>NW_006293088.1:676800-706114 GCF_000327345.1 Myotis davidii | reverse complement strand
AGCTAAAAATCAAGTGAATAAAAAATCTGATGAACAGAAGAAACTTGTGAATATAATAGAATCAGGGGCATAGAAAGGGAGTGGACTGACTGCTCTTGGGGGGAAAGAGGTGTGGGGGGTGCGGAAAGAGACTGGACAAAAATGGTACATCTATGGATGAGGACAGTGCGGGGGCGGGTAAGGGCAGAGCGTGGGGTGGGACCCAGGTGGAGGGGAGTTATGGGGGGAAAAAAGAGGAACAACTGTAATAATCTGAACAATAAAGATTTAATTTAAAAACAAAGAAAGTCAGGGTGGCTTATGAATAGCAGGCCAAGTAGACTTCAGAACAAGGGATACTATGAGAGATTAAGAAGGATATTTATTAATGAGAAAGGGATCAATTCATTGAGAGGATGTAGCACTCCTAAATATGTATGCCCTAATAACAGAGCTTCAAAATACATGAAGCAAAAACGGACACACCTGAAGGGAGACAGAGACAAACCCACAGTAGAGTTGTAAATTTCATCACTCCCATAATTGATAGAACGAGGAGACAGAAAGCCGTCAAGGATACAGAGAACTTGAACAACACTGTCAACTAAGTTGACCTAACTGACATGTATAGAATACTCCACCTAGCAACGAGTACACACTATTGTCAAGGGCACACCAAATGCTGGGCCATAAACATGCCTCAATACACTTAAAAAGATTGAAATCACTACACAGATTCTGGAGAGAGAAAAGATGATAAGGGATGCACAGGTGTGTGTGTTTTTTGTTTTTGTTTTTTAGCTAAAACATAGGTAGAGAAGAGAAACGTTCTATATAATGCAAACGAGTCATCTTTAGCTGCTTGCAAGTGACAGCAGTGGGTCTGAAAACCTAGACAGATACGTCTTAAAACCTAACTCTTTTCAAAGCAGGACATGAATCAATAAAGACTTCCAGGCCAGTACAGCACGATGTTGAGGGCTTGGGTGAGTTTTAAAGGGAAGGTGCTGGTAATAGTGGCTGAAGTCAAGAAACAGGCCGATATATAGCAAGTTCCCAAGTTCCTACCCGCCCGCTGGGTGTCCCACAGGCCCATGTGTCTAAAACCAAGCCAACAGCATACCCCTAGGCCCCAGAGCACACATCTTTCTCCCTCCTTCTCAGAACTGCTATTTCTCCTGAATGACCCATCCTGGTGAGCAGCGGCACTCGGAAACTCACTCCTGCCTCTCCTTAATCGGCCACCGAGTCCTACTGAGTCTTTCTCGCTCACTGATCTCTGGAACCCATCTTATTTCCCCTCCCGCGGTCACTGCCAAGTCCAAGCCCGCCTCTCATTTCTCACCTTGCTCTCTACGTGCCCCTCACTTGCCCCAGGCCTTCTGCCTCACTCTGCCGCCTTCTGTACTAAGCCCTGCTTGCTAATGGGGTCTCAACCTTCTTGTTTTTCATGTTTTAAAAATCACACAATAATATACATATTTTTCATCAGAAAATATCTACTACAGGTAAGCAACACCCAAAATATATTTCTTGTTTTAAATGGTTATTTATTGACTAGAGGAAGAGAAAAGGGGAGGAGGACAGGAGGGAGGGAAAACATGGGTTGTTGTCCCACTTATTTACATTCATGGGTTGCTTCTTATATGTGCCCTGATCGGGATCCAACCCACAACCTTGGCGTACCGCGCCAACGCTCTAACCAACTGACCTACCCAGCCAGGGCCCAAAATATATTACTTAATAAATAAATAGAAGTAAAAGCAATTAATTGTAACTTCTCACCAGCCCCCACCACCCAGTGATAACCACTGTCAATGTTTTAGACTCCTTTTTAAACATTCACTTATATTCTTTGTAAAAGGGATTGTTCCTTAGCTTCCCCCTCAACTTCATCTACCACCTCCCCTCCCCCCAGCAAGCCACACAAAACCACGTCCGTTCCCTGAACACCCATATTCTCCCTTCCACACCTTCGCACAAGCTGTTCCCACTGCCAGAGGTTCCAGACACTCCGCCCTTCCCCCTCCTGGCTAATATGTACCTGTGCCCGGAGATCCACATCAAGTGGCACCTCTGCCAGGAAGCCTTCCTGGGCATACACACCCTCCCGAGCCCATCCCATCCCATCCAGCCTGGGCACCCCTCCTCTTCGTTCCCATAGCGCCCGGTGCTTGCCTGCACAACATTGACCACGTGACTCTGTTATTGCCTGGTTAGCCTGCTGTGACCTCCTCAAGGTTGGCGTTGACCTTCAGGTTTGCAGCCCAGACCATTTACATAGTGTCTCTTAGTCAATGGTGAAAGAATAAACAAACAGCAGGTAATGGGTATATCACACCTTCCAGGCTCTGGTTGAAGACCTTTACATAAGTGAGCACCTTTAACACAACACATTTAACACAACACCGTGCCCAACGGCAGGTACTTCCCTGGTCTCCATTTCACAGATGAGAAAACAGAGGCTCAGAGAGGTCAACTTCTGCTGAGATCGCATAACTAATCATTGTCTGAGCCAGGATTGGAACCCAAGCACATCAGCCACAGAATCCATGCTGTCAATCACTATGTGACTCCCCCAGGGAAAGAATGAACAAGTGAAGGGAAATGGGAAGGACAGACGAATAAACAGTTAAACAAAGGAATGTGTACATCAGCGTCCAGTGGCCTGGCACCATGGCACCATGCCCTGCCTGCTCCCAGACACCAAGCAACTGCTCTATCTGTAAGATGCCTTTGTCATTGTCCACCTTTAAAAACTTTAAAAGTTTTTAGTTGGTGCTTAAGAAGGCGCCAAAAGCTTGGATCCTTCCTCCTCACCTTTTTATTGGCACCGACCAAACCATCCCATCTCCAGTGCTTTCTCCGTAACAGCGTGCAGGTAATGAGCAGCAGTAGCATAGGACGGTTGCGGGTCAGAGCTGGAAGGTACACTTACACACGCTCAGAGGTCATGCGGTGCAACCCTCCATTTTGCAGATGGGAAAACTGAGGCCCAGAGAGGCAAAGTGTCTTGTCCAAGGGCACACAGCAGGCAGGTTAGTGGCAGATGAGCCTTCCGGCTCCCAGTCTGTGTGTCTCTTCACTAACCCCCCTCTGTTCTTCCTTGCTTTAGCCTTGCCAATCAAAAGGCATCTGGGACAAAAGTACACAGACAAGTTGAATCATTTCTCAAATGCAGCCACTACCCCAAATCTGCTTCAGTGTTGATTCAAAAGGTCTTGGAGATAAGGAAGGAGAGACATTCACAGTGGAAGCCCTGCGACTCCTCCAGACAGAGAAGTAACTGACACCATCGCTGATGACTCACCATGTGCTAGACGCTTTCTTGCATGAATCCACTTAATCTTCCCAACAGATAATTATCCCCATTTTACAGATGAGCAAATTGAGTCTCTGAGAGGCAAAGAGAGTAACCAACTCATCCAGTTGTCCTAGAACCATCCCTGTTTTAAACCTGAAAGTCCTGTGTCTCAGGAACCCTTCTGTCCCAGACAAACCAGGGCAGTCGGTCACCCTGGGGGTAAGCTACCTACCCAGGGGATTGGGTCCCAGAGATCCCGGCCACCTCCCCTGCCTTTTCTCCCACACTGTGCTGCCCCTCCGAGTAAAGAGATGAACTTGAGAGGCAGGTCAGCCCCAGGCCACTCCTGGGTGCCATGCCAGGGAAGGACAAACAGAGGCCGGACTATTCTCTCCTCGTCCCAGGAGGCGTCTGTTTACCATGATAACGGCCCTGTTATCTCAGCAGGTCTCTGGCTTCTGGCCAGGCCGTGCAGGGCTTAAGCTCTGAGGCTCTCACAAAACCAGTCTCCTGGGGACCCTGGCTCACTCCCATCCTCATCTGACAGCCTGGCCGGGGGAGCAGGGGAGGCATGTGGGAGCCGCAGGGCAAAGCTGCCCTGCCCTGGGACGCCACTGGGAGACCAGCCCCCGCGCTGGGACCCTGGATTTCCATGTGGACAGCCCAATGCTCCACCACCCCCACCTCCCAGGAAAGAGCACTTCCACGAGGAGGGCATGCAGCGTGTGGGTGACGCAGCATCTGGAGGCAGGGCTGTGACCCCGCTCTCCCTGCCCCCCCACGCCTGGGTGCTTTTCCCACACGAGGCTGTAAAACGATGACACGGAGACAGACGATGTCCTCTGGGCGTGTCTGGGTGACTGGTCGCCGCAGCACACCTGCCTGCACACTCCCGCACCTCCCTCCACGCGATGACTCCCGCATCTTGGACACTAGCATCCTCCTGCCCGACCCTGGGCTGGGCGAGGCCGGTGCTGGAGCCCCTGGAGGCCTGTGCGTCGGCAGCCACGGTGCTCACGGTCCGGGTGGTAACAGGCACTTGCCGGGTCCCCCTGCGCTCAGTCCGAGGGGACAGGCCGGGAGCCCGGCCCCAGCACTGACATGCTCTGTGAACCGCAGTCGCCTTCAGCTCTGTCCAATCAGGGGGGTCCTGAAGGCAAGGCCCCTTCAAAGTCTCCCGCAGGTGCTGCACCGCCCACTCACTGCCACAACCGAAGGTCCATTGACCTGACCTGTCACCTCGCCACACAAAGTGGGGTCCCTGGGTCGCAGCAGCAGGATCCCCGAGGGTTTGCTGGAAATTCAGAGCCTCAGGCCCCTCTCCCGAGAGCTGTCGGTTAGACAGAGCATGTTCATATGCGTGTTTGAACCCGGCCACACACCGTCCCTTGCACTGTGGCCACCCGCTTCCACGGATGAAGCTGGGGCTCAGGAAGGGGAACACCCGGACATGGGAGGGGTGGGACTCCACACCAGAGCCCATTCCCTCCAAAGGCGAGGAAATTAGAGCTGGTATTCCCTGGGGGGCTGGGGGGGGGGCAACCTGCATGCACTGAGGGCGCCACATGCAGAGCCCACATCACCGCAGGGAGCCTTCCTGACCCCCAGGGAGTAGGTTGACATTCTCACTTTACAGGTGAGCAGACAGCGGGGCAAGGGAGGGACGTGCCCAAGGTCCACAGTGAGGAAGCAGCAGAAATGGCATCGACCCAACTCCGTGTGCCCCACGCCAAAGCCAGGTCTGTTCCCAGCGGTGGCAGGCCCGGCCGCCAGGGCGCACTGGGTCACGGCCCCGGCTCCCGCCTGTCCTCTCCGCCTGGAGAGCGTGTGGCCTTGGGTCACAGTCTGCACTTCCTTCCCGTTCCCAGCCCTGAGCTCTCGGGTAATCATTCTCCAACTCTGACCCAAGCACACACACATGCCAACGGATGGCAATCAGCGTGTGATGTGATGTGTGATGTGTGACATCACCCCCCAGCTATTTCCGTCATTTCATCATTTCGCAGGTGCCAGCGTTCCTGAGACGGGCTCCTGCATTCCTCAGGCCTCACGGGTCCCTCTCCGCCGAATCCCGGGCATGAAGCCTGTAGCCACTGGATCGAGGGCATGCACGGCGCCCTGGCCATGAATGGAAGAGTCGGACCAGAGAGTCCCATTCCCGGACTTCCTTGTTCCTCCTGGCTGGGAGATCTTAGCAGATGACACACTCTCTGAGCCTCAGCTTCCCCATCTCTGAAATGGGTGGGTGATAACCCGGCCTCCCGGGGCGGCTGTGAGAAGCATTAGGGGAGAGGGAAATGGTAAGGGTGTCGCCACAGATCTCACTGCTCAGCATCAAAACACTGATGGGCTGTCCGGTGAGAGTGGGCAGCTCATGGGCAGCGGTGACATGGATGGCTTGCGTGGGGAGATGCTCGTTTGGAAGAGGAGGAGGGATGATGGGTCAGGCAGTGGCACGGGTGTGAGTGCCTGTGAGGAGGTGCCAAGCACGAGGCAGGCAGCGCTGTCGTAGGGACCAAGGCATGAACCCGGGGGTAAGAGTGACCCTCCCCCTGCACTGTGAGAACAGGGCACCTTGGGCCCCCGAGGTGGGGGCCTTTGGAAATCAGCTCTGGGCACGGATCTCCACATTCCTGCAGACAGCACTGGCCACTGAGGCCAGGCCATTGCAGTGACTTCCGGGACAAAAGACATAGAGGAGGGAGGAGTGAAAAAAAAAAAATGAATGAATGAGCAAGAGCTGCTGGTGAATGTAGAGGGTTTTGTGATACCTGGAACTCGGGTGGGGGGGGGGTGTCACACTCAGACTCACCCGGGGAGGTTTTTAGGGACCCGATGTCCAGAGCAGCAGCTGGCACCAGACCCTGAGATCTGGGTGGTGCTATGAACGTGCCCATTGACACACAGGCTGGAGAACAGGAGGAAGCGTATCCAAGGAGGGAGGGAAGGGGCCTGGCACCGCCAGCAGAGCCGCTTCCTGCCAGGGCCAGGGCCACAAGCCCTGCCACCTGTGCTCACCACTCACCCTCTCCCAGGCCTGCACACGCGGTGAAAGGCATGCGGGGGGGCGGGGGGGGGGAGGGGGCAGTAAAGTCCTTATAAAGGGAAAACTTATTCATGAGTCAGCCCAGCTCATTCATGGCGAAGGTATTTTCTTTTCAGCCTTTTTCTGCAGAGCCTTTCGCCGCCTGGGAGGTGAGGTCATCGCTGGTAAACACGCTGCCGTGCGGTAAGTTTCCTCTGAACTGTTTGCTTCTGGTTAACCCGCCAGACCTCCAGGGAAGCGGGCAGCCGGGAGCAGCACAAAGGGCACCGGGCTGAGACGAGGCGGCTTCCAATCCCAGCTCTGCCCCTTTCCAGCTAAGGGACCGTGGCACATGCAACTCACATCTCCGGGCCTTGGTTTCTGTTTGTAAAATGAAGTCACTCCTATCGAGAGGATCCTAAATAAATACACAGCCCTGCACACTCATTCCTTCAACAAATACTTATTGAGTGCGTAATATGCGCAAGCCCTATGCTGTACAATGGATTTCCTGAGAAACACACGTATGTGTACACATGCGCAAGCACACACGCGTGCACACACACATACACACACATTTCCCACACCCTGCCCTTAGAAGGCTCCCATTCTGGTAGGGAAGACAGACATGAATCAAATGATCCCATAAGTGAATATTAAAACACAGCTGTGATTAGTGCTGAGCTATCTGGTGCTATAATAGCTTGTAACGGTGTTTGACCCTGTTGGGGCGGGCAGAGCTGGCAGGGGCTGGACAGGGAAGACTCCCCGAAGGAGTGACTCCCAGTGGAAGACGGAGATGGGACCAGGCATTACGCAGTCAGGAAGCTGGGAGTGGGGCCCTGCACAGAGGAGATGGGAACAGGCACCACGCAGGCAGGGAGCTGGGAGTGGGGCCTGCACAGAGGAGATGGGAACAGGCAACATGCAGGCAGGAAGCTGTGAGGGGGCCCTGCACAGAGGAGATGGAACCAGGCATTACGCAGTCAGGAAGCTGGGAGTGGGGCCCTGCACAGAGGAGATGGGAACAGGCACCACGCAGGCAGGGAGCTGGGAGTGGGGCCTGCACAGAGGAGATGGGAACAGGCATCACGCAGGCAGGGAGCTGGGAGCGGGGCCGGCAGAGGCGGGTGCTGTCCGTCCCAGGCAGGGCAAATTGGTAAAAGGTGTACCTTTTCAGTCTGCGGCAAATCAAGCCTGAGGATCTAACATACGACATGGTGACTATAGTTGATAACACTGTATTATAGCATTGAAATGTGCTGAGAATAGGACCTAAATATTCTCACCAGAATGTGCGTGTGTGTGTGTGTGTGTGTGTGGTGACAGGGTGTTAATTAACTAGATCCTTTCACAACGCATACATATATCAATTTATCTAATGTGCACTTTAAATATCTAACAATCTTGTTTGCCAGATGTAACTATATAAAGCCGGGAAAAAGAGAGCATGCTAATAGTGGCCTCCTATTGGGCAGTTCTTGGTGTTAGTGCCTGCCATCCTGATGGATAGGGACTGCCCCACAGTGCCCCCAGCCTGTGTGTAGCCATAGACACGTCGTCGGGAAGGACAGAAGAAGGTGCCTGTGACGTGGAACGCCCGGTGTATCCTATCAGAACTGAAATTACTCGGTCAACTTTCATGAATATTAAATATCAAACCATCAGGATTTTGTTGCTTTCTTTAAAATCATAGTGAAACTCACTATTGGGGAAAGTCTCCAATCTCTTTTTTTAAAAAGCGGAACTACAAGGAGGGAAATGAGGACATTTCAATATATCATCTTGAAATAAACAAAGTCATCCCAAACCGTTCCTTCTGGGAACAGGAATGGGGGGAGGAAGGAAAGGGAAAGAAGGGAAAGCAGAAAGGATGTCCCCAAGCGTCTCTGGTGCCCGCTCGGGGCCCAGCGCTGGGCGAAGCCTGGGCTACCCAGAGAACAGTCAATGGGCATCGAGTCGTGAGATGACAGTAATAAAACCAGACAGACCGCGGACAAGGGCTCCAAACACGAGGCCAGCGAGCAGCAGAGGGGAAAGGCTGACCAGGGCATGTGGTACACAGACGAGCCGCCGGGGCTGACATGGGGAGCCCGTCCAGGTCTGGACGCAGGAGACCCGACTTCCCAGCCCGGTTCTCCCGATTTCTCACTGGGCCAAGTTCCCATTTCTCCCTGAGCCGCCGTTTTCTTGGCTGTGAGATGGGCCCCCTATAAGCATGACTTTGAGTGAGATGAGGCGAGCAAGGAACTCAGCCCCCATGCAGCTCTCAGGGGTGGGGAGACACAGTGGGCTGGGGGTGTCGGGGAGGCTTCCCTGAGGGGTTGGCATGAGTCCTCAGAAGCAAGGGCAGGGCTGAGCAGGGGGTGCCCACTGCCACAGGGGATGCTCTAACACAGGGAAGGCCGCTCGTCCTTGCTGAAGGTGGTGGGAGTGGCGACTCCCTTTGAGGGGCGATCTGTTTCCGGTGAGGGCTGACCTAGACTTAGCCACTCCGTGCTCTGTGACCGCCTGCCCCAGTTTATTCAGCTTCAGCCAAGCCTGGGTGAAATGAAGGTCACCAGGAAGTGGTTCCCTCCCAGGCCTCACACTCCACTGATAACCCATAAAACCATTAGGGGTGGGTGGAGGGCCCAAGACTGCCCTCTGCCCTGAAGGAAGGGCAGACAGAAGCCTGGGGAAGCCAGGCCCCTGCTGCTTGCTCAGCACCAAGTCGGGAAAGGCTGAGGCTGGCAGTGCCCTTCACTGCCCCTGCTGCTGGGAGCCGCCACCTCTGTCTGCTGCTCAGAACCATGGAGAACGGCGAGAGGAACAGATGTGCTGCTCAGAATCACAGAAAACAGCAAAAGGAACACAGATGCTGCCATCTGGAAGCTTTTTTTTCTTTAATCCTCACCCAAGAATATGTTCACTGATTTCAGAGAGAGGATGGGGGGATGGGAGGATGGAAGAGAGAGAGAGAGAAAGAGAGAGAGAGAGAGAGAGAGAGAGAGAGATATCAATTGTCGTATGTGCCCTGAACGGGGATCAAACCCAAAACCTAGGTGTGTGCCCTGACTGGGAATCGAACCCACAACTTTTTGGTGCCCAGGACAATGCTCCAACCAAGAGCCAGCCAGCCAGCCAGGCCATCAATCGTCTGGAAGCTTTTGCTGGCAGCCTTTCTGTTCCAAGATGGGAGGAAATTTGACATTGGCTCTTGGGAGACCTTTAGGAGCTCATGCCCTTTGCCCCATCCTCTCCCCGTTTTAAGCCTCTTTCTCTCCTCACGAGGTCATCTGTGCTTCTGACAAATAGTTCGGCCGCAAGCTCCTCTCAGGAGAGTTATTCCTATTAGTAACCACGGGGAGAAGTGAATGTCCAGCAGCGGGACAGTTACACGGACTTCACAGACACCATCTAACATTTCTGGTTTGGGAGGTTTTCTAGTGATGACATGGTAGAATGTCCATCTTAAAAATACTCCGTGGGAGGAAAATACACAAACTTACATATCCTATATAATAAAAGGCTAATGTGCAAATTGTCCCCTCGGGAGTTCTACCAACCAGAAGTTTGACCACTCGCTATGATGTGCGCTCACCACCAGGGGGCGGTGTGGAATGAAGGAAGGCCCCGGCCAGTGGCCAGCAGGTTGAGGAAGGCAGGCCCTGGCTGGCAGCCAGAAGGCCCCAATCAGCCCTGATCACTGGCCAGGCCTAGGGACCCTACCAGGGCACGAATTTCATGCACTGGGCCTCTAGTTTATAATATGACTCTGAAGTTGTGTTTTCAACATCATTATGTCATTCAGCCTGGTCTTGTAATTAATTGGTTTTCTATCTTCCCCTTAGACTGTAAGTTCTCAGAGGACACAAAACTTGTCACTGTACTAGAAGAAAGAATGAATGGGTGTGTGGGTTATTTGAGAATCTGAACCGTTCATTTAACCGTTTATTACTATTAAAATAATAGTAATGTCTTACAGCTATTGAGCACTTTCTATATGCCAAATCCTGAACCGTGTCCTTCATATACTTGATTCGTGATCCTCACAACTCTATTCAGTGAGGATGATACATGGGTTACTTACGACAGCATTCGCAAAGTGTGGTCCCTTGGAATTGGCATCACCTGGGAATTTTTAAGAAATGTACATCTAGGGTTCCCACCCAGACCTACTTAACCAGAGACCCTGGGAGGTGGGCACCAGCAAAGTGTGCTGGACCAAGCTTTCCCCGTGATTCTGACGCATGCTCAGGTCTGGGAAGCTCTGGTCTAGGGGTGACAGGCAGCCCAGGTAGCCTCGGCATTGAGGCTTAAGTCAAGCCAAGACCAAAAACAAGCCTGTGGTCTGACAAGGTCAGATTTATCCACCCCCTGCAATGCGGAGAGCACCCACCACAGGAACCAAACAGGGACAAGCTAGCATGCACCTGAGATTTACACAATATTATTAACCAACTAGAGGCCCGGTGCTCAAAAATTCATGCACTTGGAGAAGGGGGTGCCTCAGCCCAGCCTGTGGCCTCTCACAGTCCGGGAGCCCTCAAGGGATGTCTGACTGACATGGAGGTGGGAGAGGCTCCCACCACTGCCAATGCACTCACCAGCCATGAGCCCAGCTTCTGGCTCCTGGCTGAGCGACGCACCCCCTATGGGAGTGCACTGACCCCCTGGTGCTCAGTGCACGTCGTAGTGACCAGTCGTTCTGCCGTTTGGTCAATTTGCATATTAGCCTTTTATTATATAGTATGTTATCCCAATACATGTAATTTTTTAAAAGCTAGAAGAATAGCCGAAACCGGTTTGGCTCAGTGGATAGAGCGTCAGCCTGGGGACTGAAAGGTCCCGGGTTTGATTCCGGTCAGGGGCATGTGCCTGGGTTGCGGGCACATCCCCAGTAGGAGATGTGCAGGAGGCAGTTGATCGATGTTTCTCTCTCATCGATGTTTCTAACTCTCTGTCTCTCTCCCTTCCTCTCTGTAAAAAATCAATAAAATATATTTAAAAAAAAAAAAGCTAGAAGAATAAATGAAAATATACAGCTATCCTCATAGGTGTGAGTTGGTATCTGAGCCATAAAAGGAATAAAGTTCTACAGCATTCTACTACGTGGATGAAACTTAAAAACATTATGCTAATGAAATGAGCTAAATAAAAGGGCAAATACTGTGTGATTCTATTTTTATGAAATATCTAGAATAAGCAACTCCAGAGAGATGGCATGTAAACTAGAAGTTACCAGGGGCTGGGAATTTACTATTGCTTAATGGTTGCAGGGGTGATGAAAACATTTTGGAAATGGATAGTGGTGATGGTTGCACAATATGGTAAATATATTCATACCACTGAACTGTACACTCAGAAATGGTTATAACGGCAAATTTTATGTTATTTATTTTTTACCACAATAAAAATGCAAAAAATAAAAGATCTAGACAAAATCCCAACAAGAGACACTACTTCATCTACTGTTAATTAACCTACAAAGAGGAATAAAACTTTAAAACTGGAACTAAAAGAAAAAGGTAGAGTTACTCTAAAACTTTGGCAAAGAGTGGAGTCCAGGTGGAATTTAAATGAAGTAGACTTTTAGCCTCAAAGCAAAGTAGACTGTGTCTAAAGGGACTGGCATCAAGTCTCGACTGCAAAGTGGACCCCAAGTTCTCTCTCCCTGAAACCACAGTGAAGGTGGACAAATGCACTGTGTTCAGAAGTCCCTCATCTGAGGCCCTGGGAGTGGCATGGGGACTGGGCTGCTTCCCTGTGTGAGAGACTGGGAACCTCAGGGCACGAGTGGGAAGTTCATTCTTACATTCCTTCCTTCTCTGAAATTCCCAGGGATAACGTTTCTGGTGGCCCGGAATTTGAGAGGCCAAGTTCCCCAGGGAGTGGAAGGCAGTCGTCACTGGAAGACGTGTGTTGTTCTGCGGTTTCCAGAAGCAGTGTGTCCCTGTAGGGGAACGTTGCCTCCTGGTGACTGTGCAGGCCTGACCCATGTCAGTCGGTCCAGGCTGACCAGCAGCAGCCGGGTTTGTACTTCCCCAGCCCGAGCTAATTGTCACTTTCTCAGCTAGAAGGTGGTAAAGGAATGAATATTTGTAAAGTGCTTAGAATGATTCCTGACAAAGAATTCAGATAAACTATAATTTTATATTATGCAAAATGTAAATCAACTTAATTAAATATAAAATATAAATTATGTTATACTAGAGCCCCAGTGCACGAATTCGTGCACAGGTGGGGTCCCTCGCCCTGGTCGGTGATCAGGCCAATGGGGGCATCTCATCCAGTCCCAATAGGGGCCAGCCAGGGGGGTGGGAGGAGGAGCTGGGGGAGGTTGGCAGGCTGGGAGGGGAGGGGCGGTGGGAGGTTGGCTGTGGGAGTGCACTGACCACCAGGGGCAGCTCCTGCATTGAGTGTCTGCCCCCTAGTGGTCAGTGCACATCATAGCCACTGGTTGACTGGTTGTTCCAGTCATTGGGTCTTAACAATTGCTTAGGCTTTTATATAGAGAGATAATTAATGGAAATATTAATTATGTAATTAAAACACTAAGGGTTATAGTTCAATTAAATGAGAAGAAAGGGGTTTTTCCTTTCCCTTCAAGCAAGACAATGGAATTAAAAACTGTCTTAGAACTCTGACTGCAGAAATGGGAAAAGTAGGTTAAGAAAGACCCTGAGTTCTAGTTTTGGGCATGCTACAAAGGAGAGGGAGAAGGATTCTGTATAAAATGCTTTGTGCTAGGCTCTGAGCAACCTGTTTGCCCTAAAAGTTGGGCATTGTTGCTCTCTTTTTACCCATGAAGGGAGATTAAGGTACTGGTCTAAATCCACCCAGCACATGAGGGGTAGAGCTGGGACCCAAGCCCAGCCATGGTGGGTGTGTGACGCTCTGGGAGCCTCTGGGTTTGCATTTGGAACATAGAGGAGATACAACAAAATAGTGTTTGAAGGCACACTATCCAAAAGGTGGAAACAACCTCGATATAAAACAATCCAAAATGAGTGGATAGACAAAATGTGGTATATGATACCATGGAATATTCAGCTGAAACAGGATGGAAATTCTGACGTATCAACCTGGATGACTCCTGAGGACATTATGCTAAGTGAAATAAGCCAGACACACAGGACGAATATTGTATGATTCCACTTACACGAGGTACCTAGAGTCGTCTAGTTCATAACCAGAAAGTAGAATGGTGGTTTCCAGAGGCTGGGGAAGGTAGGAATGCTGTTGAAGTGGTACACAGTTTCACTGGGGAAGATGAAAATGTTCTGGAGATGGGTGGTGGTGATGGCTGTACCACAACGTGAATGTACTTAATGCCACAGAACTGTACATTGGTTAAAATGGTAAATGTTATCTATATATATAAAAGCCTAAGTGACCATCGCAACTAAACAGACGACCAAACAGACTGCGTGGGGCTACTAGGCCGGCAGGGGGGTCAGTGAGAGGCGAGTAGGGGTGATCAGGCTGGCAGGGGAGGCAGTTGGGGGGGATCAGGCAGGCAGGCAGGTAAGCAGTTAGGAGCCAGTGGTCCCAGATTGTGAGAGAGATATCTGACTGCCGGTTTAGGTCCGATCCCAGGGTGCAGGCTGGGCTGAGGGACATCCCCCACACACACACACAAAAATTTCATGCACCGGGCCTCTAGTGTTACATATATTTTACAATAGTAAATTATATATCAACTTATCCCCTTTTTTAAACGTATACGTTTAAAAGAGATATAAAAGACTATATCTACAATGTTAACAGTAATTCTCTCTAGGCAACAGATTATGAGCGATCTGAGAAAGTGATCTCATGTTCTAGATGTTGATGATGAACTTGCTTTGGCTGTATAACAAATAAAACCCTGAAAGATTATAATGGGCAGGGTTTCCGGCTAATGTCAACATGAGGACATGAAGCAATTCTCCTCCACAGAAAACAAGCGCAAAGCTGGACGACATTGTTTTGCTAACAGAGCACCGGAACATGGCCAGAGGCAGGCAGCGACGCGATCCGTCTTCCCTCAGGCAAACACTGCTGCGGACCGAGGAACTGGGAATGTGTGGCCCTTATGGCTGGAGGTGCCACATCTCTCCCAGCAAAGCCCACAGCTGAAATGGCCAGAGGTGGTGAACAGGATGCAAGGGTGGCATGTTCAACAGAGAGATATTGAAAGTGAGAGGGGGATAAGTGATGATCAATCTATGTGTCAATGAGGCGAAGGCTTACCCAGGGAGCGAGTAAGAAATCATTCCTGGGTGTGCCTGGGCGGGTGTTTCAGGAAGAGATTAGTATTTGAACCAGGGGACGAAGGAAAGAAGATCACCCTCCCCGATGCAGGCGGACATCATCTAATCCTCTGAGGGCCTGAACAGAACAAGAAGGCAGAGGAAGGGGGACTCCCCTCTTCGTCTGAGCTGGGACACCCGTCTTCTCCTGCCCTCAGATGCTGCCACTCCAGCTTCGTTGGCCTTTGGGCTCAGGCTGGTGTCATCAGCTCCCCTGGTTCTCGGGCCTTCAGACCCTTTGCATGCCTGGAACTAGAACCTTTGAATGAGCCTCTCAACCCACCCAGCGCTCAGGTGGCCAAGGGTTAAATCGTTATTGGTTTGAAGTTATTGGTCTGAGCATCATCTCTGCCCAGTCACTGGTGGACCCTGAACTATACAGACACGGGGGAGAGCCCTCGGGAGCCAAGCTACCACAGACAAACTAAAAGTGACCAGAAACAGCAGCAGCTTCACATTGTGGGAGGGACATACCCAGACAGCCATGCCGGCCGGGCAGGGACAGTTTGCAGTTCCAGTCCAGGAAAGCTGTTTGCCTACTAAAACCAAAGAACTAACAACTTCAGAAAAACAAAACAAGTTAGAGCTACTACAATGCATTACCTACAATGACCAGTTTTCAACCAAAAATGACAGCACATGCAAAGAAATAGGGAAGTGTGACCCACAGTCGGGGTGCTGGGGGAGGGAAGCAGGCTCAGACACTGACTCTGAGTGGACCCACATGTTGAGTACAGGTCTGTGGGAGCTTGGTGTTGTTGTTTTTTTTAACTCAAAGAAAGCTATTATAAATATATTTAAAAGAATTAAGAAATGATCCTGGGAGGGAGGAAGTAAATAGAAACTCCCAGCAGAGAAATTAAAACTATTTGAAAATCAAGTAGAAATTCTAGAGCTAAAATGTATAATAACTGAAACAAAAAAATGTAAAAATTCACCAGATGGCCTCCATAATAAATGTGAGATAACAGAAGAAGAAAAAAACAGTGAAGTTGCAGATAAATCAGTAGAAATTAACCAGGTTGAAAGCCATAGAAAACAACAGAGAGGGGAAAAAATCAATAGACTCTCCAAAATCTGCAAGACAATATCAGTATCAAGCATTCCAACATACATTTAATTGTAGCCCTAGAAGGAGAGAAAAGAGAGAAATGGGCAGAAAAATATCTGAAGTATAATGACCAAAATATTCTCAAATTTGGTGAAAAACATTGACTGACAGATACAAGAAACTAAGCACAAAGAGAATCAGACCAAGCTACATCCAGTCAAACTGCTGAAAGACTAAGGCAGAAAAAAATGTTGAAAGCAGAAAGAGAGACATGACACATCACATAGAGAGGAACAGCGAGATGATAAGCAGCTGAGTTCTCACCAGAAATAATGGAAGCCAGAAGACATTAGAACGATATATTCAAAGTGATGAAAGAAAAAAATTGTCAACCAAGAATTCGCTATATGACAAAACTATTCTTCAAAATAAGGATGAAATAAAGACATTCACAGATAAATAAAAACAAAGCAAATTTGTTGTTGTCGATTGGCATTACCATAAAAACTAAAGGAAACCTGAATCAACACTGTAAACTAAAGAGAAATGATACCTGATAGCAATCCAGAGCCACATGATAGGAATAAAGAGCACTGAAGCGGTCATTATGTGGTCTATTTTTTTATTTTCTATTTTTTAATGTAATTTCTTTAAAATATATCTGACCATTTAAAGCATGGTCAGGGAATGTCTGGCCCTCGGCCCATATAAGGCCCTCAAAATCATTTTGTCTGCCCCTGCCAAGGCCTTAGGGGTGAGGTGAGTTGATTAAATGTTTGACCAAATACAGCAGGCAAATTTTTAAGTTGATAATTTTGTGTGGCCCACAAAAGATGTTATAAATATCCAAATGGCCCTTGGCAGAAAAAAGGTTCCCCACCCCTGATTTAAAGGCAAAATATAATAAAGTATTGCTGGATTTATAATATGCATAGATGTAGTATATATTACAACAATACCACAGGGAAGATGGGTAATTGAACTATGCTGGTGCAAAGTTGGTGGAAATTGGTCATTACTAATTTGAATTTGATAAAGTAAAGATGTATAGTATAATGCCTAAAGCAATCTCTAAAGGCTTACCAAAATATCCAAAAAGAGAATTAAAACCATATATTTTAAAAGATTGTTTTACAAAAGAAGGAAGTATAGAAAGAACTGAGGAATGGCAAAGGACTACATAAGAAGAAAATTTTAAGTAAAAAAAAATCTCATAGGCACAGACAACAGCATGGTGATCACCAGAGGGAACGTGGGTGGGAAGATAGAAGAGGGTACAGGGGGGATAAATGGTGATGGAAGGAGACTTGACTTTGGGAGGTGAACACACAATACAATATACAGATGATGTTTTATAGAATTGTACACCTGAAACCTACAATAATGTTATTAGCCAATGTCACCCCATTAAATTCAATAGAAGTTTTAAAAAATGAACAGCAAAATTGCAGACCAACTCTAACCAGGTCAATAACACATTAAATATAAATGGACTAAACCTTCTATCAAAAGGCAGAGATACTTTAGACTGTACTAAAAAGCAAGATTCAGCTATTTGCTTTGACAAGAAAGTAAAAGGATATGCCACACAAATGGAAGTATGAGAAGGCTGGATTGGCCATATTAATAACAAAAAAAATTGGCTTTAAAACACGGGTTATCACTGTAGACAAAGAGGAACATTTCACAATGTTAAAAAGGTCAATATGGCATAAAGATTTATAAATGTATGTGCATGTGATAACAATACCCTCCAATACATGAAGATTTTAATACTATACATTTAGGAATGTATAGACAAGCTAGTCAGAAAATCAGGAAAGTTACAGAACACTTGAACAACACAATTAAGAAACATACCGAAACCGGTTTGGCTCGGTGGATGGAGCGTCGGCCTACGGACTGAAGGGTCCCGGGTTCGATTCCGGTCAAGGGCATGTGCCTGGGTTGCAGGCACATCCCCAGTGGGGGGTGTGCAGGAGGCGGCTGATCGGTGTCTCACTCTCATCGATGTTTCTGGCTCTCTATCTCTCTCCCTTTCTCTCTGTAAAAAATCAATAAAATATATTTTAAAAAATGTTTAAAAAAAAAGAAACTTGATCTATTTGACATTTATAAAACTGCAACATTTTAAAAAATGTATACATGGAACCTTCACCAGAGTAGATCAAGACTGGGTCAAAAATAAGTCTCAATATACGTGAGAGGGTTGAAATAATACAGAGTATGTTGTTTAAATATAAAAGAATTAAATTAAAAGTAATAACATAAGGAAGACATATGGGAAATCCCGCAAGTATGTGGACATTAAACAATACACCTTCTTAATGACTCAGGGTCAAAAGAAGAAATTGTGAGGGAAATTAGAAAAAGATCTTGACCTTAACAAAAACACAGTATATCAAAATTTAGTTAAAGCAGGCCTTACTGGAAAGTGTATACCTTTGAATGCTTATACTAGAAAAGAAAAAAATGTGTAAAAATGATCACCTATGTTTCCACCCTAACGGCCTGAAAGGACAAGCCTCACGGATTGGAAAGAACAGTGACCCGAGGTCACGAAGGCCGAGCACGGGCCTGTTCGCAGCAGTCAGACCGGAAAACCTCTCAGTGCGTGGGCTCTGGGAGAGTTTTCAGAAGGGTCTTGACTTAATAGCAGTGCTGCTCTGGTCCCATCTTACAAACCTTAAAGGCAAGACGCAAAGGGATCAAAATGTTTCCAAGTAGCTAAACTGTGTCCCAGGGAAAACACTCAAGGATATCTATAGAAACAGAAAACATTTAGCATCCAACAAGGGAACATTCACAAGTCAGACGTTCAGTGAAAAACGACCAGGCATGCAGAGAAGCAGGGAAACACCACTCACCACGAGGAGAGAAATCAACCAATTGAGACTGGTCCAGAAGTGGCACCGAGGTTAGAACCAGCAGGTACTGACACTGAGACATACGTCATAACTGTGTTACATATGTTCACTAGCTACAAGGAAGGCCCGACATGTTAAGTAGAGATTGGACGATCTAAAAAAGACCAAATCAAAGTTTAAGAGATGAAAACGATAATGGAATATAGAGAGGGACACGGGAAACTCCTGGGGTGATGGATGTGTTCATTACCTTGATGGGGAGTTCCCCAGGGGTGTATCTAAAAATTATATATTTTTTTTCACTAAAATCGTACCCCTTAAATATGTATAGTTTACTGTAGATCAATTATGCATTAATAAAGCTATTACAGAATAAATATAAATAGAAGAAAAAGGACCATAGGAAATATTATAAACAACTTTATGCCAATAAAATTGAAAACAGACAAAATGGACAACTTTATCAAAAGATGAAAACTGATTCAAGAAGAAATTGAATTGGTAATTAAAAATCTTCTCACAAGGAAAAGGCTGGGCCCAGATGATGTCACTGGTGAACCCCATCAAATATCTAAGGAAGAAATGAGAATTCTACAGCAACTGAGAAAATCCAGGAGGAAGCAATATCCCCCAATTTCCTCCATGAGGCTAATATTATCCTGATGGCAAATCCAGACAAAAAAAAGTCACAGGAAGGAAAAACAAAACTATAGATCAATATTCTTCATGCGCATGGGTACAAAATTCCTTAACAGGTATTAACAAATCAAACCCAGCAGAATATACAAAGGAGGATACATCACTGCCACGTGAAGTTCCTCCCAGCAAAAATCCATGAACATACAGGATGCCTGCTCTCACCATTTCTATTCGACGTTGTGCCACCCCTTCCGACGGCTGAGATTATAAAACAGAACCTGACCCCCGGGGATGTGGAGACACTGGTACCCTCCGCACTGCTGGCGGAAATGCAAAGGGATCCAGCCACTTCGTAAAACGGCTGGATGGGTTTCTTAAAAAGCACTTTCAGCTTCTGAGCTAAAAATTCTAGTCCTAAATAATTCCAGTCCTTACGCAAACTGAAAACAGGCGTCCACCCCGAGATCTGTATGCCAGTGGTCATAGCATTATTCATAATATCCTGAAAACAAACAGATCCAACCCAGTGTCCTTCAATGGGGGAAGGTCGAACATGCGATGCAGCCATATGATGGAATGCCGGTCACCGACAGACAGCAGCCGATGCTGGCGCGTGCTACCATGTGGGTGGACCTCAACAGCATTATTCCGGGCACAGACCACATACCACCCGATTCTACCTCTGTGCAGCTCTAGGAAAAGCAAAACCGCAGCGAAAGAAGTCACATCAGTGGTTGCCGGGGGCTGGAGACAGACCACTCAGCGACACGAGGAAATTCGGGGGGTGCTGGGAGTGACTTAAACCTCGACTGTGGGTGTGGGTGCACAGCTGTGTTAATTTTCCAAAATCCACTGAACCGTGTGCTTTCAATGGGTGAATTCCTTGGGATGTGAATTGCACTTCAGCAAAGCCATGAAAACAATGCGGACAAACACGTGGAGTACAGAGCCGTGGAACGAGGAGGGATGCTCTGACCCACTGTCACGTCTGGCTTGGCATCCGCGTGCCACAAACCTCCAACCTCCCGGGCAAGACCGGCTGAGATGAGGCGCTGCCGTGGGGATGCGCCTGGTCAGGGGGGCAGAGAGGCAGGTGACCCAGTCATCGCAGAGCAATGTGACAGGTCTCACCAGAGTCCCAGTTCCATGGGCACACCGGGGAGCCCTCCCAGGAAACGAGGTGCCCCTCGGAGCTGAGACCGTTGGCACTTGACTTCCTGGCACGCTCTCCCTCCTCTTCCCACCCATCCAAGTGCCAGGTGGCTGTCATCTCTGTTTCAATTAAAGCGAATTAGATTGAATCTGGCCTAAAGAGTTTCCTGATACCTCCTGGGATAATTAGAGTCTCTGGGGTGTTACAAAAACTGGGTGGGGCCTCTCCCTTCCGACTCTGAGGGTGGCGATGTGGCCACCCTGCTGGCCGCTGATTCCACCTCAGTAGGTGAGGGTGCAGGGTGGGCGGCAGGAGGGAGGTGTGACAGGGGGAGAGCCGCCTGAACCGTATGGGACCTAGTGTGGCCAAGGAACTGTCCGGAGTCCTGTGGGACCAGGGCATTGTTAGCCATGACCTTGGGGTGTCACGGACGTCTGGGGTGCAAACTGCTGTCTGCAAGGGCAGGGCACAGTCCTGGGGAGGGACTTGGCTCCATTAGTGTGTCTAATTGTCGCAGGGATTTGCTTTGTCCCGCCTCCAGGGCCACCTCTGGAGGGCAGAGCGCGGCTCCGCATCACAGGAGGGAGGGGGCGGATTGCGAGTCTGCTGTGCCCTTTGGGGCATGCGAGCATCCGGTCCCTGTGTGGCCGGCCATCTCGGTACCTTGTTTCAGAACAAGGGAACCGGCCCAGAGTGGTGGCGCGACAGCCGCAGAGCAGGGATTCGGGGCACAGTGTGTCCTGCCCGAGTCCCAGCATCACATCTAGTTCTGGCCCCAGCGCTGAGAGGTTCAGTTCGGCCGTCCTGGTGCAGAGAGGCCCTGCTGGGCCTGCGCCCGGGAGGGAGGCAGCAGGTAGGCGGCCTGCGGTCAGCCCACTTGGCGGCCCGCTCAGTTACCCTGGTGCTGGGGGAGGCATGGCCACCTCGGTCATGACTAAGGCTGGAAAGATGTGCTGAAAGCTGGATCCAGTGACTAAGAGGAAGGAAGGGGTGTCCTCGCCTTCCCACCCTGCCCCGCTCAATCCTTTCCCAATCTCCTTTGCTGGTTTGACAGAACTGATGAGAGCCAGGGGCGTGGGCTGTAAGCTGGCTGAGCAGGCGCTGGCCCTGATTGCAACAGCCTCCCGGCCTCCCGGCCTCCTGTCCGGCCCAGGTGAGCCTGTCCCAGCCCGTCACCACTTCCTGGACCCCTCGAGGGTTCCCCATTCCCCCAGGATGAAGCCCAGCCCGGCATCCACTGCCCTGCTCTCCAGCTTCACCCCCACAAATCGCCACTCACAACCTTGTGTTCCCCAAAGCGCCTCTCCGAGCCCCATCTCGCCTGGCCTTTGGCCGTGCAGGTCCCCTGCCCCTCAGCATTCTGCTCCTGTTTTCCACGTGTTCAAGTTCGACTCTTAAAATCCTCAGACAAGACCCTTTTTAGTCATTGAACTAGCCCTGGCCACCTCGATCTGGGCAGCGCTGGCCTAGGTGGCTGGTTGTGAAGCGCCTTTCTAGGGCCTGTTCTGGCTCCCGGGTGCCTAGGAGACCCCAAGCTAAGTCGTCCTTGGGGCACCCCTCACCCTCCCGGCAATGCCGCTTCCACTCCGCCACCCGCAGCCTTGACGCCCCCCAGGCTCCCCGTGGGCCATGGCATCATTGGGGACTTGTCCTGGGTCTGTCTCCCCATTGGTGGGGGGCGAGGGGGTGGGGGCTGGCACACAGAAGGCACCCAGGATAAGTCTGGAGACGAAGAGACAGAAGGAGCGGGGCGAAGAGGCCAGCACAGCGCCCGGCCCCTGGGCGAGTTACTGAATAGAGAGGAAGGGAGCTGGGTGCCTATTCGCTAAGGGCATGTTCATACCTTCCCAAAGGAACAAGGCTGCTGTTTTTATTATTTTGTGCATTTGAAATTAAGGAGGGAAGTTGAGGGATGACATTTAAGTGGAGAGAGCAAGGCAGGGACTGGATGCCAGGATAGTCATGCAAATGTTCTCTCTCTCCCTCTCTCTGTCTCTCTCTCTCTCTCTCTCTCTATTCTAGATCAAGGATTGGCAAACTTTTTCTGTAAAGGCCCTAAATAGTTCAGGCTCTGTGGCTCGCATCTGCTGTCTATGGCATATGCTCCTGTTTGTTTGGTTTTCATAGCCTTTAAAAATGCAAAAGCCGTTCCTCGCTCACATACAAAAACAGGCCGCCATTTGCCAACCCGCCTTCTAGGCGCTCCACGAAGATACAGATAAGAAAGGGGAAATCCCTGCAACCCTCCACCCGGAATAACTCCCATCAAGAGGGCGATGCGTTTCTCTTTAGATGCTTCCTGGTCATGGGAATTATGTATATTTTGCCAAAATAAAAGTACGTTCTCCCTACTGTTTGGGGACTGGCTTTTTTCATTTACCAAAATAATGTGGCTCTCGCTCCAGGCCACCGAATGTGGATCTAGTCCGGTGATGGCGAACCTATGACACGCGTGTCAGAGGTGACACGTGAACTCATTTTTTTGGTTGATTTTTCTTTGTTAAATGGCATTTAAATATATAAAATAAATATCAAAAATGTAAGTCTTTGTTTTACTATGGTTGCAAAGATCAAAAAATTTCTATATGTGACACAGCACAAGAGATAAGTTAGGGTTTTTCAAAACGCTGACACGCCGAGCTCAAAAGGTTCGCCATCACTGGCCTAGGACATGCGTTTTGGGGGCCTGTGGCTGCACTGGAGGAGCAAGATGGTTTCTGGGGTGTAGTTACTAAGGGCAGATGAGCTACAGCCTCCAAGTCCTCATTCAGGCTATTTAAGAAGACCTGGGCGCCGGTGCCCCTCCTAGAGCAGCGCGCACGGTTCTGACACGCCGAGCCTGATGGTTCTATCTGTTTATTTGCACCCACTTCTGTCCACCGGGGCCTGGGAGAAGTGGAGGGTGTGACGGAGCCCAGAAACTGAAGCACCGACCCACGTCTGCTTGAGCCCCTCTGAGGGGGGCCGGTGTGAGCAATGCGGCTGCTCTCAGCCACGGAGCACGTGCGAGCGCTTCGGGCCAGGTGACACCGACCCGCCAGCCACCAGGCCTTCGTCCTGCACTGGGGCAGCCGCTAGTCAGAAACCCCCGGAGCCGCGGCTCCTCACTCTCCAGGTGGCTGTTGGATGTGCTGGCAGACATGGCCTCGGAGGTCGGTAGACAGGAGTCCTCCATACAGTCTAGGGCACCCCAATAATTGCAGGGAGGCCGGGGAGGCAGGAGCTTCGGTCCTAACTATAATGCACAATTACACAGACAGGCCGTGTGCCACCTCACGTAGGTTTCACATCCGCCCAGTGAGAATAGCCCCACTTTGTAGGGAAGGGACCTAAAGCACAGAGCAGTCAAGTTACTTGCCCAAGGTCACACAGAAGGGGCCGTGGGACACCCCAGACCTGCATGTCAGAAGCCTGCGCTCTGTCCTAGGGAGGTGCGGAGGCGGGGCGGGGGACAGGACTCACGGGAGGGGACAGCTGCAGGGGGCTGAGTGTGGAGACCGGCCCTGGTGCCCTCCTGTGTCCTGGAAGTGGGAGAGCCTGGGGAGCCCTCAGCCCCTGCTCACCTGCGCCCTCATCTGTGCAGTGGGTGCCTCACAGCCCCTCAGTCTACAGGGGCAGGTGGGAGAGCAGGCAAGAGGCCAGACCTGAACACACCCTGGGTGGTAAGGAATGACACGTGGACTGAGTTGACCCACTGGGGACATCATGAAGAGGGGGCACTGAGGCCAGAAATGAGGAAAGGGCACTGTCTGCTAAGAATGGCACCCGCTGCGCCAGGGACCAGGGGCCCTGAGCTTCCTAAACCCACCACCTCCTCTCAGTCCCCTGCCCTGCCCTGGTCCAGAGCCTCTCCTGGCTTCCCGGGACAACTGCGACAGCTGGCAAGTGGGCTTCCTGCTGCCTGTCTCTACCCTCTGGACATCCTCCCCACCTGCCACCAGCATCTGCCCTCATGCTGACCCTGGTCATGTCACTCGCCTGCTCAAAGCTTTCTTGATCCCCACTCTCCTGATGTGAGTTGCCTGGTGTGGCACAGAGCCCTCTACTGTCCGGACGCTGCCTCCTTCTCCCTCATCACCTCCTGAGCTCATCACAAAAACCGTTCTTGTTCCCTTAAATGTGTCTCTGAGCCTTTGCACATTCTGTTCCACCTGATGGATGCTGTTCCCACTGACTGCTATGCTCCCTCCCCTTTTCTGGCAACTTCCAGTACATCCTTCAAGAAGACATTTCCAGCATCACCTTCGCTGACCTCCAGGGCGGTCGGGGCTCCCCACTCAGGGCATCCAGTGGCCATGCACAGAGTTCATGCATGGGAATATCATGTGCACACCTGCCCGGCCCAGCAGGCCCTGGTCTTCCCAGCTCCACACCCTGCAGCCCACCCCGGGGCCTGGCCCAGAGTCTGCCTTCAGCCAGCAGTGGCTGCGTTAAGAACCAGATGGAATCGGGGGGCAGCAGATGGACCCGGGGCTGACTCTGCTCACCAAGCACCCACCCGGGGTCCCGGCCCCCATGACGGCCGGGTGGGGCCAGGGTGCCAGTGGGAACCCAGCAGGTCAGGCAAGAAAGCGCTTGTCTGAGAACCAAGCCAAGAGGTGACTTCACCATTGACTCAGCCTCACAAACACGGGGGTGGGGGCCGCCCTCCCAGGGAGGGGCGGTGCCTGGGACCGATTTAACAGGCAAGGTGCATGCTTGAGGGCCAGCAGGAGAGGTGATGAGTCAGGGAGGGGCGACGCCTTTCCCTAAAAAGGGGAACAGCTTCCCGCTCCCAAGTCCCTGCTGATCACATCACACTCATTAACAGAAAAGGAAAAACTAGGAGGGAAAAGGCCCAAAGCCCGCAGCTGGCGCCTTTTCTTGGAGCTGATTAATGAGCATCAGAATGAACAGTGACAGCATCCTTGGTTTGCGCCCAAAAGCGAGAGCCCCAGGTGTGGGGCAGGTGTGGGGCAGGTGGAGGCCTGAACCCGGCCCGTGCCTCCTGCACCAAGGACACTGCTCATCCTCTGGTTCACCCCCTCATCCCCCAGTCAGTCAGGCCCCAAACATGCCTGCTCCCCCAACCAGTCGGGGGCGGGGGGCACACTGTAAAGGCTCTGACACCTCTGAGGGTTTTGGCTTTCCCACCCAAACACCTGAAAACGGGGTTGACGTGGCTGCTCTGACCGCGGCGTTCTAGGCCCTGGTGGGTGCTTCTAAAACCACGACGCTGAGAAGTCCCAGCAGACCAGGGAGGCGGGGCCTGGTGATCCCAAGTTACAGGTGAGCAACCTGAGACGGAGGCCAAGGAGGGGACTCAAAGAGGGGACTCAGGGTCACATGGCTAGTGACTGGTGGTGCAGGACGAGGCCCCTTTGGGACAAAGGGGCACCGTCGGGTGTCACTCCCAGGAATGGCTGCTGCCTGGAGCCCTCCCAGGGCCCGAGGTGCGGACACGGAGCTGCAGCAGCAGGTGACAGCTGGGTTCCGATGGAGCTGGGAGGTCGTCAGGGTCTGTGCCCCTAGAGTCACACTGGGAGCCACCCTGCCTCTTGCCAGAGGGTTCCGTGGGGACAGCAAGTCCCCTGGGGCAGCTGCTCCGGCCCCAGGAGGGAGCCGGGCACAGCTTTGGTTAATGTCCACCCGCTGGACTGACCGGGGAGGCCTTTCCGCCCGGCCAGGGTGCTGGGTAAACTGAGTCCCCGAATAGATGTTGAAGTGCTCACCCCCGGATCCCCGAGTATAACCTTCTCTGCTCACATGACTTGCAGAGGTAATAAGAAAGATGAGGTCACTGGGATGGGCCCTAATTTAACGTGACCGAGGTCCTTCTAAAGAGGCAATGTGGACACGCAGACAGACACGCTCCAAGGAGAGACAACGTGAAGACACGGGAGGAGGCCTGTGAACGCCACGGGCTACCCCCAAACCAAGAGAGGCGTGGAGAGGCGTGGGGCAGGCTCCCGCAGGCCCCAGCAGCAGATGCCAGAGCAACATCCTAGAGCAGTGATGGCGAACCTTTTGAGCTCGGCGTGTCAGCATTTTGAAAAACCCTAACTGAACTCTGGTGCCGTGTCACATATAGAAATTTTTTGATATTGGCAACCATAGTAAAACAAAGACTTATATTTTTGATATTTATTTTATATATTTAAATGTCATTTAACAAAGAAAAATCAACCAAAAAAATGAGCTCGCATGTCACCTCTGACACGCGTGTCATAGGTTCGCCATCACTGTCCTAGACAAATAATCACAATAACTCCCAGTTACAAAGCCAGGACGAGAGAGCGTGATAAAATAAAGGCAGGGTGCCCCGGCCGTGTGGCTCAGTGGTTGAGTGTCGACCTATGAACCCAGAGGTTGCGGTTCGATTCCCGGTCAGGGCACATGCCCAGGTTGCAGGCTCGATCCCCAGTGTGGGGCGTGCAGGAGGCGGCCGGTCACTGATTCTCTCTCATCGCTGATGTTTCTTTCTCTCTCTCCCTCTCCCTTCCTCTCTGAAAAAAAGAAAAAAAGGCTGGGGTAACTGAGGCTCGCAGATAACCCCAGAGCTGACTCGAGCTCTGTGTGCCATGGCCCAGCAGCTCTCACCATGGGGGCTGCGAGAATTCCCTCTCGCCTCGCCTGCACCCGGTGGCCTGGTACAGTGGTGCCAGGAGGAGGGAGGGGCAGGATGGAGGGAGGATGGCCTGGTGGTGGTGGTAGCCTGAGAACCAGCCCACCAGCCCTGCTGTCCCCTGGCCCAGACTGTCTCCCCCCACACCCGCCCAGCCAATCTCCCAGGCACCCCTGAGGGCTACTGCAGGCATTGCCTCCTGGGAGATGCCTGCCCTGATGTGCCATCGCCCGCCCCCTCCCTGTCCTGTTCTATTCCATTACTGAACACATTTTCCTGGATTATCCATTTACCCATCTTTCTTCCTGACCAGATGCAGCGTTCCTTCCACCCTTTCTGGGGTAGTGACTGGCCTCTGCCTGTATGGGACGGACACAGAGCAGGAAGTGGTTCTGAATCCTTCGGGGATAGGACAGTCTAAGGAGGTGGGGACACTAGGCCGTCACCACTGAGCTAATGAGCACGCTCAGGCATTGCCTATACGGAGGAATAAAGGAACAAAAGAATTGATGAAGTTGAGAGAGATCACAGGTTCCAGTAGAGACACAAGCCCAAACCCATTTTGGTGGTGGTGAGAGCTTGCAAGGTGGGGGAGCAGGCAGGTGACCTCTGCCCTCGTCCCTTCACCAGAAGCTCCGCACATTGAAATGGATGCAGGCCCCCCACCTGGGGAGTGACAGTCAGTGCATCACCCCTGCGGCTCTTCTGGGCCAGTTCCTGGCGTGGACCCCACGCAGGCGCCAGGGGAAGGAGCGGTGCCCAGCCCTGCACGAGCTCAGGCAGCCAGGAGCGAGGCAGCCCGGGCAGCGTGCCTGCAACAAGTTCCAGTGGATCTCAAGAAATTATAGTCACCCCCAGGGGTTGGGCAGGGCATGCGGGGACACCCAGCGCGACTTTGCATGGGACCATGAGACCTGGCAGGTTGGCTGCGTTATTGAGGCCGTGCGTGGGAATTTTGGAAGGAGTGCTGTGTCCCCTGCCTCCACCCCTTCCCAAGGCCATTGCTGTTGTATTTGGATGCATCTCCTTCCAGCTCCTTCTAGGTGTGGTTTTCTGCACAGGGGAGAGGAGAGGGAAGGGGCGCCCGTGAAGAAGGAGGCCGCCCATCACCCTGTTCTTGGGCCCCACCGAGCAGGGCTGTGGCCCTCGCCTCGCTGGCTGCAGAGCTGCACCATCTGCACATCTGGACGGGCCAGCGGAACCATCCTCGCTGCACAGGTGTGTGTGATCCTTGCAGGGGGCGCAGGGCCTCCAAGGAGGGGGCCGAGGGCTTCTAGGCTGTCAGGGGCCGTGAGCAGGAGCTCTGTCGCTGTGAGGGTCAGAGCGCAACCCCTGCTGCCCCACTCACTCGTTCTGTACTCAGGGACCCATCCGTGGGTCAGCAGACCCCGTGAGCATCCAGGGAACACGGAGACAGAGTCCTGGCCCATGAGGAGCTCTGTTTTAGGGGAGGCACAGACAAGCAGGGCCGACCAATGGCAGCCGGGCGTGCCGAAGGCACACGCAGACACTCACGGTCGCCCGTGGGTTCCCTGTCCTCTCCCCAGGCCCAGGAGGGTGGGGTGCTGCAAGGCCTCAGACAAAGGCTCCCTGAGGACACTCGGTAATTGTGTGCCCTCCGTCTGCCCGGGAATGTCACGGCCACGGTGAGCCTGCTGCAGAGAGTCCCCGAGGGTGGAAGGATTGCCTGAGAGCTGGGACCAATCACTCAGTGAGGATGGTGGATACGAAAACGCACTGTAAGCTGGAAAGCACTGGGTGAAGCGGGGAGCAGAGCTAGTCCCCCTGGACTGGGAGCCCCCTGAGGACAAGGGCTGGCTCTGCCATCTGGCTGGGAACTGGCCGAGTCAGCGGCTAGGCCCTTCCCATAGAACTGGAGGTGCCTGTTTTCATGCTGCAGGCCCAGCAGCCCTGCACCCGGGTGTGTGGCGAGCCTTTGCCCCACTTACGCGGGTGCTGGCGGACCATTCGCCGTCGGCATCAGGCTTAGCCGACTCAGCTGAATCGCTTCTGCTTCTTATAAAGACAACCCAGCTCTTCCCTGACACTGAGATAGCATTTCCAGCCACATAGTGTCTGAGGTAACTTTGGCTTAAATTTATACTAAAGTGGAAATGACTTTATAGCAAGATCTTATCATCTTGGAGTTAGAAGGGAACCCGGTGCTCTGGTTCTCAAGCGTGGCTGCAGGTGGGATCACCTGGACAGCTTTTAAAATTGCCAATGGAACTCCCATTTGACCCTGTGATCCCACTTCTAGGAATATATCCCAAGAAACCAGAAACACCAATCAGAAAAGATATATGCACCCCTATGTTCATAGCAGCACAATTCACCATAGCTAAGATCTGGAAACAGCCTAAGTGCCCATCAGTAGATGAATGGATTAGAAAACTGTGGTACATCTACACGATGG
>NW_006293088.1:673452-676539 GCF_000327345.1 Myotis davidii | reverse complement strand
TTAAGAGATCAACCAAAGGACTTGTATGCATGCATATAAGCATAACCAATGGACATAAGACACTGGGGGATAGGGGAGGCTAGGGGACGGTCTAGGGCGGGGGGAAAAATGGACACATATGTAATACCCTTTGTAATACTTGAAGCAATAAAACAATTTAAAAAAATTACCAATGGCCCTAGCGCACCAGCCCACAAACTGAAGGGTCCTGGGTTCAATTCAGTCAAGGGCACATATCTCGGTTGCAGGCTCCATCCTGGCTCTGGTCGGGGCACGTACAGGAGGCAACCAATTGATCTGTCTCTCTCACATCGATGTTTCTCTCTCTCTGTCTCTCCCTGTCCCTTCCACTCACTCTAAAAATCATGGGAAAATATCCTCAAGTGAGGATTAACCAAAAATTTAAAAAATGGGGGGAGGCGTGTCTGGGGAAATATACTTTATCCAAAATGTAGCTGATATGTGAAATGTGAATAAATATTAAGATGCTGTTAAAAAAATTCCTTTAAAAAAAATAAAATTACCAATGGCCAGGTGCACCTCAGACCAATTAAGTTAGCATCCATGGAGGTGGGGTGGGGGGTCCATATATTTTTTTTAAATATGTTTTTATTGATTTCAGAGAGGAAGGGAAAGGAAGAGAGGGACAGAAACATCAATGATGAGAGAGAATTATTGATCAGCTGCCTCCTGCACACCCCCCACAGTGGGGATCGAGCCCGCAACCGGGTATGTGCCCTGACCGGGAATTAAACTGTGACCTCCTTCCATGGTCAGCAAACTGCGGCTCGCGAGCCACATGCGGCTCTTTGGCCCCTTGAGTGTGGCTCTTCCTAAGCCAGTGATGGCGAACCTATGACACGCGTGTCAGAGGTGACACACGAACTCATGTTTGTGGTTGATTTTTCTTTGTTAAATGGCATTTAAATATATAAAATAAATATCAAAAATATAAGTCTTTGTTTTACTATGGTTGCAAATATCAAAAAATGTCTATATGTGGCACGGCACCAGAGTTAAGTTAGGGTTTTTCAAAATGCTGACACGCCGAGCTCAAAAGGTTCGCCATCACTGTGATCTAAGCCTTAGGGGTACCCTAATTAAGTTAATAACAATGTACCTACCTATATAGTTTAAGTTTAAAAAATTTGGCTCTCAAAAGAGATGACAGTCGTTGTACTGGTGATATTTGGCTCTGTTGACTAATGAGTTTGCCGACCCCTGGCCTAGTTCATAGGCTGACGCTCACCACTGAGCCACACCAGCTGGGCCGGGCGCCCACCTTGTTGAAGTTCCCAGGTGATTCTGACGTGCAGCCGAGTTCCTGCAGGTTCTACCCCCACCTCCTTCCCAGTGCGGGCGGCACATTGCTTACTGACTCAGTACACATGCATGAAGGCCCTACTCAGTGCCCAGAGCCAAGGTAGCCTCAATCTCTTCTATAGCGAGGTTGGTTCTCCGACCCTCTTTGGGACGCTCCCAGTGACGGGGAACTCGCTGCCTCACTGGGCAGATCTCTTCCCCAAACCTGGGTTTCAGGTGGTCCGCAGGTAGGGCCGGGCTGGGAAGGGGAGCTCAGATGCGCTGGGTCCCGGGTGTGGAGTGCTCTGCAGGCACCACGTCCTTGAAATTTCACATCCCACCCAGTGGGTGGCGAGTGCCACCACATTGCAGATGAGGAAACTGAGGCTCAGAGAGGCTCAGAGACGGACCCAAGCCCACTCCAGAGTGGGGGGCCGTTTCGTGGGGGGATTGGGGCTACTGGGCCAGGAGGGCACAGGCCAGAGATTGTGTCCGGGTCTCCAGAAAGACCTTCCAGGTCTCCCACCAACTCCTTAATGCCCCCCATTCCAGACACATCCTCTCCCCTAACCCCCTCCTCCTGTCTGTCCGGGTTGGGAGAGAGTCTGATAAACTCATCTGTCCAAAGCCTTGGGGACCCGAGCCACCCCTCGGACAAGGTGCACTCACACGTGAAAGGACACAAGAGGGCGGGCGGCGCTCACCTGAAGGGGTGGCTATCTCGGGTGATGCTGGGGGGCTGCTGGGCGGGGACAGGTCCATCCTAGACGTCCATCCTGGGCGCTCCCGCAGCGTGGCCCGGGGAGACGCCGCCCTCCCTCATCCCCAAGTGGGTGCATCTGTGCCTGATCACAAGGATAATAGCCAACAGCGGCCTCTGCTTCCAGGTGCGTGCTGTCTCTCCCGCACCCCCAGCCTCCCCGCAGCCCTGCAGGCCCCTCCTGCACCCCCAGCCTCCTCACAACCCTGCAGGCCCCTCCTCTCCTGCACCCCCAGCCTCCCCACAGCCCTGCAGGCCCCTCATGCACCCCCAGCTTCCCCGCAGCCCTGCAGGCTCAGGACGGAGCGCTCCCTGACAAACAGGAACAGGTCTCGGGGCCGCCCGTCCCCTGGACCAGTGCCGTCCACTCTGCAGGGGGTTCCCGTCAGTGGGGTGTGGAATGAGTTAGGGGACCATGAGCAGCGTGTTTGAATAGAGTGAGGCGGAGAAGAGTGAAACACAGTCACATCGGGAGGGAAGGCTCGTTTCCTGAGGCCGTTGCAGGTGTGTCGTGGCGGGGAAACATCTCTGACCCGAGTCGTGTGCAGATGTCTGACAGGCAGGGCCCACGCGGCTTCCTACGGGACCTGCGAGAAAGTGGCTTCCTTTCTTCCTGTGGATGCCCAGGGAGGGCTCAGGAGAGCACAGGGCGAGGGCACCCCTCTGTTATAACGTCTCCGGGGCGGGGGGTGGGGGGGGTCTAACAACCACCATCGGGGAGCCGGCCTCCACTAAGGGCTCACCCCGGGCAGCAGGCTCCATGCTGCATTTACAGAACCCGCACCCCGGCGGGTCCTTGAGAAAACCCGCAGGAGCCAGCACAAGGGGACAGGGTGCGCGCTGCAGCATGAGGGATGCGGGTTAGACGCCGGAAGACGTGGGTCAGAGAGCGTCGGAGACTGGAGCAAGCGAAGCAGGAGGCGCATAAAGCCTCGGCCAGGGGCCCTTGGAGAGCGAGGTGGGTTTCTATCTAGAACAGTTCACACTGATGGGCGGGTCAGGGAGCCTCCCAGGAAGTCCTGGTG
>NW_006293088.1:672444-673267 GCF_000327345.1 Myotis davidii | reverse complement strand
AGAGGAGGAGCCCTGGAGGGACCTCGAGGCCCAGCCCTGCCGGAAAACCCCACAGCTAAAGCGAATCGCACTCGGGGCCTCGTTTTCCGCGTCCATAAAACGGGGCACAGCACGCCTCGCTTTATCGCGCGCCCCTTTGTTGGGCGCCACAGGTGTTGCGTGTTTTACAGATGAAGGAAGACCCTGAGGCAGCAAAAGATTTCCACCCACTTTGTTGCAATAACCGCTTGATCGCAGCGGCCTGGACCGAGTGCACAGTAGCTCCGAGGCTGCTTGGACCGCCTAGGTCAGCGTGTCCAGCAGAGACATCATGTGGGTCACAAACGTTCTGGCAGCCACAGGAAAAGTAGAACGAACAGGTGAGATTAGTTTTAGAGTATTTTTAATATCGCACCCCGGCGGGTCCTTGAGAAAACCCGCAGGAGCCAGCACAAGGGGACAGGGTGCGCGCTGCAGCATGAGGGATGCGGGTTAGACGCCGGAAGACGTGGGTCAGAGAGCGTCGGAGACTGGAGCAAGCGAAGCAGGAGGCGCATAAAGCCTCGGCCAGGGGCCCTTGGAGAGCGAGGTGGGTTTCTATCTAGAACAGTTCACACTGATGGGCGGGTCAGGGAGCCTCCCAGGAAGTCCTGGTGGGGGGTTCTCTGCCATCGCGGTCTGGGCAGAGGTGGGTGGCGTGGAGGTGGCACAGCGGGAAGGGGCCGTGGGCGAGGGACAGACAGCCACAGGGTGGTGCCATCTGTAAAATGGGAATGATAACAACGCTGCATTATAGAGCACCTCACCATGGGCCGGGTCTGGTTGTTCTGAGCCCTTTCTGTGT
>NW_006293088.1:665825-672362 GCF_000327345.1 Myotis davidii | reverse complement strand
GCCTCGTTTTCCGCGTCCATCAAACGGGGCACAGCACGCCTCGCTTTATCGCGCGCCCCTTTGTTGGGCGCCACAGGTGTTGCGTGTTTTACAGATGAAGGAAGACCCTCCAGCAGCAAAAGGTTTCCACCCCCTTTGTTGCAATAACCGCTTGATCGCAGCGGCCTGGACCGAGTGCGCAGTAGCTCCAAGGCCTGCTTGGACCGCCTAGGTCAGCGTGTCCAACAGAGACATCATGTGGGTCACAAACGTTCCGGCAGCCACAGGAAAAGTAGAACGAACAGGTGAGATTAGTTTTAGAGTATTTTTAATATGTTTTTATTGATTTCAGAGAGAGGAAGGGAGAGGGAGAGAGAGAGAGAGAAATATCACTGATGAAAGAGAATCATGGATCAGCTGCCTCCTGCATACCCCACACTGGAGATCGAGCCTGAACCCCAGGCATGTGCCCCAACTGGGAACAGAACCATGACCTCCTGGTTCATGGCTGACGCTCAACCACTGAGCTACACTGGCCGGGCTGAAATTAGTATGAATGATATGGTCTTTAACCCCATATGTTCAGAATATCATCAGTTCACCATGTAGCCAATATTAAAAAGTGCTAGTGAGATTTTACATGCTCTGTGCTGTCTTCCAATGCAATGTTTTCTGTGTTGTTGTTTTTTACCCCGGAGCACATCTCAAGTTAAACTGTGTACCCGGGTTCCACGCCAGTGGTTACTGGCCCCCATACTGGACAGGGCACATACAGAGAGCCTCTAGGGTCTCCTCTAAAAGTGTGTGACTGGATTGAAGGCCAGTCAGATTCCTTATACTTTTGCCTCCTGTGGAACCCCCAGGCCCTTAGCTGGTTCCAGTGGCCGAAAGCGTTCAGGTGACACAGTCAGGGAGTTACTTCCAGTGGCAACAAAACGGGCCATTGAATCTTCAATCACACAGACCAGGCTTACTCAGCCATGTGCTCTACACAAGTTATTCACCCCCCTGATCCTCGGTGGTGCCATCTGTAAAATGGGAATGATAACAACGCTGCATTATAGAGCACCTCACCATGGGCCGGGTCTGGTTGTTCTGAGCCCTTTCTGTGTGTTAACTCCTCTCTCAAGAGTCTGTGACGCAGCAGCCCAATTTTATAGGAGGAGAGTTGAGGCCCAGGGAGGCTAAGTAACTTGCCCAGGATCACACAGCTGATATGTGGCATGGCTGGGATTCAAACCTGGGCCACCAGGCTCCAGAGTCCCTGGCTGAACCATCGGTCCGCAGTGCTGGCTCCTGGAGGCGATGAGGATAAGGACTGCGGGGAGATGCTTGGCCCAGAGCCCGCACAGAAGACACTGTGGTTACTCCCGCCCTCAGCCAGGGCAGGGGTGTGGGAAGAGCCCCTGGGTGACCGCCAAACTCCTGGGGCACCGCTGGGTCATGACCCGGGAAGAGGCAGCCCCTCTGAGCGTTCCTTGTGCCACCCCAGCCGGAGGCCCCGGGACCCAGTGGAGGTGTCTTCCTCGTGGCTCAGGTGGGTGAGTCAGGCCTGCGGTGCCCAGGGCTGCGGCTCGGGGTGGTGGGTGGGCTGAGGGGGTGGCCAGCGTGAGAAAGCAGCCCCACCATTCCCGAGGGCTGGGCTGGAACAAAAGGCTTTTGAAAAGTCTCATGTGGACTCCAATTGTAAATCAGGTCCAAGTAGAGATGCTGGGGCCGCAGGGGGGCAGGACCCTCTCCCTCCACCCCTCCCCTCCGAGGGGTCCCCAGGAGCCCCCATTCTCCCTCCGTCTCTGCCCAAGCCACTGAGTCAGCACGAGCCCAGTGCCGCTCCCGGCTCCGGGTCCAGGGAAACGTCCAGGGAAACCTGGACCACCAGGTGAGGTGGCCCCCAGGGTCCTGGGGTTCAGAGGAGAGACTGGGGACCTGTGAGGCCTGCTCCCCCCATCGCCCAGGCCCTGTCAGAAAGCCCCTGCCGCTGACCAGGACCTCACCCTGACGAGGAAATGGGGTGTGAGGATGGCACGCGGCCAGGAGCCAGGCTGGGGGAGAATGACAGCCACCAGCAGAGCCACCTGTGACTGCAGAGGACAATGCCTCCAGTGTCCCTACGGGATGGCCCTGGGCCCCGGGCCTCCTCTGCTCCCAGGAGCAGGTTAGGCCAATGCTGCATTGTTTTAAAATCATCATAAAAGAGTGACAGCCATGCCCACCACCATTCAGTTTGTAAAGCATTTTCCTGCCTTTGTCTCGTTAGATTCCACAAGGACCTCGAGAGGCAACAAGACAAGGTCGCTCTCCACCCTCTGAGCTGACATTGATGGGGCCCCTGCCTGTGCTATGCACCTGCCACACATTAACTCACAGGGCGGCCACTACTGCATCCCCGTCCCGGGAGCCCCTGAGGCCCAGAGAGCAGAGCCCAAGCCAGGCCGCGGGAAGAGGCAGAGCCCGGACTGGACCCTCGCCCGCCACCACAGCCACACGAGGAGGAGCGGACTTGCCTGGGGCCGCTCCTTTTACAGAGCAGACTGGAGGGTCCCCCAAATCCCTGAGGGCAGACCCGGAGGGAAGGGCTGCGTGGGAATTCTGTGGACAGAACACAGGGAGGCTCCCGGGAAGCCGATGCCAATGGGAAAGCAGTGGAGTGTGACCCTCAGGGCCGAGGGATGGAGGAATGAGCCCGTGAGGTATGAGTGTCCGGTGGATGGTCGTTGGCACCACGTGACCGGGATTCCCACGCTGCTGCGTCTGGGAGAATTGTAGCTTCGCGCTGGGTCTCACCTTCCCTTTTTCATGAAAGACCTGAGTCCAGTCCCACCTCCCGAGCCGCCCTGCCCCCTGCAGGGGGCCTGAGCTTCGGAAGCCTCCCTCCAACCTACTGCTGTGCCCTCAGTGAGTCTTCTGACAGTTCGCCGCCTGCGCCCGTCACTAGTGAAGGGTGCACCCCTTCACCTGGCCCACCTCTACTCACCTTTCAGGGCTCAATGGAGGCATCATCTCCCAGGAAGCTTGCTGTGACCTCTGCTCACCCCAGATGAGTTGAGGCCTCTCTTGACCATATTTGCTGTCTGGGTAGAGGGGCCCCCTACTTAGTTGTCTCCGACAGACTGCGACACCCCACTCCCAGGCATGGGCGGTGTCCATCCCATCTGTCTACCATGATATTTGGTCCCAGCACCAGGCCCAATTCCAGCCCCTTTCTGGGTCCTGCCAGTAGACATCCAGCAGCCACTTCCTCCAGGAAGCCTTCCCGGATTGCCCCGGACACCGCTAGGTGTCTGTCTGCCTCTCCCAGCTCCCCTGAGCAGGTGTTTGGGAATGCCTGGATGAAAGGAAACGGCTCCTCCCTGTTCCCAAGCCAGAGCTTGTTACTGCAGTAAAAGCAGCAAATTACCAGGCAGGCTCCCAGCTGTAATGATTAAAACAAGGGTATTGTTCTTGGGGCTGCTAATTGCATGCCTGAGGAGTGAGGTCTGCTCAGCCCTCAGCGTGTTAATACAGACCTCAGCCACAGTGCCAGGCCCAGGGCCAGGAGGGGGTGTCCAGGAGCTGACGTGTCCCAAAGGGGTGACCTCATCGGCCTCACCGGGGGACCTCTTAAAAGTACAGATTCCCAGGCCCTGCCCCAGAACCACACACTCTGCATGGGGGCTGAGGGCCCAGGAACATGCATTCCTCCCAAGCTCCCACGGTGATTCTGAAGGCCAGTCCAGCCGGGGTTTCTAACCTGCCCCACCCACCCCAAAGCCAGACAGAGCCCCGCCCTCACCTGGCCCAGCCCACCTGGAGAATGTGGAAGGTTCAGAAAGGGGCAAGGAGAGGACAGGGAGAGGGAAGGTTCCCTGGGAACTCGGGTCTAACATTCCTCCCGAGCTGAGGGACCCGGGACAAGGCACCCCCCTCTCTGAGCACAGGGTGACTTACGGAGGAAGCTTAAGCTTCAAGACCCCCAAGGCCTGGGAGGGGCCCTAGCAATGGACTCACGTGCTCATGCGTTTTGTGCGATTTGCAAGTTAAGGCATTTTGTATTCTTCTATTAGAGTTCCCCGGCCCCAAATTGTGTACGTTTCAGGCCCCCTAACAGGTGGAGAAAGTAATTTGACCTCACATAGTTGCCGCGGGGATGAAACAGGCAAATGTAAGTACGGGAAACGCCCACCCAGTGCTGACAGCTCTCCACGGAGACAGCACAGCCTCTCCGTGCCTCCGTTTTCTCATCTGTGAAATGGACGTGTGACCGTGGCTGCCTCGTCACGCTCTGTGAGCATACGTGAGTGAGTACGGGAGAGCGCCCAGCCCAGAGCCTGGCATGGAGCATGGGCCCTGTAGGTGCTGAGAAGTTGCTGACCTACACCACCTCAGCTCCCATCACCAGCAACCGTGTGAGCGAGAGAGCGAGCTGGCAGCGAGTGGATGCCGGATGCGGAGGGGGCGGCCCAGCCTGCAAGGATTGCGTGATGTGTGCTTATGAAACCCTGTCCCCTGAAAATGTAGAAAGAAGATAAGGGCCACTCTCACCAAGCCAGTATAAGCACAGCCCAGCCAACAGGCAGGGGATGGACCAGTGGTTCTCAACCTTGGCTGCACATTAGAATCACCTGGGAATCTTTTTAAAATCCTGATTCCTGGGCCTCGTCCTCCGGAAATTCTGTTTCTTTGTTATGGGGTGGGGCCACAACATTAGTAACAAAGAAACAGAATTTCCGGAGGATGAGGCCCAGGAATCAGGATTTTAAAACGATTCCCAGGTGATTCTAATGCAGCCAAGGTTGAGAACCCCTGGGATGGACTCCTAATGTGCAGCCAAGGTTGAGAACCACTGGGATGGACTAAAGGAACCAGGTTTGCTGTGACTCTGGGAGCAGCCTTACCTTGATTTCCGGGAAGAAGCCTGCTTGGAGGAAAGGGGCGGACACCCAGAGCAGAGGATGCTGGAAGGTTCGGGCAAGAGGAGAGCTTGGGACAGGGGTTTTGTCCAGTCCACCCTCCTCCTGTACTTCCTGTGCTGCAAGCAATTGTGAATTAAAAACACAGCTGGAGGCCAGGATCTGGGAAAGGCCAGTGACCTCCGTCCCTAATACACATGACGTTTTCATGGAAAACTTCCTGGAGGAGGCAACTTTTGAGCAGGGAGGGACGTGACAGGGATGGGAAGGAAGAGGGGACAAGACCAGGAGCTGCAGTGGAATTACGGCCATTAGGTGAGCACAGACTATGTCAGGATTGGCCCACGTGCTGCACGCAGACGGCCTCGTCATCAGAATTCTTTTGTTGCCGTGCGTTCTATTTCTTTGCTTTCATACTGATGGTTTTTAACCGTTTCAAACAATTTCAGACCTGGAGAAAATCTGCACATAGAATACTCCAAGGATTGTTTTGTTTTTCCTGAAACCACTAGAGAATGAGTTGCTGACCTGATCCCCATCATTCTACATTTTTTTAGTGTTTGTGTTTGGCACTCAGGACGTATCCCTGCACAACCACAGCAAAACCACCAGATCAGGAACTTAGCCTGGATACGCGGCCACCTTCCGCCCTACGGCCTGGGGCCGGGTGTGCCCGCAGTCCCAGCAACGCCCTTTCGTGCCCAAGGACCCAGCTCAGGCCCTTGCCAGGACTTCTCAGTCTGGACCGGCTCCCCAGACCTCCTTTCACAGCCTCGACACTTCTGAAGATTTCGGGTCAGTTGTTTTGTAGAATTCGGGTTTGGCTGACGTCCCTTCGTGGCTCAGCTCATCTGTGACAGGACTATCCCCAGTGGCACCTCCTGGGCTTTGAATCTGTCGCTGATGTCAAAGTAGGTCGCTCGATTAAGGTGGCGTCCAGCAGGTTTCTCCGCTGTCAGCCTACTCTCTCTCCCTTTGTCATTAATAAGTACCCTGAGACTATGTAAATACCCTCTTCCCCACCACACTTTCCATTTCTCCACCTACTTACCTGTAGCAGGTGGGCTTGTGGTTTCTGATTGTACTCAACAGCTTACAATCCTCTACTGCCCTCATTTATTGATTTGTGTGTTTTTTAAAATATATTTTTATTGATTTCAAGAGGGAGAGAGAGAGAAAGAAACATCAATGATGAGAATCATTGATTGGCTGCCTTCTGCACGCCCTGTACTAGGGATCGAGCCTGCAACCTGGGCATGTGCCCTTGACTGGAATAGAACCCGGGACCCTTCAGTCCGCAGGCTGACGCTCTACCCACTGAGCCACACCGGCTAGGCTACTGCCCTCATTTATGTTAATGTTCACACTGTCCCAAGACAGCCAGTGGCGAGCCCTTCGAGGGGTTGTGGGGCTCTGTGGCACGTCTCCATCATTCTTTGACGTTTCCTTACTTTCTGGCACAAGATATTCCAGCTTCACCTGGACCTTTCCCTGCCTTGGTCCTAGAATCAGCCATGTCCCCAGCGAGCCCTGGTTCCTGTTGTGGAGAATGGTGCGTAGACGCCAAGATCCAGTGCGAAGTGTGCCCACTGCCACGGGAGTTGCCGCTCCCGGGCCCTCTGGACACGGAGTGGGGGGCGGGGAGGGGATAGGAATGTATGTGATTTCA
>NW_006293088.1:633506-660850 GCF_000327345.1 Myotis davidii | reverse complement strand
GAGGGGATAGGAATGTATGTGATTTCATACACACAGACACACACACACACACACACACACACACACACACACACGCGCGCGCGCACTAGATGGTAAATACAAAACACACATTTACACCCTTATGTTTCTGTCTCTCTCCCATTGATAACCATGCGTGCACACAGACTATCTCCAGATTCAACCCAATCCCACAGGCTCCATTTTTGTTCTCTCCTGGTGCAGGTCTGGAACCCCCTTCTCTGATGTGAAAATCTGGCTTCTTTATCCTTAACCTGTTTATCGATTAAATCGCCTTCATTTATGTAACCGATCTCCCACTACTGCCACCTCCCCCCACACAAACAGGGGTGTCGACCCCTCCACCTGGCCGCCCTCCGCACCCCTGTAGGCCTCTCCCCCTTGTGGACACCTTTCTCACCTCTGGGCTCTGATGCCCACGCCAGGTCACCCTCACCCCTGACTGCCCTGTGGGTCACTGTCACCCCGTGGACTCTGCTTACCAGGAAGTAGCAAAGCCAAAGTTCAAACCAGACCCCAGGCTCTTGGCCATATGTCCTCTAAGACACCCTGTCTTCCCTGAAGCCCCCCACCCACTCCATTGACCCGGGACCAGCAAGCTAAGGTGGTCTGGGTGCTGTGTGGAGTTAGCCCTTAGCTGCCTCTTGTCCCCAGGGAATCCTGGCGCCCAGGAGAAACCTTGCTCTCAGAGGGCGACCAGCCCAGCACAGGACAAAACCCCAAGTCAGCAGGCCCGGGCCAGGCCCGCCCGTGGTGAAGGCGGTCCCCAGCCGGCACTTGTGGCTCCGCGGAGGCCGGGTCCCAGGCGGGCGGCACCTCATTAGCCCTCACGTGTACAGGGCCCTGAGCCCGGGCTGCCTCGTGGGAGCCCCGGAGACCAGGATCCTGCAGCCCAGACTCCACTGGGCCCTGGGAGAGGCCGCGTGAGTCAGCCCCACGCTGAGCTCAGCACAGAACTTACCCGGGCTGCGGGGCTGCCACTCCCCGAGGTGGGAGCAGTCTTGTCCCCAAATTCCACAGATGGGGACGGAGTCCCAGCATGGCCCTGGGTATGCGACCCTCCTAAGGAAAGTGAGTGACCACCCACCGGGTGGGACTGCTGAGTGTTCCCAAGACCTCCGCTGCCCACCCAGAGACCCCTGGCCCTCCCTCCCTAGCCCGCTCCTCCCCCGGGGTCAGCCCAGGAGCCAGACGAGGCAGGACCTGGTACTGAAGGTCCTCTGTGGTCCAGGCAAAGGCTGGGAGCTCACAAAAGCCTCCCATTGTAGGCACACAGGAGCCAGGGAAGGCAAGGCCACCGGAAGTGAAGAGGGGCCGGTGGCCAGGTCCCTGGGTAGCACTGGCCAGCTGGCCTGGGGTTTACGACGCTGCCTGGGCCCCTCACACCGGCTCAGGGCCTCAGCTTCCCCATCTGTGAAATGGGACCGCTGTTCCTGATCGGTGGTCTCTGCCCTGTCCTCTGTGGCCCACCTGGGGGGAGGCATGCCGAGCATTGGGGACTCCAGCTCCCACTGAGGCAGGGTCCCAGGGCTCCTCCCCAGACTTCTCTGCACATATGGGGTGGGGTGTTGAGGGCTTCTTTCAGGGTTTGGGTAGAATAGGTTTGAAACCACTGACCCAGGGGTGCCTAGGAGCCCCTCACACAGCCGTCCTGCCCTCCTCTGCCTTTCTTTCCCCTGAGCTTCCTCGGCACCCAGGCTGTGTGGGGCTCACCAGGCACCAGCGTGCCAGGCCCCACAAACACCTGGTCCCTGCTCCTGAGCCTCAGGAAGGTTCCAGTGAACAGACAGACAGGCCCAGGTCTAGCAGATGGGGCTGCGAACAGAAAGGAGTTGAGAGCTGCCTCGGTTTCATGAAGATGCCAGTCCTTAAGAGGATAAACTAACCACGAGGCTCCAGGCAGAAATATCCTCCAGTTCCCCAGATCCAGTGCCAGGGCACCCAGGGAACAGGGGACCTCGGGATCTGATGCTTAAAGAAATAATTACACTCAAGTCGGACAGGACTGTGACCAGGAGGTGGCCAGCCAGGGGCCAGCCGTTAACACATAACCAAGTGGATAAATACAGCAACTTCAAAGCAGGTCACGTGCTCTGCAGCCAAAAAAATGGGCAATGCGATAGCGAGAAGTGGGGCAGATGCCCGGAAAGGCCCCTGTGAGGAGGTGACATGTGAACGAGACGGAGACCTGAAGGAGTCTGAGAATCGGAGGAGAGAGCCTTCCAGGCAGAGGGAACAGCACGAGCAAAGGCCCTGGGGTTGGGAGGGGCTTACCCTGTTGGAGGGACAGAGGCCAGTGTGGGAGCAGCTGTTTCCTCACAGGCCAGGAGGGCCCATTGTCTTTCGGGGTCACCTGCCAGATCTCCCACCCGCTGGTACTGAGGGGCGTGCACATAGCAAATTCTCTGCTCCTCCACCTCCTAAAACTCATCTGCCCTGAACTCTAAATGTCAGTGGAGTCACTAACCAGAATTCCTGCCTCATGGAGACCAGGCCCCAAGCCATCAGGGAGGACCATGGCCCCAGGGCACACTGGGAATATCCCAAGACAGGGACCTTAGGATCCTGTCTGTGTGGCTGCCTCCCTGTGCCCTCAGGCGTGCCCAGGCTCAGGTGCCCAGACACGTGCCAGCCTCCACCTGGTGGGGACCCCACCCTGACAGGCGGAGCTTGCCCAAGAGATGATGTCATGGGCTCCTAGCCAGGACGGGTTCTGTGGATGATGGGCAGCCTGTCATGGTGGCAAGGGAGAGAGAGCAGGCTGCCCCTGGCTCCCGAGGAAGGCGGGAGGGGATGCGGCAGGCGCGGTCCCAGCTCCCACGCCTGTCTGCAGGGCCTGCGTCAGAGCAGCCAGAGGGGCAGGAGCCTGGGTGCCCAGGTTCTGCTCTGGGTGGGAGCGAGCGAGGCTTTCTTGAGGACGATGCAGAGAAGCGGCTGAGCTGGGGATGGCAGGAGGAGGAGGAGGGAGAAGAGGAGCGCCTCTGAGCAGGTTTTACCATGGCTGGGGTGGCAGACATTCCAGACAAAGCTGTCACCACAGAGACCGTCCAGGCAGGGAAGAGGGACACAGCCGCAGTCCCGCTGGGGGTGGCTCAGCTGGCAGCCTTCACTCCCACCTTGGGAAGGGGTGGCCAGGTGTGTCCGGCAGACACCAGGGTCTCAGGGTGCCTGGGCACAGGCTTTGGGCCACACCTCCCTCCCGAGGGACGAACCTGAGGCTCCCTCTCACACCTGCAGTCCCCCGATAACTCCACGCTGCTTCTGGCCCTCACACCTTCACTTCTGCTGTCCTGCCGGCAGTGTCCTCCCCTGCAGCCCCTCCACCCCCAAGCCCAAGTCCCAGACCCGGTGTCCCCTCCCTGCCCCTGACCCCTGACCACTCAGCAAGTGTGTGTTGGGTTGGGTGAAACCAAAACATTAAGAGAAGAAGAGGCCGTGGGATCACTGGTTCTCATGCCCACCCGAGCACACACGGCAGGGCTGGGGTGGGCCCAGGAACCCGTATCTTCGCCAGCTCCCAGGTGGTCCTTGGGAAGGAGGGGAGCCTCTGGGTGCTTCCAGGAACAGCAGGAGATGGGCTGGCCTCATCCAATCCCCTCGTGTTAGAGACCGACGAGCAGGGCATGGAGGAGGCAGGGATGTGCCCTGGATCACACAGGGGCCCTGTCCACTGTGGCCAGGCCACCCTCCCCAGCCTCCCCTCGTCCCCATCCCCCCCCTCACTGACCTCCTCCTGCCTCCCACCACCTCCAGCTGCACCCTGCACCCTTCCCAGCTCCCACCACCTGCACACCTGGCATCTGGCCTTTCCCGGGGCCTTGCCAAGACAGAGCCTACACTGGGCTGGCTCCCTCTACACACCCTCCACCACAGCTGTCCCTGCCCCTTTGAGAGTCTGCTCCCTCCACCTAGGAACTCCTCTCTCAAATGTCACCTCCTCCAAGAAGTCCTCCCCTGGAGCATGCACACTACCCCAAGCAGATGTGGGCTCTCCCTCCCTAAGATCCCTGCGGTGCTTTAGCTCAGTCCTGGGACAAGTCAGTCCTCCCCTCGCTCTGTAGGATGCGGGCCGAGACCTGGAACAGCGAGAGGTCTGTGGGCGGCTGCTGGCCTGCCCCGGGCTGGGCACCGGTGCCCCATGACGATGTGGGTGGCCCTGAACGGCACTGTGCTCAGTGCTTAGCGGGCATAATCGCATTCACTTCTGCTGTCTGGCCTCTTTGCTCCTTTTCATGGACGAGAAAACTGAGGCCCCAAGGCAATGGTGGGGGTGGAGCTGGGATGTGAACCCGGGACCATCCGAGCCTCCAGACAGGACTGGAGCAGAGGTGGAAGGGGACCCTTGAGACGCGAGGGGAAGCCTCTGGGGCTCCCAGGAGAGGTTTCCTGAGAAGCAGGTACAGGGATCAGCGTGCCCTGTCTTCCTCTGGACAGTCAGGATGGGTCAGGATGTGATGCCCGGACCCCGGGGCAGCAGCCTCATGGGAGGTGGGGGGCAGCCAGCCTGGGGGCAGATCCTCTCCCTAAGGCTCGGCCGAGTCCCCGATCAACCACTCCTGGGCCGCCCCCTGGGCTGGCTGTTGGGGAAACAGCAGGTTCCCTTAACTGTCCAGGCGGCTCTGCACTGGGACTTCTGACCCTCACAGCTGGAGTCTCAGTGACACCGACACCCTCATCGCTGGTCCCGGCTTCGTCTGGCCCCAGCCCTGGCCGGAGCCTGGGCACCGTCCCTGCGAGGGGCCCCGAGGACAATCTGGGGAGTCAGCCTGCGGCGTTTCCCAGGAAGGCGAGGCCCAGCGGGCGGCCTCGGACACAGGCGGCTGAGAGCTTTAGGGACTCAGACCGCTGCGGGCGTGGAGTGGGCCTCAGGTGGCGTCTCCTCCGTAGCCCACGTGGATCCCGCGTTGCACCAGGCTCGGCAGACGTTTTCCGTAAAGAGCCAGTCACACACAGGCTCTGTGGGCCTCATACGGCCGCTGCTGCAAATTCTTTTGTCTTTCTTCTAACCCTTTTAAAATGTCCAAATGTCCAACCACTCTTACTCACCACTCCCACTCACCCTCCTACTCACCCTCCTACTCACCACTCTTACTCACAGGCGCGCAAAGCGGGCCAGACTCGCTCACCTGGAAACCCTCCTGGAACTGGTCGGCCGCGCTCAGCAGGTCAGCCTCTGGGACGGCAGGAAGTTCTCCATGTTCCCCCACAGACACCACACCAGACATCCCCAACAGGGTGTCCGGCTGGGACGAGGGCAGAGACGAGGTGGCAGAGATAACGGCCGTGGACTGTGGCCTCGGATGGACCTGGACTCGAATCCCTGCTGTGCCTCAGTGTCCCCATCTGTGCAATGGGATGATGCCAGCACCGGCCTCAGGGCAGCTGTGAGGACTGAACACCCTGGGGCCTCCTCGATGAGGCTGCGTGCCCCGAGGTGCCTGATGCCCAGGAGCCTGTGACACTCCCTACCTCTGGGTCTCAGTTTCCCCCCAAGTGGCTACTGCACAGCTCTCTATGCACCCTCCACCCGCAGGACCCCTTCCCGCCTCCATGATTTGAAGTGAGAACATCCCTGCACACATGTGTCCTGTCCTGAGAGTTGTCCCAGCTGGGAGCTGCCCAGAGCACATGCGCAGCACTGAGGGAGCCTGGCGGGGGCTGGGCCGCACCTGCCCATCGGATTCACCTTGCCTCGGCGTCACTGGCAGAGAGAACACCACAGCCCAGGCTCCAGGCCCTACAAGGCCCTCCGGAGGTGCTGGGGACACCCTGGGGAGGGCGACGAGCTCTCCTCTGACCACTGCCTGCCCTCAGGTTCCCTGTGGCCACTCGGACCACAGCCAGCCCCACCTGGGGGGCAGGGTACGGGGAAGGGGACTGGGCACCTCCTGGCAGGACCCGAAAGGCTCGTCAGAAGCCTCCGTTCCCACATCAGGGAGGCGCATCTCAGGATCCACACCTGTTAGGCAGCCACGTCGAGCTGGGCACTGTGGGAGCATGGCCACCCTTACCCCGTGAGGCAGCCCCGCTCACCGCCTTTCCTGGGGGCTCCCCCAGGTTGCCAGGGGAAGCAGCTCGCCAAGGCCCAGCGTGGATTAGGCGGCGTTAGAACCAGGCCCTCTGGCTCAAAGCCCTTGACTTGCCCCTGCTGCCCAGCACCACCCCCTGCGGCATCCGCCTCGATGCCTCCAGCGACAGAAGGCTCACTACCTCCAAACAGCTCTTGTCACTACAGGAGCTCTGCGTCAGCGGCCTTTTCCTCAGATGGAGCCCAAAGCACTTCCGGGAAAGCCCCTCTGGGTGAGTCACGCGTCCCCTCCCAGCTCACATTTCCGTGGCCGCCTCTGTGCCAGGTGCTGCGCAAGCACCTTGGTTCACCTGACGAGGCCTGCTCCTCTTGCGCACGGACAAGCTTCACTGGTCCCCATGCCCCCGCCCCGCACTCCAGGCCTGTTGACCGTGGTCCCCAAACAGCCAGTCTCTCCCCAACTTCCAGGAGCACCTGCTGCTCCCTGGGCCCCCACAGTGGGGAGGTGCACGTGGGTCCTGCCTCTCCCACAGACAGATGTGGAGAGGCTTCCCCAAGTCAGGGCCAGTTTGCTTAAGTGTGTGTGCTCAACGACCACCTGAGGAGGGCTGCGGAGTTACAAATGGGAAGCTCAGCGTGTCCTGCACCGTGAAGAGAACCAGCCCGCACTGCCAGTTCCCGTGGGCCCTGAAGGTCAGGGGCGCATGGACAGTGGCCAGAGACCTACAAGGCTGTGAGAGCCCAGCGTGGACCAGGTGAGTGGGCAGAGATGCTGGGCCTGTACCAGATACTGCCAACTCCACCTGCCACTTTCTCTCCCAAAGAGGGCCCCCCCCACCTATCCCTGTTCCCCCTCTTTCCTCTCATCAGTATCAGCCATGACCTGGAAATTCACAGGCTCAGGGGACAGGCCTGGAGGGCCCCAAGCCTCTGTGCCCGGAGCCTGTTGGCCTGGGATATGGGAAATGCGAGTTGGGGACCCTGTAAGTCCTTCCTTCTCTCTGCACTGCACTGTCCCAGCCCTAGAACAATGGGGTCAGAGTATACCCCAAAGCTCAGAAATCAGCAAAGGGCACGGGTGGGGCATTGGCTGCTGCAGCCCTGGGGTCCTCGGCACAGACTCCTCCCAGGCTGAGCCCTAGTGCTCTGGAGAGGGGGTAGGGGGAGAGGTCCCCACACCCTGAGCTGCAGGAGCCAGGTCTGCACTTGGACACGCCTTGCAGCCGCTCCAGGCTTGTCCGGGAGCCAAGGGGGCGAGTTGGCAGCACACAAGCCTGGGCCAAGCTCCGAGATGGGACAAGAGACAAGGATGGGCAGGAGAGGGGGTAGCCCCCAGGGTGGGGACCATGGAGCAGCAGAGACAGAAATAACCGCAGGGAACAAACAAGCATCACCATGCAACGGACTCCGTGCGAGTGCAGCAAGCATGCGCCTGGGCCATGTGTGCATGTGCGCACGAGTGGGGGGCGGGGGGTGCACGGGCCGCAGCTGAACGCCTGTCCTGACAGCGGGGGGTGAGGAGAGGCGACGCCTACCCTCAGCCACTCTGCGGCTCCTCTCCACGGGAACACGCCCACACTGGCCACTGGAGCCACAGCGGATGGCCCAGGCCCTGCCCAATTCTAGAATGTTCTCCCATGTTAGCTCACTCACTCCCACCCTCACAGGCAGGTGGGGAGACTTGCCCTCGGCCCCACAGCAGCGCTGGGCCCTCCAGAGCCTGGCGCATCCCCGGCACCACAATGCCCGCATCTGGTGGCCAACACAGGACTAAGTCAGCTCACGTGATGGGTCTGCTTAGTCTGGGACAGGCACGCTTTCTGCCTTTGCCCCTCACGGGAATCTCAGCTCCACAGGACAGACCGTGGATGCCCACTGTGCACTCACACTCAGCGGGGCGCCTGTACCAGGCAGACACTGAAGACGCGAGTGGGGTGGTGAGTGGAACTGTGCCAAGTCCCACACCCCCCTCAGTGCCCCGCTCCCGGCAGGCAGGTCCCTCCCTCTGGGGCCCTTTCCTCATCGGAAGGTGGGAACACCACCACCTAACTTTAGGGTCGATGTGAGAAATAAGCGTAAAGAACCCAGCGCAGACCCTGGTGTCACAGCAAACGAAACGGGGGGTGAGGGGCCTCATGGGGGCCTCCTAATACAGACTGAACTCAGAAGCTGGCGCCGGGAGAGACCAAGACGGCCGAGGCACACGAGGCTTCAGCGTTCCGGGGGGAAGGCGGTGGCACCTCTGCTCCAGCCTTCCAGCTGAACGCAGACCGGGGGGCTTAACCACTGCAGCCGTCAATCAGGCACAGTGCCGTCTGGAACCCTCTCAACTCCCCGCTGGGGGCGCCTGTGGAGAAAGACAGGAACCCAAGGAGGGATTAGACGGCTCTGGACAGAAGGGACTGAGCTTTGCCTGGTGTCCTTCAGGGCGGCTGTGCCAGCCTGGGCTCAGAGTCCCCCGCCTGCACGTCTGTCAGGGACGGCGGCACTGGGAAGCTGGGACAATGAAAACACAAGGCTTGATGACTTGGGTTGGGGCCAAATTTCTCTGAGGACTTTGCAAGAAATGAAGGACAGAGGAAAAAAAGAAGTGAACGCCTTGCCACGAGCACCAGGCAACAGTTAAGCTCCTGAAGGCGCCACGTCAACACCAGTGGCCCTAAGTGTCCCTTCCAACACAGCTCAGCCTATAATGGTGCCACACGGGACAGCAGCCGGCACCCGGTAAGCAGGTGTAACGCTGCTCACCCCGCACCTTCCCCAAGCCCTTCGCCGTCCAGAAGCTGCCAGTTTATTCGCTGCCAGGATGTTATATAACAGACAGCCACTCGGCTACGTGTACCTGCAGTGGCCCCTCAGGGGGACCCTCAGACGAGGGAAGACGAGGGGCCCGCAAGAGGGCATCAACTTGCTGTATTCGGTGTATGAAATCCTTCATCTGTCTCCTCCAGACACGTCTGGACCTCACAGAGACATAGAGCTTTGGTAAAGGAAGAGTCAGAACCTTGTAGACTGCAAGTGAGTTCATTAACGGTAAGAGCAGCCATTTTTTTACTACATAGCAGGCAGATAATCTCATGTAAGCCTGGCAACCACCCTACCCCATGGACGCAACTTCCCACTTACAGGCACGGAGACTGCATACAGGAGGCGATGGAGCCAAACGAAGTGAGCACCTGACACGGCTTGGGCGATGCTGCGCCCTTTTCAGCCAAGTCCGTCCCTCAGAAGCCCATCGCCCCAGCAATGCCAGCGCCAATGCCAACGTGCACTTGTGCACACAGTCACACACGCTCGTCTGCCAGGGCTGCCAGCGGGGCTCTTGCAACAAATGCCTTTCGTCTCTCTGGGTGGGCCCCAAGCACGACATTCACGCCTGCCTGTGGCGACTTCGTCAGAGGCTCTGGGAAGAGGCCTGAGGTCCTGGCTGTGGAACTCTCCGAAATGGGCCCAGAGGAACCTCCTGTCCCAAGTGGTCTGGCCTGAGGATGGAGCCACATACACTGGACATCAAGACAGGGGAGTCGGTCCCGCGGAGGAGCAGCGGAGAGCAGTCACGGAGGTGAGGAGACGGCACTGGTGAGCTCTTCCTCCCGGGCCATCTGGGTCAGCCTCGCTGCTTCACTAGAGAGGAACGCTGCCCAGGAGCTGGGGAGGCAGGTCCTGAGGCCCCAGGGATAGGAGCCATAGTGCTTGAGGACACAGCGCCAGAGGCACAAACCTGACGCCCTGGCAGCCTGGTGGGCAGCCCCTGGCAAGCGACACTGGCTCTTTCCTGAAGGGCTGTCAGAGAGGCTAGAAATAACCGCGCACACTGGGCCCGGCAGAGGGAAGTGCAGAAAAGCGCAGCTGCTCATTGTTCCGACTCTAAGTCTACCCCAGGCCCTCTCCTAAGCTGCAACCCCGAAGAAAAGCCGCCCAAGGATCCCCGATTTGCCGCGGGCAGCAGAGCGTCGATGCGCTTGTTGCAGAAAGCCTAGTGCCTACGGGCCTGCCCTCCGCCGAGGACTAGAAAACCACCGGCTCCATGTGTCTTTGGGTTCCAGCGCTTAAGGCCAAAATTAAGAGAGGCCAGGGGTTTGTTTTAGGAAAGATCATATTCATCAAATGCGGTGCCCTGACTTGCTGGCTGGAAACAGGCTCCGTTTGATGCCGGCAAGAGGCCCAGAGATGGCGACTGCCAGGCCCGTCTTCCTGTACTGACATCGGAAGGGCTGGGCAGCAAGGAAAGTGTGGCCCGTGACATCAAGGATGGGTTTAAGCAGCAGCCAACACCTTCTTTTTCAATGTGTATTAAGTCATTCGTTTATTTCTCAAGATGTGCACACTCAAGTATTAAGTTGGCCAGGACAACTCATGGCTCCTAGGTATGTACAAGTCCTTCTGTGGCTCGGGTTACAAACTTCATAGCTAGTGCACCACACACACAAGATAAAACAGGAAGCCTAAAACCCCAAGCCACTCCGAGAAAGATGAGGGAGGGAGGAGGGGGGTACTGGTGTAGCGTCCTGTGGGGAATCGATGCACAGGAGGGAAGAACACAGAGGGCGGAGGCCAGCCAGCTTCAGAGGGTCAGCAGCGGTTCCGGGGCCATCAGGGGACGGAGTTCAACAGGTCCTTCAGGAAGCTCTCTGGGTCGGTGATCTCTGATAGGAGGCCTGGAAACAGAGGCAGAGGCTGTTAGGAGCAGGACCGCATGGCCCCAGCCCATGAGTCATGGCTGCCGCATCCTCGAAGAGAACACACTGTACTCCAACAAGTTCTGACAGCTGCGGCTGGAGGCTTGGCCATGACTGGGACGAGTCACCGCGCCATGTTCTGGAAGAGGAGGCTGTTTGTCTGAGGGTGGTACAGGGGCAGAGGCTGGCCCACCATCTCCCTGGAGCTCTAAGCCCGGTCCGTGGACCACAGTGTAAATGGAAAGGAAGTGTCCACAGCCCTCCCTGCATCCTCAAAAGGACCTGGACTGGGAAAGGTGCACACCACCGCCCCAGAGGGCTGGAGGACCGAGAAGCGCACAGGCCCCGGGCCCATCGGCGCCTTAGCCACCAGCCCCGGGCCTTGGGCAGGCTGCCTGTGCTCAGAAGCTCTGTCCCTTCGACTATCACACAGGGACAGTGACGGGTCCTCGCCTCATCACTGTGGGGATGACGTCAGGCATGTATGTGGAAGTGCCAGTGACAGAAGGAGCTCAATCAGCATCAGGTCCCCGCTGCCCCTGCCGCTCCCTCACAGGTGATCCCCCCCAAGGCCCGGCAGCATGCCAACGGGAATCCTCTCCCCAGCTCTGCGCAATGCAGGGAAGGGGGCACCATCCCATGTTGGTTTTGGAAGGTGTTTCTGTCCTTGCATTCAATAGGGTGTGCCTGGTGTTCTGAGCTTTTCTACCAGTTTAAACAAAGTAATGAAGTCACACTGTGCAAACAGGACCTCCGAGTGAAGGCCAGAGCCTCCCTGCACTCCCTGCTTCGGGCCGCGGTGCTGCCACCAGTCCCGGGGCTGAGGCAAAGCCCTGAACTGAGCTGACCATCTTCCTTACCTGGTCCACCCTCTCCTCTTATTCAGACTCTTACATTCACACTGACAGTCTTGGTTTACTAGTACATTCACCAGACCCCTGGGTGACAAACACAAGAGCTCGCCCCCGAGGACACAAATACAAAGGCTCCCTCGTATCTGTAGGGGTCACTTCCTGGGAAGAAAGCAGGGAGCGTGGCTAAGGTAGGAAGTCAAGGCTGGAGGATGCACGTGGGAGCACCCGGTGAAGTAACAAAGGAACCTCGGGTAGGAGGGCTAGCACGTGGCCTCTGATAACCAAGGGCACCTACAAGGCCATCCCAGTGCACAGCTCCCACCAAGGCCACCGCAAAGGACAAAACGCAAGCCCTAGGCTTTAGGGCAGCGGTTCTCAACCTGTGGGTCGCGAACAATGAAAATACATCCTGCGTATCAGATATTTACATGACGATTCATAACAGTACCAACATTACAGTTATGAAGTAGCAACGAAAATAACTTTATGGTTGGGGGTCACCACAACATGAGGAACTGTATTAAAGGGTCGCGGCATGAGGAAGGTTGAGAACCAATGCTTTAGGGGAACTCCATCAGTTGGGGCTGAGCTGGGAGGAAAGAGAAATTCACACAGAGCATCATTCCAAACTCTTGAGAGTTTAGTTCTCAGAAGACAAAAACAAACAGGAAAATATCAGTGGGATCGGGGAGATGTTTCCCCCGCTTCTTTACACGTCACAGCATTCCCACAATGACCGTCAGGGGAAAATAACATAAGCTCCCGAGAGTCAGGTTGGTGTGGGCCCTCTGCTTCGGCTCCGGAAGCCCTTCACTAGACAGACAGCAGTGCAAGGGCTGTAAGGCAACAGCACCACAGCCCAGAGGCACCAAGATCTGTGATCTGAGGTGTCTCTTCCCAGGCAGCGGCCCACGTCACCTCCCCCTGTGGTCACCTGATGCTTGGTTATGAAATCCAAGCAACTTTTAATGTGTGTGCAATTAAAATACACGTCCGTTGTATAAGGAATCTGTACACAGGAAAGACAATGAACTTCATGTTTACTAGCTGAGGGATAAGGACTGTCTGAGGATGTCTCATATGACAAGAGCTCAAAGTGTTGCCCTATTCTTACAGTTACAGATGCTCTTTGTCTTGGTGTTTTGATGTTCACCATTTAAGAATCAGAGTTGAAATTTTCCGCATCTCCCCAGGGGCAGTTGTGACATAAGAGGCAGGAGAAAGACAGGGAAGCTCCATGGTCTTTCCCTGAACTGTCAGGAAAAGCCAGGAATCACAAGGGGGCTCTACCAATTTGCAGCGATGCCCCACTGTAGATGTAGTGAATCTCCAGCGCCTCAGTTACCCCACCTGCAAAGTGGGGATGACCACAGGCCTACCTCACCCAGGGCTGCCTTGCAGGCAGGGAAATGCAGCGGGCAGCCCAGTGCAGAGCTGCTGCTCTCATTATCAGTGCTTCCGATCTTTTGGTGACCGACAGGCGAGTTCTCACCTGTGTTATCTGACATGTGAAGAAACAAGCTATGGCCAGCCTCACTAAGACAAACCAGTTTTGCTGCAGAAGATCTTTGAGAGACAGAACCTTGACACTGACCAGCCACGTCGAGGAACTCCGAGAAGGTCTCCACTGGCATGAACTCCTCCTGGAAGGTCTTCAGGACTTTGTCAGCAGCTTCGCAGATAGGCATGTCGTTGTGGCGGATGTATTCTGCTAGGGAGCAGGACCAGCCTCCCTCCGTGTTGCTGGTAGGCACCTTCTACAAGAACCAACAGGAGACAGGCCGGGGGGTGAGGGGGGATGACTTCATGCCTCGAGTCAGGCAGCCACGTCAGCCCGTGAAAGGAGAGCCCTCCTGTGTACATCAGTTTTCCCTGGAGGATGTGTTTTGCTGCCAGGAACAATAACTTCACTTCACTCCTCTCACAGCCCCTTTATTACACGCTGGGTCACTTGAACCTACAAGCTACAACAAGCGACTGCATTCTTTCCTCCCCACACGTCATACCTGCATTTCTCAAAGAAAAGGGACTCGTCAAGATGCCTTAATTGAGCTGTTTCATTCCGATTATGAAAGGAGCCACCCAAACCCTAATTCCTTCCAGGCAGAGGAGTGTAAGCTGGGCTGGAAGAAGTCATACTCAACAGGGCAACGGAGTTATCAAAACTGGGGTGACAAGAGCACACAAAGGTGACTCGGGAGGGAAGATTTTCCTGCAGAAGCAGGTCTACAGCAGGCCCCAGACCAGGTGGCGGACCGAGCACAGACATGCAAGCGTCCAGGCTGGTGTAAATCCCTTCCCACTGTGGGTGTGCTGGTTTCTTGGGAGAGGCCGGTGGAGAGCAGCCACCTGTTGGCTGAGGCAGGGTCAGAGCCAAGAACACATCACCTGCCACCTTGCAGACACTCAGACACGGCTGAGCCTCCAATGGCACCCTTACCTTAAACATGTTGTAAATGAGATCGACGAGGGCCCAGAAGAGAAGGGAGGAGCGATAGGCAGAGTAGTCCTTCACTGTCTTGTCCGTCAGCCTGGAAAGAACATCCCACTGCATGTCATGCAGGCCCTGGAAGGGTCCTTACAGGACAGGGCAGAGCAGGGGGAGCACGGGGAGTCACAGTAACCTGGGGGCCACTCAGTTCTAGCCACTGTCTGTCTCAACGGGCAGGACCTTCCGAAGCCAGTGGTTTATTTATTACAAAAACGTTCCCTGAAATATTCAGCCTTAGCACGGACTGTCTTCCAAATCTGGGTAAATCGGAAGAAAGGGAGACACAGTTGCGACATGACAACCGAAAGGCAACTGCCTTAAGGAGAGGCCAACCTCTCCTGGAGCTCATGTTGCTGTGTGCAACCTCCACGAGCTCCAGACTTGATGGGATCTAGCAGATGAGGTAGGAAACAAGGCCCTCCTCAGGCTGGGAGAACTGTTAGTCAGCAGACCTAAAGCCACCACACACAGCAATTTGTCAACACGTGCTGTGTTGAAAGCAGGAAGCTGGTGGAAAAGTGGCGATGAGCAATGGTAACATCCAGGATGGAGGACACAACTGCCCAACACCTCCCAATGCCGGGATAATCCTGAGCGAGCTGCTCGCCACACCTTAGTTTCTACCCAGTATTGCCTGCCCCTACTTAATCCCATGATGCAGCTGAGGATTAAGGACCAGCCAGTCCCTCAGAACATGGGGCTATGTGCAACCACGTCCACTGCCTCCTCAGCAGGCACTGCCGGTGAGGAATGGTTACACAGGTGCAGCCACCGTGAAATACGGAAAGACTAGACTCCTCTCTGCACAGGGAGTGATGTTTCGGGGCTAGAATTGGTTTCCAGCATCCAAATCTACAAGGAGTGTTGTCTGCAAACTGGTTTCACGTCTGTAGTAAGTAAAGGGTAGTTGAACCCTTGTGACAGGGATGCTATATACTTCAGAACATGATGTACAGAGCCCATAACTAAAGGGACTAGAATTCAGTATTACAGTGTGTGTGTGTATGTGTGTGTGTGTGTGCGCATGTGTGTGTGTGTGTGTGTGTGTGTAAGAATCCTAAGTCAGACAAGCACAGATGTCACTTATCGTAGAAGCTAAAACTATACCATATGGGCCTCACTCAGGTAAAGGGACAGTGTCCCATGGGACAGGCCATCACACTTAAGAGTGGGTAAATATAAATTCTTTAGAAGTAAAATAATAAAAGGAGAATTCCATTTGCTGAAATATGCTTCCTGAACCTTCCCTCCACCCGATGCACTTTCTCCCTTGCCTGCCAGCCTGAGGATGCCACAGCCAAAGGGAAAACCACTGTGAGGTGGGCCTGAGGAGGAGGCCATGACCCATTTCTCTGTAAACAACATGAAGAGAAAGTCCTGGGCTTAAGTACTTGCAAGTCCCAAGCAGAGGACCTTTCTCTTCGAATGTAAAACATGCAGAGGAGGTCAACCTTTCTTGTGCAGATGCCTAGAGCCACATTTTTGTGTGTATGCCACTGCCTCCCCCTCCATAATGAACAGAGCCTGCGCCAGTGACACTGCCTCAGCCAGCAAGACGACACCCTCTAAATCCTCCCAGCCGAGGCCTCTCCCCGGAGGGTGTCTCAATACTGTGCTAATTCCCAGCTCCTCCTCCAGTCTGTTCCAGGAGCACCCTGCTCACGCCCCCACATCACACCAAGTCTGGTCCTTCTGTGACTGTTTTGCCTTGGTAAGCAGGAATCTTGAATAACCCTGCCCAACTTAATTATTTAAGGCTGATTAGTACAGGTGACTAAACTGCTACAGAGAAAATGGCAACTCCTGAGTACAGCTCGCACTGGATTGCCTAATTAAGCTGTGACCAAATCGGCTTTTCCTTAACCGCCTGGGACAGTAATGAATTCCAGTCTCCTAATTGAAAGCAAAACAGCTCCTGTGGGCTCAGATTTCACACCTGCCATTGAGAGCTTGTGCCCAGTAAATGCCACTTTATGTGCTAGGGAAGCAGGCCAGCCTGGCTTATCAACAACTTGGTATCCGCCAGATCTGACTTGTGATTCTGGCGGCTAGTTGACTATGAATGCTTCAGTCTCCCGGGGAACACTGGAAGTGATATGCCTGGAATGGGGGCAGGGGTTAGATAGGAATCTAACAAGACTCACCCCTTCTGCTCCACACCAAGAAGCTAATGCTGGCCTGACTCAACAGAGCTCCAACCCAGCCTCCCTGCGGGCGTGAGGCCTGACTAGCAGCCCTTGGTAAATCAGAGCTGATGGAAGTAAAGATACCACGTGTGCCAACTCAGGCACCTGGCTGTTTCCACTTGGCCTGTCACTGTCAGGGGCCTGAAGGTCCCCCTGGTCCTACAAATGTGGAAATGTTCCCTCGGACCCAGCGAAAGCAAACTGCCAAGGACAGGCCTCCCAGAAGGGAAGACTTTCCTCCAGAGGCAGAAGCAAGCTGACGCCCTCACCCCTACTCTGCCGCGCAGGGCAGGCAGAGACTGCACAAGCCACTGAGAGCCGAGAGTGGAGCCCACGGAGTCCACTGAGTGTGGGGCAATCCATGTGGACATCTCAAGGGCTTCCTTGCAGATGTTTCTCTCAGGACACCTCCCATGTAACCCAAATCATAGCACAAGGTCATGAAAACAAAGACCACTTCCTGCTTTGGGAGGTGCCCACATTAACAGGAGAGAAAGAAGAGCTGTAGAACGTGGCAAGGTCAGGACAGGAACATGACCAAGGAGGGAGATGACGAGCTTTCAATGATCAGAAAAGAAACTCCCCAACCGCAGCCGTGCGGAGGCTTTCCTAGTTTATGCCAGACCAGCCGCCTGGGAAGCCTGTCACCTGTCTGAGCCCAAGGCCCGAATTCTCCTCCTCATCCCGTGCCTGGCTGGCTTCCTCTAGAAATTCTGCACAGAGATATGCCTGGCTCTGCCTCTTTAGTGGCTGAACACCAGACCCAAGGTGGGCAGGCACCTGCCAGCCATCGGGCCTAGACTTGGGGTCACAGACGGAGAGGGGTCAGGACCAATGGCTGAGTCAAATGCGCGTGCCTTCCCTTAGCGCACACACACTGCCTGGCAGTTTTCACACACTGGGAATACACCGTCCAGGCAACAGGGGGCAGGGGCGGCTCCCTGAAGCAGGTACTAACCTGGTGGCTCCTCCTGGAGCCACTGCCCGGGCGTGAGAGGTCACCAGCAGCCTCCGCAGGATTTCCACACGCATGGCTCTCCACCTCTCGGGGGGCAGGACATGGAGGGCCAGGACTGTGAAATAGTGGGGCCCATCCACTTCAAAGGCACTCTCCACCCACTTCTCCTTGGGCTGCTCCAGAAAGCCCTGGAAGTTCTTCTCCTCTCGGGAAGTTGCTCGGGTTCTAGAACAAAAGAGCACGATGAAGCCAGGGCGGGTGCCAGGGGCCAGCAGCAACAGGGGAGGAGGGTGTGTTCAATTTCTCCTCTTCTCTTGGGTATCCTGAACGCGTGGATCACGGGCCACACGCACCCGTGTCCCCTCCCCGCTCTCCAAATACTGCTGCTTCCCTTTCAAGCCCCTCTTGGTAGCATCTTCCTTGGCCCCTCCCCACCCCCAGCTCAGGTCCGACATAATTCCCAACAACTGCTGGCTTGAGCGCCCGGCGGGTCAGGTCGAGCACCTTCACAAACAGTCCATCACCAGTGACCTCAGAACCCTGGAAGGTAACAGCACCTTTTTACCACAGTGATTTGCCCAAGGTCACCAAGCAGTAGGTGATGGAGCCAATGTGAATCATGAATCTCTGGCTCTGAGCCGGCCTTCTGCACTCCCTGACACAGCGTGGTCTTATTACAGCCACCTTGTTCACACTCCATCTGCACCACTGCTTTCCACAGCTCACTGTGTTGTTTGTTTCCCTATGTGTCCGTGCCCTCTCCCCTTCAAGAGAACAGCTGTTTTCAGGTAAGCGCCACTTCTTGTTCCAAATCTTGCCTAAACTGCAGGGACAATGATGACCATGAACTTCAACGCCAGGAACCATTCTAAGAGCTTCATATGGACATCCTCACAATAACCCTGAAACAGGTACCAGCAGCAACAGGGGGTGGGAGGGTGTGCTCAATTTCCCAGTCTCACAGAACTACAGCATGGAGAAAGGAAGTATTTTGCCCAAAGTCACACACTGGGGTGCGAAAGAACTGGCTTTGACCCAGGCCGCCTGGCCCAGAGCCTGCCCAGCATTAGTTAATAACTCTCTCTGCCCTCCAGGACGAAGCCTGGGCAGTGGTCACTGACGTGGCAATGAGGGCACTGGAGCCCCCCCTGCGTCCCCCCTCAGGTGTTTCTGGCTACACGCTCTCCTTATAACACAGATGGTGCTCTCAAGCCAGGAGTGCTGATGCCCTGTCCTAATGCCATGAAGTAAAACAAACACAGCACTAGGAGCCACAGAATCACAGTTACCAGGTGTGCACACAGCACGGCCCAACTGGGCTGTGGGAAGCAGGGGCAGTGCGAGCACAGCCCTGAAGAGTGGCTCAGAGGGAAAGGTGAGTAAACTCAACTCATTTTCCTGAACTGGGAATCAGGGGCTTCTGCCATTGCAGACCTGCTCAGCTCTGCTCTGGATCAGTGTCACACACTTGCCTTCATACACAAATGGTCCACTAAAGGCAGTCACCCCTCACCCGCCCCGTGGCCAAGCCCGTGGCAACATGGAGTGACTAGGGAAGCAGTCTGCGGATGAGAGAGTGCCTCTCAGTGAAGCTTCCAGGTCAGCCTGGAACGGACCAAGATAATGGCACAGCCAACTCCCTCGCCACTGACGAAGCTTGAGAGGAGTTAAAATGTCTAGCATTCAACGACACCTGAAATCACCGGCTCTGTTCTGCCAGGCAGATCGTGCCAGCTCCCCGCCCTGGGTCAGCTCTCCGCCCCGGGGAACAGTCCACTCTACCTCCTCGCTGCCAACAGAGACATGTCTCTGCAAAGGCCGAGGGCTCTTTCAAAGGCTATCAACACGCAATTAGCTCTCAGACCTGCAGCAGTTTGGGGATGGGAACATTTGCGCTGTCAGCAATGCAGGTGTTTCTTCTGACAGTCTAAACAGGTTAGCGGGTGACGTAATGCACTGATGGAGACCCACCTGTGCATCTTTTTAACAATGAAACCTGTGGTCTGGAGGTCAGCCATTTAACTCACAAGGAAATCGGAGGGAAGCAGAAGATAACATTGTTGAAGAGAGAAGGCCAGCAAGAACAAGAGACAGATTGTTCTGTTGCCTAAACGGAACTGTAGCTGCCTGTGTGACTGCACACAGCCTGTCAGTTCTCTGTCCAGTAGATCTGGGGCCTCAAATACGCAACCATTTAATAAATCAAACCTAAGAGCTAACGTATATTAAATCTGCTTTTGAAATCTGGGGTGGAATAAAAGAATATTATTCTCTACCCCTGAGTGCTACTTTAAAATTATACTTCACATATCAACCTAACTACCCCTAATGTACATCTGGATAAAAATACAATCTAATTTTCCCTGGCTGCCTTCCTTGTCAGTTGACTTCCCCAGATAATCTTAACACTCCCTCCATTTTCCTCACACTTGCCAGAAGCATTACTTACTGGAGAGAAAACAGGGGAAGCAAGTCCAGTTTCCATTTATGAAACCGTTTCTTGGCTCTGCCACATCCCCTACATGTGAAACCCTCACCTAAACGCCCTGAAGTAACTGTGCGCACCTCCAACCTACCACCTCCCCATCCAAGAGAAGTGAGTGTTGTAAGGAGAAGTAGGGGCTCCATGGAAGTAGAAGTTCTCATGGTCTGGCTTCTCCCAGTTCTGTCCTCTCTGAGCTGAAGGTCAGGCCTTGGCTGCCCACAGTGGGAGATGGGACAGTTTAGAAAGGAGTCACCTAAACGCTGTGGATGAACATTCCTACTTCAGCAAAGGCTGCCCGTGGTTAGGCACCGGCTCTGGAACTAACTAAGGCGAGCATGGACACACGGGAGGTGCTGGGTCAGCCGGATGCTGCCCAGTGGGATCGAGATACTAACGTGTTCAGGACGTAAAGCACAGTGTGAATGATGTACGGGATCAGGTGGATGTTGCTCTCGCGGCCGCCCCCGCCGGTGTCCGCGCTGAACGACTGCTCCATGGCGAAGCGCAGGAACAGCAGCTTGATGTCGTGGATGTTCAGCTGGTACGTGGGCTCCCGCTGGCCTGTGCATTCCTGGAGGTAAGTGTTGTGCCTGAGAGGGAGCAGAACAAGCGCTGAACGGAAGCAAGTCCCGGTGGAGATCCCTTCCCTGTGGGCTGCACAGGTTGCACCAATGGCCAGCGGGATGAAGGGAGAGTCGAAGGCAAGGACTGAGCCAGCAGGAAGAGGACGTTTCACTTCTGCTGTGACTGAAAGTGATGCTTTCCAAGCTTTGATGAGAACCCTCTGGTTTTGAGGAACCCACTTCTTGAGAGACCACTGTCACAGAACATATTATGGCCACTTCTAGAAGTACATTTTGGAATAAGAAAGGTAGACCTTATCCCTTCTGACTGACCAGGAAATCTATTCTAAGAATCATGTCCCCAAACTCTACATAAAGGCTTTTTCTATGTCAATTTACATTATAATCTATTATGCCTTATTAACTATGTGACCTCAAGTAAGTTACTCAATCTCTCTATGCCACAATTTCTCATCTGTAGAGTGTGTCTAACAATAGCACATGGTAAGCATTTCAATACTGCCTGTTGTTACTTCCATCATTATTACTACCAGGTACCAGTTTCATATAAATACGTTTTCATCCCTGAGCTTTAAAACCAGGACCTGTGGTGGGCACCACTCCACAAGGCAGCAGTCAGAGGTAAGGGCTTCACAGAAGCTTCAGCTACTCTGCATTTCAGGACAAGGGAGCCCGTGCCACTGAGCTATTAATTTTTATTATTTAACCCTCAGAGGCATATACTGAAGAAGTGAACTCTGGGAAATGTTGGCCTCAGGGACCAAGTCAGGCATTCCAGGTCTGATGTCCTTAGATCAACAAAGGTGGAGAGTAGTGAATAACCAGAAGTTCTCCATGGCGCACAGACACTGAGGGTGCCGGTATCTCAGCAGAGTGCCCTCTGTTCCGAACAGCCCCTTGCCAGCAAGTAAAGAGACAGGGATTCCCAATGACGGCCACAGGAAATGGTCTCACCACAGGCTGGGCTGAGAGAGGACTCCCCCCATCTCCTGGGAATCCCCTTTCCTACCATGAAAATGCTTAACACTCACCTTGCCAAGCAAGTGGCAAAAGCTGATTCAGGGACGTGGGGTCCCCAGACCGGAAGGAGCCCATTGCACTTCGTGTTGGCGTTCTGCAGGGCGGCACTTTCCCACTCTTCCCGGCCTCGAGCCAGCCTGGATGGGAGGAGAGCAGGGATGAGTAGCTGATGGAATTAATTGGGCAACCAGGCACCTGGGCAAGTGGAGTGGCAAGGGTTTGCTAACACGAAGGAAGTTAGCCCATGCTCCTAACTCCACGCACAGAATTAGCCAAGTGTAACCCTGATATAGCAAGTGCAGGCTTCACTGCTTCAGGTAAGTAACATTGCTTTCCCCAGCTTGGGCCATGGTTAAAGGTAGAACACCCTACTCCCCAGAGACTAAGGAACAGCATTAAAACTGCAGGGCTGGCAGCTGCCCACACTTGGGAAGTAACAGAGGTTTGGAGCTGAAGCCCAGAGGGAGGGGCCCACTGGGGGAACCCGTGCCCAGAGCCAGGCCCACCTGACGGCTGCTAGGTGGCAGTCGTAGTGCACGATGTTGAAGTGGGACACCGTGCTGTAGCCCTGCTGTTTCCGGGGCTTATTCTCCATCTCCTCCAGGGCCACCCGCTTGGTGAAGGTATAAATGCCCAGGACCTTTGTGGGCTGCAAGACAACAGAAGGAGGAGAGGTGAGGAGAAACTCCATGCAGGCTTTGGAAGCAGGTGAAGCAGAGCAGAAGGGACCCGAATGCCTACCCTCCTAGGCAGGGACAGTCCAGAAGAGGGGGTGACAGCCAGCACCCAGGCTCGTGGTTAAGCACTTGACTGGGAGTGAGGGAAGCAACCAAACTAAAGCAGACGCTATGCGGGTGGAAAGACAGAAATGTATGTTTAAACTGCCCTTCTTTTGTTTTTGTTTTATTTATTTTAAAATGAATAAAGTGCCTTCTTGATAAGTCGGCTGCTTTTCAAAAATTATCGGGCAGCTCCAAAGAGCCTGTGTTACAGCAGGACTTAAAGGCCTGTGGTCCAGGCTACTGCCCTTCAATAGCTTGGGTGCTAGTAGTCAATTGAAGCTAGAGAGAAAGGGGACCCCTTTTAGGCCTTCAGGGGAGCAAACACGTCACTTGCTGCTCTGCTCCTTTCAGGTAAGAATCTAGTTTGGGGGAGCCTGATCTCCCAGGTGTCCTGAATGGAAACAGCATGGTATGTTTTTAAAAGCCCATAATTCTGGCTCTGTCCCATGACCTTTGCTCTCAGCCACAAACAGAACTTTTTACAAGTTTAAGGATAAAATTACATCAAGCTCTGGGCATGGGGCCTAGCAAGGCAGAATCCAGTGAGTGCTTGTTGTGTACGATCATGACGATGATGAAGGCAGTGCCTTCCTGCCTTTAAAGACTGGCCAAGAAGCAAGCCTTGGCCAGCCTAAGAACAAAAGGCCTGCAAGCGAGGGCCGCCACCAGAGCAAGCGAGCAGGCTGGCCACCAGGCCCAGGCCCAGAGCTGTACCTGGAACTTGTACCCCTCCCTGCAGATGCAGCACGTGAGGCCCGGCTCCTCAATCAGCTCCTCCATCTGCTTCAGGAGTGTCGTCTTGGTCACGACCTGGCCCTTTTCATTTGTCTGTTGGGGGAACCCCAGGCGGTGTGTCAGAAGGGGATTTACACACACACACACACACACACACACACACACACACACACACCCCCTAACTCGGGGACACTCAAGGACAGGGCTGACCCTCCACATACACTAAAAGGATGGCTGCATCAAAAGGAACCTCTTCAGTTGGCTTCTAATGAGGGTAAAGACCCAGATTCCCTGCTATTCCCTTCCTGCAGGACCACTGAAGCAGAGAAACCATCCGGCTGGAACCCTGGCAAGCCGCCACTTGCCACCAAAACAGCCCCTTCTTTGTGCCAGCGATACCAGCTCTCAGCTGGCAAGGGCTGATGCGTTATGATTCATTTACTGTTCCCATGGGAGTTTTAAAACTGCTGACACTCAGTTTGCTGGCTTGGAGGAGGCTCTCAGAGGCCTACTGCTTCCTCCAAGGCCTCAGGACAGTGAAAACAGCACAGAACCCTTCGTGTGCACAGACCGGGGTTCAAAGTCCTGTCAACCACTTATTAGTTTTGTGCCTTGGCCTATTTACTTCATCTCTCAGCCTCAATTAGTTCATCTGGAAAATGGGTATAATACCACCTTATAGAACCACACAAAGGCTTAAATAAAATCTTACAAGTTGCATAAGCACAGAGCTTGGCAGATAGTAAATCCTTGATAACAATGGCTATCATCACCATTTTGACTGTTTCTATAAACTAAAATCGCTTAGCATCTGAGTCTCACCTGGACAGAACAGTCACAGTCACAGCTCTGAGGGTTGTTGGGAAGATTAGCAAGGTGAAGGGCCTAGCACACCCTCTTCCTCCATCCAGCCTTCAGCTTCACCGTGCCCAACCCCAGCTCTGTCCCAAATTACAAATCACCGTGCCACAGCCTCCTCCTCAGCAGGGTGGCAAGAACTGGGGACTCAGGGACTGGTTTTACCGTCATGCCCAGGGTGCCCAGAGCCTTCTGCCTCATCGCCATGGCCATGCGCTTCTTCTCAGCCCGGGTCTCCCTGCGGGCGGCGTCAATCTTCTTGTTGACATCAGGGTGCTCCCGCAGTGCCTCCAGCAGGTTCTCTGCCAGGGTCCCAATGCCCTCGTCGCTGGACACCTGCTCCAGTTTATGCAGGTTTGTGATGGAGTCAGTTCCAATCAGAACCTGCCAAGAAGGGGCCAGAGAGACACAGGCCTCCAGTTATGTAGACAAGTGTTCTTCCCAGGAGCTTAAAGGTTCAGAAAATCAATGGAATGTACACAACCTCGTGTTATCTGCTCAAGTTTCAATCTGATCCTTTCGTTCTAAACTTTGAGAGATTTGGAGACAAATGGGGGCGGGTTCGGCTCTGCCAAGGACCTCTGACCCATCACTATGCTCTTCAGCATTAGCATCTCTATCTATAAAGCAGGGGGTAATGCCAGGGCTCCTGGGATGATTAAAATGAGACAACGTGCAAAGCATCCAGGCACAGGGAAAGCGGTGCAGGTAAGATTCCCTGGAGAAGCAGCACCTGATGAGTCCTGAGAAGTGAACTCAGTGACTACCAAGCAGAGCAGGCCCTTGAGGTTCAGAGGGATTGTGTTAAGGTCTTCATCTGGGGCCACCAAACTCAGGAGCACAGGAGTTTTCTCAACCTCTGGATACTAGAGGTACAACTACAAGTGGGACTGGAGATAAGAACACACTTAAAATGTATTAACAGGAAGCCCTGTGCTTGAGAAGGTCGGCAATTAATGCGCCATGGAACCACGCTCTGAACTGGGGTCTGAACTGGGGTCGGAGACCATCAGAACACTGAAGGTGGGTGTCATTTGAAAAGCTCTCCAGGCGAGCTCACTGAGAACAGCAGCATTTCATTGACCTCTGCACCACCCACATCACAAGTGAATTGATGACAATTACTACATATTTGACGGTAAGTTGAAAACAATAAAGCCAACTTACAATGTGAAAGCTCAGCACTCAACCAGATCACTCACTAGCTCATAAATCTATTCTCGTGGCTTCAAATATGCAGCTCAACAAAATTACAGGGCCTCTTGTGTCTCAAGCTCCTAACCACCAAGCCTCTTGGTTCAACTGCCTCTGGTGAGGTAGCCCACACTCAACACTCTGGTGTTTACTGTGTGTGAGGCAGTGTTTTAGGTGCTGGGGAAACAAAGACTGTATCCTCCTGAAGCTTACATTCTAGTTAGGAGGACAGACTGTATGTTGAGAATCAAACCTAATGAATTCTGCCCACCTCACTTCAAACTCCAGTTTAGTAACTAAATAATTCAGTTTAATAACTAAGAATAAGCCTGGTTATCAGCAGACCTGTCCTAAGCTCACCTCCTTCATGGAACCACCATTCACCCTGTCGCCCAATCCAAAAACTGAGCAGAGTTCTTGATTCATCTAGCTTCTTTTCTCCCCAGGTGCAATCAGCCTCCAACTCCATTCATTCTACCTCCTACATCTCTGCTGAATCCATTCACTGTCCCAAAAAGGTTACATGCTGTGTGATTCCATTTATATGACATTCTTGAAATGACAAAACTATAGAAATGGAGAACAGATCAGTGGCTGCCAGGGGTCATGGAGCGGGGGTGCAGGAAAGTGGGTGGGGCTATAACTGCAACAGGAGGGATCCTTGTGGTGCTGAAACTGTCCTGAACCGTGCACCAAGATCAGCATTCTGGCTGTGATATTTATGACCATTTTTCAAGATGTTACCATTGAGAGAAACTACATAATGGGTAGGCATGTGCCCTAACCAGGAATCTAACCATGACCTCTTGGTTCATAGGCTGACACTCAAACACTGAGTCACACCAGCCAGGCATCACTGTATTATTTTTTTAACAACTTCATGTCAATTCATAATTATCTTGAAATAAAAAGTTCAATTTTTAAAAACCCCAGCCTGGCCACCCGCCCAGGCCAGTTAGGATTTGTGAGTGATAACAGCTGCCTCGGCCCGTGGGCAGCGATCAGGAATGAGCTAGAGGGGAACAGGTGGGCCTCTCTGAGCACAAAGTTTTCAGCTGCCTGACACAGAGCAGAAAACAGGGTGATGACATTACTAATGTCCCAGTGACTGTGGCCAGAAAACAAAACTGTTTTACACTAGAGCCAGTCACACTCACAGTCCCACTGCTGATCAGCTGCCCTGTGAAGCCCCACATAGGAATGAGGTGAATGAGGAAATCACAAATGGAACTTAATCCTTCTCACAGAGAGCTGAGCCAGATGACCTCTGAGTGTCTTCCACTCTAGAAGTCTCACCTATCAGGGCAAGTCATGTCTCAAGGCTATCAAGGCAGTTATCTTCCTCAGTCCTGGGAGATGGGAAGACAGTGTATGTTTCCCTCGCGCTACCTGTCCTGTCTTCAGCATAAGGCATACATGCAGGCTGGCTACTCACCTGGGTGGCAGGGTGCTGCATGGCCAACCCCCGAAGAAGCCTCAAGATAAATGGCAGGGCTGGGCGAGACAGAAACTTCTTCCAGATGTCAGCATCCAAGCTGCAAAGCAAACAAAGGCTTCTTTGCAGGCCAGAGAAGCAAAGGCTACCTAGAATCCAGCTGTTGATTCTGATTTGTTTTAACATGACCCTCCAAGAGTGCCACAAATTATCACAAAGGACCACCCAGTTCAGCTGAGAAGCAGAGAGATGAGTGCTCTGAACAGAAACCAAAGGGCGGTCATCCTTCCCCAGAGCTCCACAGGACTCCACAGTGGCTGAGAGTCACCTTGGTCATTTCCAGAAGAGGAGGGAGACCCCCAAGGAGGGCAAAGGGGAATAACTATGCCAAGATGATGGAGGAGGAAGGAACCAGGACAAGAGGAAGGAAAGCAGTCACTTTGCCAAAGCCACTTCTTACTTTTTGGCACTGGGAATGTGCTTTTTCATGTAGTCAAGTGCATTCTGGGTGATTCCCTTCTGGAGAATCAGGTCCTTTAGCTGGTGCCCATTGCTGTTGTTCTTGATGCCAGCTGCTATTTTACAGAAGCAGTCCAGGAAGACTTTATCATCGCCACTGTGATCTTCATCATACCTAGGTGGAAAGAGCCAAGAGTCTGAAGGTGTGAAAGGACTAGCATAAGCTGAACAACCTTCAACAGTCTATACGATCAAGTCTGAACTCCTTAAGCTGATCTGGTTCCTACCACTCTCCCTCTTACCTCCTCCATCCCCCAGCTTGTCATACCCCCCTTCCCATCTTACATCCACTTCGCCTTCTCTGCAGAGCCAATTTCACACAATATATTTTAACTATGGATTCCCCAATTAGATTATGCCCCTTAAAGGTCCGCCAGACTGGCACATAAAAATCTGATCAAAATTCAGGTGATTCTTCCTCAGACTCCCAGAACTAGTTCAAGGCTTTTGTGGGGACTCTGCCTTTGCCATATGAAGTCCAACCAACATACTTCTCAAAGCTGCAGTATGGTTTGAAA
>NW_006293088.1:625330-633463 GCF_000327345.1 Myotis davidii | reverse complement strand
CAAGATCTGCATTTTCTCCACCTCTCCGAAGGAAAGGTAGGGGATGATGCGCAGCAGGCCCTGGAGCACACTTGGGTTGGAGCGAACGAAGGTGCTGTTGATCTGGTCCAAGAGCATCACCAACTGATCTTTGTCCCCGGTTAGGAGGAGGTTGCCCTGCAATCGGAAAGAGGATAGGAGGGCCCTTAATGGGGTCAGGACTTGGGCTGTAGCACTTCCATCAGCCATCAGAAGCAGCCCTGAAAGAACTGCCTCAGCACTACCTAGGGAATAAACAGTGGGAGTTCCACTTGATAAATCAGTTTTTGAATTTCTGTGATGGCTTTGTTAATAGTCACAGGTGATGAAAGTACAATTTCCACTCCCTCAAGAGAATGTAGGTTCCCTGATGCTCATTTATTTGTTGTATCTTTAGCCAAAACATTCGCATCAATAAGAATGGAGGGCAGCAATGGTGCAGTAAATGAAGAGAAACTGAACTGGGAGTTGGAGACCCGGGTTCTAGACTGAACAGCTCACTTCATTTTTCTGGGCTGTTTCCTCCACTGTGGGGTGAAGGCTTGGACTAAGGCCCCGGTCTATCAGCTAGAACATGTAGAATTCCATTAATGAGCATCTTCTGAGTGCAAGAATATCCCTAGCAGCTTTGTTTCCTCTGAATCCACAGCTTTCAGGCTTTAATGCAATGATGTCACCATTAATTAGTTGAGCCTTGCCATTCCCATAGGTGAGCAGGTTCAGTCACTCTTGGGTGACACAGTTAGACACACACAGTGAGCCTGTTGCTGGCAATGAGACAGTGCAGGTTCTCAGTGTCTGCAGAGCACAGGCTGGGCTCACTCACCTTGTCCTCACTCAGGGGCTCAGCATTGGACTCATCCAGAATGATCTCCATGATGCTAAGCACCTGCTCGGCCACAGCTGCACCGCCACTGTCCTTGCTTTCCTGCTCAGCTACCAGGGCCTGCAGGGGGAGACACAGTCACTCTGGGGACAGCAACACAACCACTCATTGATGGGATCTGCTCAAGGATGTCCTTCAAGACCTGACTTCCCAGAGACTGTGTGTGTTCATGTTCTCATAGAGGACAGCATGTGGGTAGTGAAAATGTGATGCTCCACATATCTTTCTGCTTGCCCTGAGGTGCGTGGCACTCCTCCTCCACTGGTGTGTGGTCTGGACTGTTTTAACGACTAACTTCCTCTTGTCTCTGATCTGAATTCTGGAAAGGGACAAGGAAGCTCTTGGGTGTCATGGTGACACATGGGGTGAGCAAGTAGGACAAGGGATACCTGAATGATACAGACAGACAGATGAAGAGCTTGAAAAGGCCACAGTCCATTTCATCTGAGACCAGAACTGAGCTGTCTTTCCCCCACCCAGGACTTCAGGACTATCTTTTGCAGCCCACACTCTTTATTTACCAAGTTTAGAGTTCCCAGCATGACATTCAGAGTGTTCATTTCCAGCTTGACCAGCTGCTGCCGGTTGACTTTCACCTTCACACAGTAACTGAACAATTTCAGCAGCACCTGACAAGAAAAGCCAGTCAACACCCATGAAACCATCTGAGAGTGAAGATGAGTGGACAAGCAGGAGCGGAATGCTTAAGAGAGGTCATGTACAATCAGCAGGTACTCCTCCTGAAACCCAGACGGCAGCAGAGAAGTGATCCTTAAGGGGGCATGGTAAGGGGGCTGAGTTCCCATACCAGGTAGGCAATTTAAACAGCAATGTTCTCCAACAGTAGCTCTTGTGGGCTGGGTAGATCCCCACCATCTCTAAAACCCTGGCAGAGACACCAATCCCCAGTGGAACTGGTGATGCTCTGTTGCCTTGGGGAAAATTCTAGTACTAATTCAAGACTCTTAATAGTCAACAAGAAGATTCTAAAGCTCATGGCCTGTGGCAGCTCAGAACCATGTAGGTCATTTAAGACATGGGCACAGTAATGTATGTTCTCACAGCCACTGGAGGTAAAAATCATAGTGTAATATCTGTGCTGCCTTTGAAATCCTCTTTCCTTCCTAATGAGACCAATGAGAAATCAAACAAAAATCCTACAAGAAATGAAAGGATTACTTACAAAATTTATTTAAAAAGCAATAGGTAATAACAGACACAAGTACTGTTTTTAGAAAAAGACAATCAGACATTGGTTCCATAAGTGATTAAAGGGACTAAGCAAAGGCTGCCATCACACTGGTGTTTTGGGGGAGTGGGCCAGGAAGAGGGCAGTGAGGAAAAGGAGCCTAGATGTAGAGCTCAGTAAAGTTGCCTTCACTGGCTTGCACTGGTTCATGGCACCATGCTGCCCTCTAGAGTTAAATGGCACAATGACCACAAGCTTCTTTCCATAGGGGTCCGTCTCTCCCAAAGCAGAAGGCTGGTCCCACCTCACTGCCTCCAACTCACTGTTAGAAGGTGTCGTCCCTGCTTGAAATCTTTGATCCCTGCCAATCTGTTAAGCATGCATTCCAGACCCCCACACTGGGCCATCACACCAGCCATCTTATATACTTCTTCTTCATCTTCTTCTTCATCTGGAGAAGGGAAGTCAAGCAGACACAGAGGAAAAGGTGAAGATGGGCATAAAACTGACCCCTCTTCTGGGTTGGTAGCTATTTCCCTTTTTTCCTATCTCCAATAAAGACAGCCAATAAAAGGGTCAATATTGTATATTAAACTACACTACCTCACTCTCAATAGCTTTTTAAAGATTCAAGTCATTAAAATTATTTACTCAAGTATGTGAAAATATAAGTACCACAACCATCAATGAAAAAAAGACAAAACTAAGCTAAAAATAAATCTACACTCAAATTTGTTGCTAATTACATTATTTTCCCCAAGGCCGGTTGTGTGTTTTTCTCCCCAACCCCAGAGATATCTGAATCAGGCCACAGATACCTGTATTTTTCCTCAGAGAAGTAATCTCCCCTCAATTCTAATCAGAGTATTTGCCCAGAATACCTCTAAGTCCCAGGACGTGAACCTCTGATTGGTCCCAAACCTCAACCCAACATGCAGCAGTATGTGAAAAGGGCCACACCTGTGGTGGAATCCAGGGACTCGATGAACTCCTCAGTGGCATCACCCAGCAGCCCCCGCATTCGATAAACAATCCTCATGGGTTCTCCCTGAGCAGAGAGAGTTGAAGAAAGGTACTTGTAAATAGGCCCAGAAAATACAAAGATCTGAATACCTGGTCTCAAGTAATGCTTCAGCAGTGTGGACAACTTCTATTTCTCTACGTGATGTGAACCACAGCATCTAGAATCCAAATGCACTGCACTCCCTTAAGGGGAAGGAAGCTAACTCATTTAATGTCTATAAGACCAGGAATTATATGAAGCATTTAACAGACACTATCCCATTTAGTTTCATTAAACTCTATGTAATAACTCTAACTATTATTGTTTTACTCTGTGCTAAGTCCAATGCTAGTTAAGCACTTTATATTACCCTTCTGTACACGGTTAAACAGCTTGTTCTAAGCTACCACGCGGTAAGCCCAGGTCTATGGCCAAGCCTGTGCCTGCTTCAGGAGCAGAAACTCTAATAAGGACCACCACTCAGAGAGTCAGGACAAGAGAGGATCAAAGGGCTTTAGTTCAAGTCTCCGGCACCAAAAGCAAGAAAAGACAATGTATCAATGTTTGCCTTTGGAGAGCCTACGGGCTTCATTTAACCAGACAGCAAGGACATCCTCACGTCCTCAAACTAAAACCCCTAACCTGATGGAATAATGAAGTGTAAGTCTCTGGCAGATCTGTAGCAGAACTGGAGGGTCATGAACATTTGCTACACCCCAGGTAAAAGAGTTAAGCACTCGAGCATTTACATTATCCTCGTTTTGGAGGTGAGAAATGGGGCTTGAGGTCACACTATATGAAATGATGGCTGCCTCTAAGCCATGCTCAGCATCAGGAGAGAAAACCTGGAGGAGAAAAGCTGTCAAAGGCCACTTCTCAGCTATGGAGGCTGAGAGAGAGAACAGCCATAGATCATGGACAGAAAGAGGCTTAGAAAACAGGACAGGCTCCAGTCAGTAGCTAAGAGACGGGCCGCTGCGGGGAAGGTCTGGGCATGGTGTGGGAGGAGATAAGAGGGGGGCTCATGGTGGGCGGGGGGACATCTATAATACTTTCAACAATAAAGATAAATTTCAAAAAATAAAAATGAAGAGATGGGCTGTTTATGAGGGAAGTAAGAAGGGAAGTCGATACAAAGCTGCCACACACTCTGGACTTTGTCAAAATCCCTCAGTGGATTAAGCACACTAATGTGAAGGTTAAGTGATTCTCAACTTCTGTCTTGCCTCATGGTTCAAAGGGGGAGATGCCTGTGTGTATTCTTTGGGTTCCATACCACCATTTACAAAGGCACCCACAGAAGCCTGACTGTAACTTTTTATGTGCATCAGCGGATTACATCTGCATCATCTGTTTTGATGCTAAACTGTCAGTGACAAGATGCACTGGGTGGGGCAGTCCACAGCACTAGATCTACGCAGCTGGCAGCTGACCAACAGTCAACAGTGTCCAGGACTCCTAGCACAGTGGGAGAGAGAGAAGCAAAACTATGCAACAAGTTAAAGGCCAACATGTCCAATGGCACACCATCAACCTGGTTTCTTAAATTCTACAAAAGTATGTGGGAATAAGTTTAGAAAAGTCTTAGTGAAGCAGTGCTTCACTGGGATACTAGTTGCTGGGATTAACTGTTTATTTGATTCCTATACTAAAAATCCCTTAAGAGAGACAAGAGATGAAAAGGAATGGGAAGTCAAGAAAGAAATGAAGGGGAAGGGACAGAGAGATTAAGAAAAGAGGAGGGTGGGAGGAAAATATCTACAACTTGCATGAGCAGATAGTACTGCAGTGGCCAAAAGGACCAGAGAGCTATGCTTCCTCATTTCCTTTTCCCTCCTCAACGCCCCGACTAGTGGAACAGAAATTATGCTCCCCCGACACAGCCACTGGGAAAATGTTCTGGTAATTGAGCAGCCCCCCAAAAGCTGAGGGTTCATTTCAGTCATGAGGCGCCTGCACAGGAACAGTATGAGAGCAGGCGTTCCCCATCACAGTGCTTCCTCAGACTTTGCCCAGCCTGGCTGCACAGCAGAAAACACTCATCCTCTCCTGAAGTTCTTCCACTTCACTAGCCAAATGCTTCAAACAGAGGGCAAGATGCCCGGTTCTCTCCACAATCACAGTCAGAGGACGGGCAGCTTCTTAAGAGCTGCTACAAGCTGGGTAAGTGATGACCAAAGAGGCTCCTCCCGGTACAAGTCTGCACACATCACAAAGTAAAATCACACCGCCAAGCAGGAAAACAAGCACATACCTCATTCGTGGTACACCAGACCTTCTTATAAACTTCGGCCACAGGAAGGTCCAAACTAATGATTTTATTGTTCACGAGAAGCTGAACAGAGAAGGAGATGAGGCTGTTATTCCAGGTAATTGTAAGGCAAGTCAATTTCAAGATCAAAGGGCACTTTATAGCAATGGTTCCTAATTCATAACTTTTATGTGTTGAGGATCAACTCTCCCTCTCTAAAATATGCACATGTGCGCACAACACAAAATTTTATGCACAATTTCTTGGGTTGCAAACACCCTTAACCCAAACCATGGAATTCTGAGCTAAAAACCCCTCCTGAAGACCTTCATGCTCAGAAAAAGCCATGTTCTCTATTTCCCCAACCTGCTTTCACTATGTATATATTAACACCAGACCCCTAGAGGCTATCTACCAGAAGGTGCCACAATCAGAGCCAGGAATCTGCACCAGAGGTCACGTGCCAGTGTTCAGGGAGATTAACTGGGAATCACTGGGAAGCCTCTGCCAGAGCAACAAGAATACTAAATGTCTATCCCATGACAAGTGACAGCCACTAATCCTTTGCCTACCTCATGCCAGGCCTAGGGCAGAGCCCTTTACAGGTAATTAACCTTTACATCAGGTAAGTGGGAGTCACTGGCCCCCGTTTATAGATGAGAAAGCTGAAGCAAGCTAGCTGTCCAACGGTAACCAGCTACTAAAGGGAGGAACTTGGATCTCACGTCAGCCCACGTTCTTAGCCATGGCAGCTCCGCCCCATGCTTGTTACCTCCATCCCACTGTCATCCTCCAGGAGAGCCACCAAGTCACAGTCCTGGCAAATCTTGTTCTTTATATCCCTCATAAGTGGCCCAATGCCTGGCTCATTGCTGCTGTACGGGTTGCCAGGCATCCTGCCCTGTAAGAAGTCTTCTTGTTGGGGGTCCTTCTCCAGGGTCACAAAGAACTCAGTGACTTCATTTTCCTCCTAAAGGGCAGAGAGGAGGCATCAGAAGGGACGGCATAAAGATATGTGTAGAGGGATGGCAGCAGCCTTTTAGGTTTATACCTAAAAGGTTCATGGAGTGTTATTCCTGAACACTCTAAGGGAAACACACCAGACTCATCCAGTTCCTTACACATTTAAAGGTATAAAAAATAGGAAGCTCGGGGTGATTCCAAAAATCCAGATACAATTCAGACAGTCAAATATCAAGCATCTCCTCTGAAACTCAAGGGCGGGCTAGGAGAGAAACCTAAGCAAGCGGGTGAGGAGCGACATGAAAGCTGTGCTACTGAAATGAGAAAGGGGGCTTTCCCCGCCTGTTCGTCTCATGTGATGCTGACCGATTTGGGGCCAGTGACTCTGTTACTGGTGGCCCTTGAGTCAAGAAAAGGGTCTCCTTTATATTATAGAGCATCAGGCATGCCCACTCCCAATGACCTCTTATCAATAACTGAGGATACTGGTGTTTTTCATCCTTTCTCGATAACAAGAGAGGATCTTTGGGTCACACTATGCTTCTCCACAGCTCAGGCCAGGGAACAAATATTCATGCATGTGTACTCAAAATGGGAGAAGAGAGTAGTGACCATTTCTTTATACTCCAGCTCAATATTGTTCTTTCACAGCATATCGGATTGATATGCAGTGTGAGGTTAGACCTAGTTTTTTTTTTAAAGGCTCATCTTACCTTATATCTAGGAAATAAGATCAAGGAAGGTCTTTCAAGGAAGAATTTTCTATCATCAAGATCAGGAAAATTACGGGGTTGCTTCTGGTTTTGTGTCAGTGGTGGTTTCTAAAAAGTTAACTAGATGGCCCACAGTCGGCAAGACTGCCCATGACTACAATGGATCACCCAGCGGTTTCACGGCAAGGCTCATGCAGACGCCTGAGTCCCTGGGAAGTACCACTGCTTACGGGATAAATGATGCTGCAGAGCCTCTCAAAGATGAAGACAGGAGTCCGGTAGTCATCCAGATTGTAGCGCTTGGCTGTCTCAATGCACACAGCCATGAAGGCCTTGGTTTCTGATTCTGTACCTGCCAGAAAGCAAAACAGTCAAGTCAGTTAGGGAAAGCAATTCACACACAGAAACCAGGATGATGTTTTAAATGAAGTATCATCAGTGACAGAATCTTTCTGCCTGGTAAGTTTTTAAATGCCCTACATGAAAATATCAACAGTTCAACTGGAAACTTGAAGCTGATTGATTTTTATTCTCACACCACATTCTGTTTGAAAGCCTTAATACCCAAGCCAACACCATACATCATGATCAGTTGTGTCCATGTCTTCCTTTCAGAATTATAACCTCGCATTGCTTGACCAATATACGTACCACAAAATGTCAAATATTTGACATTTTAACATGATCCTACTGTATTTCAGTCAAATCAAAGGGAAGTTATAAGCTTCATTCTAAATGATTAGTTGGATTGCCTTTTATAAGCCAAAGATGTACTTTCAAGTCATACAAAGAATACCTGCTGGAAAGAGTCCAAGTGACAAGGCCACAAATGAGCCAAGGATGGCATAATGAAATGGCAACAGAAGGACCTCCGTGTCTGGTAATATAGCAGACTATGTTCCCTGACCTACTCCCCACTTCTCACCACTTAAAAGTAACTTAAAATATTGAATAAGAAGGTATCAGTGAACTGCCACACTAGCAAAGAATCAAAGGCCAAAATCTAAGAGAAATCAGGAACCCAGGAAAGTTAGCAAAATACTGAGTACTGAGGTTGCTTTTGCCTTGAACTTTGGTTTCCATAACCTGCCAAGATTTGAGAGCCGGATA
>NW_006293088.1:597908-625267 GCF_000327345.1 Myotis davidii | reverse complement strand
TGCCCTGCGCACACATAAATCTGGTGCCATAAAAGAGCTATACCTTGGTTTAAGGTTCAACTAGAAATGTCTCGCCTTTTCTCCCAGGCAAATAACTGACAGAAATTGTCTTCCCTTAAAATGTGTCATTGAGTAGAGGGAGGAAAAAAATCTCTGCCAACTCAGCCATTCAAAGGTTTATGACTCACACTACCTCAGAGGTCTGAAAACCCAAAGTTTAGAACTTTGCTGAAGGCAGCCCTGGGATGGCAGTGCCCTGAGATGCCTCACAGAAGCAGTTACAAATACTCTCTTAAACATTCTTAGACTCCAGTCTTGAAGAATTTCCACAGACAAATCCTCAAACCACAGTAAATAAATAAATAAATAATGATAAAATACAAAAAAGTTTAAGGTACCATAAGAGCCAAAGTAACACACAGACAAATCAGATCAATAAATATTTCAAATTTTAGAATTATCAGGCACAGAAATATGTTTGATGTGTTGAAAGAGTATAAAAGGGATGGGAAATGTCAATAAAAAGCCAGAAGGTTATAAAATCTACATAGAACTGTAAGAACACACTGGGTAGACTAAAAAGGTAGCATAGAGTATAGAAAAAAAATTAATAAATTGAACAATAGAATGGAGAAAATCATCCAAAATCAGCATAAAGAAATGGGGAGGTAAACACTATGAAAGAGAGGGGAAGAAATATGGATGACAGAGTGAGGGAGTTCCCAGGGACCAGGGATAATGGCTAAGGACTTTCTATAACCAATGAAAGACACTAACTTGAGAAGCTTCGGGCTATTTCTGCTCTAAGAACAATATAAAAAGTCCAAATTGACTGAGCCCAGCTCTGGAATTTTACAACTCCAAGAACCAGTCTTCTCTTGAGAGAAGTTTCTCCTTCTCTACTTGAATGCGTGGACATGTTTGTACCCCTCCTCTGGCCCTGCAGAACTCAGGGAAATCGGACTAATGTGCCCAGGCAGACCCAGAAGGGACACGGGGGTCTTGGGCTCCGGGCCCCTGGCAGTGCTACCTGTGGTCATGTCCTCCAGCATCTCCAGCAGCATATCCTGGGTCTCATCGATCAGCTTGGTCCTCTGCACCACCAGCTTTCGCAGGCACAGGTATCCATTCAGCACAGTGCCCACCAAGCGACTTTTAAAGTGCCTCTTGATGGATTCCACCTCGACAAACGAGGAAAGAAGGCCTGTGGAGACAGGAAAAAGTTGCTGCAAAAGCTCTGAATGAGAATATAAGCAAGGAAGGTCAGTGTCTTCAAAAGATAATGAGCAACTCAAAAGCAGAAAAAAACTATCTTTGTGGTTGGCACAGAGCGGGTGCTCAAGGAGTGTATTAGTCAATAGAGAACAGGAGCTTAAAACGGTAAACCCATAGATGAAGAGAAAAATGCAGAACTTAAATGTATATATGGTCAACCTCAGCACCCAAGGAACTAAGAGTCAGCCCCCAAACTGCACCCAGGGTGCCCTAAAGAAAAGGTCTGGTGGCTTTCTCTACCTGTGAGACTCTTGAGGGCATAGCCCTGCTGCAGATCAGTGCTCAGGGTTGCCTCCTCCAGGGCCAGCAAGCGGGCTATTTCCTAAACAGGACGATAGGCACAAGTTAGTGTGACGGTACTGCCAACACCCGTCGCCTCCACCACCAGTCCAGAGCTTTCAGCATCAACCAAAGACATTCCGTAGTCACCACTGTTTTATTACAATGATCCCTCAAGCGGAATCTTTGCCAAACTCCTTTCCAAGAAGCCAAGGGCAATTGCATTGATGTTAAGGGATGGCTTAAACATTGGGAAGAGCTCTCCTGGCTGCAGGAAGGGGTACCTTGGTGATGAGGTTGCCCACATAGGGCAGGACTCCCCGCGCTGCCAGGTAGACTTTCCAGTGAGCGGAAGTGATGAGCTTCTGGTAGAGAGCCAAGTACTCGGCGGCACACTCGCCAGCTACGCTCAGCTCGTCCAGGTAACTGCCATGGAGACAGACAGGGCACTGAGAGACGCAAACAGCTCCAACAGTCAACTAGTCCCTCACGCTCCTTCCATCGTTCTGGTCTCCTGCTGTCCTTCGCTCCCTCTTCCTTCCAGGTCGGAGGAAGGACCCCTGAGAAAACCAAACTTCCCACCTGGGAAAACCCAGAGCACACAACAGCGAGCGGGATGCAATGAACGATACTCATCTGAAACAAGCACCAGAATATGAATAGGGATGACTTGGGCAGCAAAACGATTTTTGACTGAATCACTTAATGGGCAAGTGTACCATAATTTCAATAATGAAGGCTCTGAAATTAGACTGCCTGAACTCAAAGGCTGCCCTCTGGTGAAGAAGTTAATTAACCCCTTTAAGCCCAGGTTGCTTCGAAGATAAACGCGATGATGCATGCCAAGCTTTCTTTATGTGCTCATAAGCTGGTGCTGGTGCTCTATTACTACTACTACCACTAAAACTCAGCTTTTTAATACTGTTTTGTTTCTGTGGTCTTAGGTGTGCCTCCCACCATGCCTATCCAAGGATTCCCCTGGGAAAGCAGAAAAGGCAGATGAAGTCTGACCACTCTCCCCATCCCACCCTCAAATAGTACCTGGTGAGGAGGTCAAGGACCTGCTGCTTGCGGCTGGGAATGGTGGCTAGAGCTTCCACAATGGTACAGGCTGCCTGCCGTGCTGCCTGCGTCGCTGGAGTAAAGAGCACCTGCAGGGCCCAAGAGGAAAGCCTGGCTCAGATGATAGCCTCTCGCCAGGCCCCCAGTAGGGCAGTCAACTACCACCCATCCCGAGAAGTCGTCTGGGCATCTTCCAGGAAAAGATTAAAGGCAAAAATCACCCGCTAACATGAGATCTGACTGCCAGACTGGGAAAGAGGCTGCTAAGGAGCCTTCTTCTTCATGGAGATTTTCTCCATCAAGTAATTTGGAGAATATACCTAAGATGACCGAACTGGGAAAAAGACAAGCAGGTATTTTCCCTAGTAAACACTTCTGCAATTCTATTTCGGGGACACCTCTATGTCAAGTATTTTTCTTTACATATCAATAGACAATAATCACGTTAATCCTTTAAAACATTAGCTAGGAAGAAGAGGGAGAGGTCAGCAGAAGATAGGAAAGTCGGAAGGAGAAAGAGGACTGTGGGCGCTGCGGCTCTGTCTATTAAGTGATCAGGGAGGGAGCAGAGAGCAGGACGAGCTTGAAGAGAAGGGCAGAGAAATTCTGCTCTGGCCAGTAGTGGCTGCAACCAAGACCCTCAACCCACTCCCTATTTGAAAGGCAAACTGTGACTTAAGGTAATTATAAAAATAATGTTGGCCGCAGATTCCTTTACAAGAAAGCAAAGAACAGAAGCAGAGTGAATGTGGAAGGTGCTCCTAGCTGGGGCCAGGCAGCGGGACGGGGTCACTCACTTGCCGGAGCCAGTTGTTGTGGCCCAGTTTGAGATCCAAGGGGGAGGTCCTCTTTCCCCGACGACTCAGGAACTGCTTCCACCTCCACACGTACTTCTCAGTCAGATAGAGATGGTGGAGCTCCGCTTTGCTTGGGGACTTCCCGTTGCCATCTACCCCTGGAAGGCAAAAGGGTACAGGGGGAAATAAGGAAAAGAAAGTGACAGAAGAGGGGGGATTTAGGGCTGTCAGGACAGGGGTTGGAGGGACTGATTTCCCCAGTCTTGAAGAAACAAGCACACCTCTGATAGGAAGACACTTCTTCCAGGCTTCATAGGATGCCTTGGGGTCTCTCTTGAGCCACAGCTGAGCCTGGGCATGGATCTCATTGCAGTAAGGCTTGACTGTAGTGAGGGCCTCCACGGGGACATCCTACAGGAGGAGAGTGGAACAAAGGGAAAGCGTGTGAGGCCAACTTGAGCCACCGCTCCGACAGTGGCATTGGCACCCCAAAGGGACATGTGCAAAGGCAAGAAGATCAGAAGGATCAACAGTCACATCTTTATCCCAAATACGTGTTCCTGTTAACGCATTCTGACCCAATTTAGCAGTAGCATCTCCACACTGAGCTTAGGGTCACTGATTAGATTATGCAAGGTCAGAGGTAGCTGCTTCCTACAGACAATTCTATAGCCACATACACTAATTCCTATCCCCAAGCTGACTGGCAGTTTTCCAACATAAATCTTCAAGGGGTCACTGGGCAGCCTCCAGAATTTAAAGGGCCACTACTAACCAGAACTCTAAGCCAGTGGTTCTCAAACTTTTTGGCTTCAGGATCTCATCACTCTCTTTAAAAAATCCATTACCTATCAATCTAAATGACGTTTATTACATTTTTCCAAACAAAAGTAATCTAGAGAAAGGAATGGCACAGTTTTCTATTTTTAAAAATAATTGAATGACTGCCTTAATAAGATAGCTGGAGTCTCATATCGGCTTCTGCTTCCAAACGGTAGTGACATGCTGTTTGGGTTAAGTATATAAAAAACACCTAGCCCTACACAGATATATAGCTGGGAAAGAGAAGAAAATATTTATAGCTTTCCAATTAATTTTGGATTTTTTTCTTTGATACTATACCAAAATTCAACAAATTATAGGTTCTTAAAGACTGACTGCAATGTGGAATCTAAAACCAATCAATAAACTTTTCATATTCCATTACACTAAAATTCGTCTTTTCCTATGCATGATTCTGTAACATGCACTGGTCATTTGGAAAATACATCAATTCCTCTTCAAGTGACAGGCTCACTTTATTCATTTGTCAAGAAAATGTCTGCCTGGCACCAATTCTGAGCAACCACATTTGCCTGTCAGTGTCCTTGCAAGCACAGATGGTTCCGGAAAAGGCACTGGTTCAGTTGGCATCTCCAACAATCACACACACGTTTCCTCAAGATAACCGCGCACTTTGGAGTGAAGCAGAAGCGCTTTGTGCGTACTTCCCACTGTCCCACTGAATATTAAGGAGATCAGTACTCAAGAGTCGAGATTCACTAATTTAATCAGGAAGCTCTGGAATGAAACTGCATGGTAGTGAAGAGCCCGTGAAGCTGGTGCTGCTGCCTCTTCTGCTAAGACACCAGCAGTCTTACCAGCAGTGACTCTGCACCATGGGCACAAACATCCATGGAGTGCAAAGACTTAGGATAATTATAAAAATAATGTTGGCCGCAGATTTCTTGAATGTCTTGGGAATTGTGGGCTGCTCTCTCTGGGCTATAACTAAACGTCAGCCTTAGCGGATAAGAACTCTGGGGAAATCTTTCACCTTACACTATGGATAAAATGAGTTATAAGTGCGAGTGAGGTTCTTCTGTTCAACAAGGACCAATTTCACTTGCTGGGAATCAGCTCTGAGGGGAAATAAACCTTCATCACAGGGAAGGAAGGACAGTATCTCAGTCCCGTCTTTCCTGAGGACTGTCTGGGCAGCCCAGGACAAAGGAAATGTAGTAAACTGTTCAATAGCAGCCTCCTCCTACTGTTTACCACTCTGAAAGCAACCTTCCTGCAATGAAGGCTCTGTCTCCCATCAAGGGACTCTATCATGATGGAGCAGGTCTTGGAATGGCCCAAGAACCACAACGAGGGGTTACAAGCAGCTAGCCTCAGGCACGGCCGAGAGAAAAATTATAGTGTGTACAGCAGGTACAGGCAAGTCGATCTGTGGCTTGGCTAGTTATTTTAGGATAAGAACTTGGCTTTATTCATTCACTTAACAATAATTTACTGAGTGGCTATTATATGCTGGATACACACTATGTACTGGACATAAAAAATTATTAGTAAGAGAGTCCCTGGATTCAAGGCACTCGCAGCCAGCCTAGCAGAGAAGTGGATCTTCTGAGGAGCAGCTAAGGATCAAAGGAGCATTCTAGGCAGAGAAGACAATATACAGCCACAGCTAACATTTAATAAGGACTAACTTGGGCCAGACTCTGCTCTGAGAATTTGATCTTCATTAAGTCATTTATTCTTTGCAACATTTCAAGGTGGACACTCTATTCCCATTTTACAGACGGAAAAGTGAGGAACTAAGTTAAATAACTTCCCAAGGTCAGATACTGGTAAATGGAAGACAGCCCTGCACACACCGCATGGCAGAGGCACAGAGGCGGGAAGAACACCATGCTGTCCGGGAGCTGCAAGTCACCTGACGTGAAGGCAGAAAGAGGTAGTCCTAACTGGGGATCCAGCCCGCAACCCAGGCATGTGCCCTGACTAGGAATAGAACTGTGACCTCCTGGCTCATAGGTCGATGCTCAATCACCGAGTCACGCCAGCCGGGCTATATTTTTGTGCTTATTTTACCCTTGACTTTCCTCTGAGAAACCTTCTCAAAAATCCCAACCCATCTCTGCTGAACTGCGGCAAAGGAAGCAATGGTGCCCCCTCCCCCAGGTCAGGGGAGTTCAGATAGGGCAGAGCACAGTGCTGGCTGGGGCATGGTGAGGGCTTCCACCCTAACCTTCCCTCAGAGACTCCCCACCCAGTACCTTGTTCTTCTTGCTGGTTGGAGCAGGTGGTTTAATCAGCTTCTGTAAGATCCGCAGGCACATGAGGGTAATGTTCTCAACAACCACGGGAGTCTTAATGTTCACAGCCATGAGGAAAAGGCTGAGAGCTAGGGTCAGGAAGGAAGGCAGAGTCAGGAACATAAAACACCTCGCACCTGCTCCGCAAGGCTGTCCAAGTGTAGGCCCCCACCCCTTCCTCTCTGTGGCTGGGACTACACCTGAGGCCTCCTTTCCTTTCTCTGAAAAGCTCCTACCCAGATTCCCCCAAACTCACCACAGCGCAAACGGAGCTCCCAGCAGCTGTCCTCCTTCGAGATAGAATCTGTCAGCAGCAGCATTTCATACTGAAGGCCACTTGCCTAGGAGGCCAAAGGGAAGAGGCATGAGTAGAGAAGGGTCTGAAAGTCAATCCCAGGACTGGCTATGGCCAAACAATGAGACTGGCAGGGAGGAAGCGAGGGAACGAAGAAGGAAAGTGAGGGAGGAGTCAGAGGGGACACCTGTCCTGCTCACCAGATCGGGATTGGCCCAGTGGCCCTTCAGGGCTGTGGAGACTTTGCCAATGATCAGATCGTTCATTTGCTGGGTGGCTTCTGGATTGTCTCTGCAGAAGCAAAAAACAGCGTCTCGTTACTCACCACTGGCTGTGCCCCTTCTTCCCACCTGAAGGAGCCCAAATAAGAGGAAATCGATGTCTAGGGCTACCTGGCCTTCCCAGGGGCAACTACAGGGTTAGCCCACAAGACCCTTGTGTGTAGTAAAAAGCACATGTCACAGCCGCCTTTCCTGGGAGACCGACTGGGGAGGAGCAGCACCAACATAGGGGAGATTGTGTCCCCACCCCTTTCCCAGGCTGCAGAGCACTCAGGTGCCAGGTGGTGTATCACAGTCGCCAGATCTAGGCATTCACACTCAAGTCTTGGCCACAACTCTTTCCTTATCTTCTCCAACTGCCTCCATTTCCCACAAGGCATCCATGCCCCTTTGTAATAATGTCTACATTAACTATCACACAAAAAACGTAAATTGTATCATATCACTTTCTTGCTTTCCAACACTTTCTAAAAATCCAAAGTCCTTAAAATGGCCTACAAAATCCTTCAGGATCTGGCCCCTAGAGACCCCTCACTAATTCCCACTCCCCCGTTTCCCCCACGGTGCTTCCCTCCAGCTACATGGGCCTCCCTGTTGTTCCTCCTCCATTCCTGACACAGCCCTACCTCAGTCTTCCACATGAGTTTCCTATGCATGTAACACAGCTTGTTCCTACTTTACACAGCTCTTTGCTCAAGTATGACACCCTCAGAGGTCTCCCTGGACCACCCTATCCTACACAGCAACCCCTTCCACAATGAGGGTGACCACCCCAGCTTTGCTTCTCTTCACAATCTAACCTCCTGACACTGTGCTGTGGAATTATCTGTCCACTGCAGTTCTCCCATTTAGAATGTAGGCTCCATGAGGACTGGGACTTCGTTTCATTTACCACTGTAACCTCAGTGTCTAGCACAGTGCCTGGCCTTCAGCAGATGGTCAATAAATGTTTGCTAAATGAGTGAATAAACAATACAATATTTACCAACCACCCAACCCATCCCAGAGTTTAAGTTATATACTCAGTATATATCCACATCCAGCTCTGGGCACTGTATCGGCATTTTTTAAGTACTCAACAAACATGAGTTATTACACGAATTATTTCCATTTCATCTCACCATGAGTCTTGAAGGTATTCACTATTATCAGTATTTTTCAGATGAAGAAAACTTGGGCTCTAGGAGTTAAGTAATTTGTCTAAGGCCCACAGTACAAAGTACCAGATACTAAGCCTGAGTCTTTCTGACGCAGAGTCCAAGTTCTTAACCTCTAGGCTCCACTGTCTTCTTTTGGGTGAGTTTTAAGTTCAAGTGCCCAGTCACTCCCTTCTCCCCTCACCAGAACTCAGAGACCATTTCCTCAGGAAACCACACTGAAACCAACAAGCCCAGTATAAGCCAATTACACTACTTACACAGGGTTTCAAACATCCTTAAGTTCATTCATCTACACCAGCGGTTCTCAACCTGCAGGTTGCGACCCCTTTGGGGGTCGAACGACCCTTTCACAGGGGTCGCCTAAATACATCCTGCATATCAGATATTTACATTACGATTCATAACAGTAGCAACATTACAGTTATGTAGCAGCAATGAAAATAATTTTATGGTTGGGGGTCACCACAACATGAGGAACTGTATTGAAGGGTCGTGGCATTAGGAAGGTTTGAGAACCACTGATCTACACCCTGGACAGCTCCCCATTTTCTCCTCCATGATAAACTAGCCAAACTGTCTGGCAATGAGAAGCATAATCCTTGCACCCTCTGGTGTTCCCAGCATCACTGCTACCATCAACCCTGGTGTCGGCAGGAATTACTAGCCCCGCCACGATGCAGGCAGACTGACCGAGTTAGGAGGCACATGAGCTGGCGGACCTCCTCCCGCATGGCCGCAGAGCCTCGGCGGAGGTTGTAATCAAAGAGCTCCCGGATTAGGCCCTGGGAGACGAGGATGTGCCTCAGGGCTGGATTGGAGGCCAGGGCCCGGAGCAGAGTGATACAATGTTCAGTGACGGCCGAGGCACAGCCATAGCACTTGGTAGAGGACGTGTGGCCACAGCTCAGGACGGACAGGGCCCGGTACTGGCTGGCAGTGAAGGTGGGCTGCACAGACGTCCGGGAGGACTTGGTGGCCGCTTCCCTCTGCTGCAGGTCATATTCCAACAACTCTTTGCGTGAAGCAAATACTTTCTAAAGAAAAAAAAGACAAAAGGAAAAGAAATTAGCAATTAAAATGAGAAAGAGGAAGTTAACTAGGAAGCTTTGGTTTGGAAAAAAAACTTTTACATGTATTTCTATTTTAACCTTCTTGATAATCCCACCAGTTAGATACTTTATCCCCATTTTAGAGAGATGGAAACAGGCTTAGAGGGATTGGCTTGACCAAGGTAAGGGGCAGAGTCAGAATAGCCTCTGATCACAGGCAGATGCTTTTCATTCCATTGTCAGATTCTCAAAAAGAACAAAGGTCAGAACCGCAGGTACATGTGGCAAAGAAAGCACACCAGCAATCTCGGTGGCAAGGACACTAGCTGCTCTCCTTGTCTACAGGCAGCCTCCCATTCCACGGAGATCAATATTCCACCGTTACATGGCCCATCCTGGCTGAAGGGAGTTGGAACTCCCTGACTGTCTAGCCTGCCAAAATGGCATATGTCAAAAAAGGAAATAGAATCTTGGCACTGGATTTTTTACAACCCATCATCCAGGATCTGAACTGCTGGACAAGAGCAGTAGGGCTGCTTTGAAAGCAATTCCCAATAGCACACTCTATAGGCGCTCCCATTTCTCTACCTGAATGATTTTGGAGAGTTCATCGAAAGAGTTCTTGCAGTCTCCACAGTACTCCTGAGCCAACTGCAGGATGTAACGATTCACACTGGCTGAAGTGGAGCTGATGCCCCCAGCCGAGCCCGAGTCATCCTGCAATCCAAGAGGGAAGCTGTCAGCCTTCCACTGAGAGATCATCTTATCTGGGACAGTCTTCTGATCATGACCCTCTTCAAATGCCCCTTGCAATCTGGGATTACCTGCGGCTTCTCAGGAGCTGCCTCATTCACTTTGCAGAGCAGGTTCTCCAGCTGTGGCCGATGTCCCATCAGCTGATGATATACTCGATCAGCTTTGTCCAGAAGTGTATTGATGTTGGAAACAGCCTAGACAGGAAAAGACATGGATGAGCGCACGAAGGCTTTCCATTGTGATGGCTTTCCCTGAGGGATCTGTTCACTGAAACACTTCCTATAGGGCAGGTACTGTGCTCCATACATTCTTTCTCTTCTTCAGAATAATCCTGTGGGGCAGGCATCTTATTTCTAATTATTTTTAATAAAATTTGATGTACATATATAATACCACATACATATAAACATGCAATGCTGGAAAGTGGTTTATGGCAGGTCACACAGTATTAAAATGTACAGCTGGAACTGGAATTTTGGTCCTTTGACTCCAAAGCCCACCCCTTTTCACTCCTCTAAAATCCAGTCCCACACATCATGCTGGCTGAGAAGTGGCCCCTGAATAGTCTAATACTGAGGGAAGACCCACAGCTGCAATATGAAGCAGTCCACGGAAAAAATGCATGGCAAGCCATCCGGTTCCTTTCCACCTTTCCAAATCTAAAGTTATTTGCCCCTTGAGATATTCTAGTTTATTACCAACGTATCTCCAAAATCCTAGGCCAACCATGTGTTTCAATATATCTCACTTCATTATTTGCTTCCACCCAAAAGCTTGGCCCTGAAAATAGTCCTGAGTTGAGGAAGGTTGGGGCTTGAAGGGAAAGCACACATCCTACACCAGCTGTAGAGAAAGCTCAGATCAAAGCCTGAGTCTAGGACAGAAGTGGCCTCACCTTCTTCCGGTCTTCTTCATTCTCAATGGGATCCACTGCACAGCAAGGCTTGGCATAGAGCATGAAGTCGAAGCGAGCATATTTACAGAAGCCACAGGCATTGCAGAGGAAGGGATCCTTTTCATCATAATTGATGGATCTGAAGAACCAAAGTGTTTGGGTCAGGGGAGCAGCAGAAGTTTGGTGGTGTAGGGATGACCCAGGGAGGAAACGGATTTTATCATGTCTATTCTCTATGACTTAAGCAACCAGATAACAAGAAAGAAAGACCAAGAAGTAAACTTAGAGACACCCCCACCCATCACAGGTTGGGCAAACACACACACACACACACTCCACTCTTCCCCGTCTCCCTCCTTCTCTACCTTTGTACTTCACATTCTACATACCCATAACAACCTCTAACTCAGACACTGAAATTGCCCACACTGACTCTTAACAGAAAGATACAAAGAATGTTCATGGCCCTAGCCCGGCGACAACTACTCGTTTACCTGCATTTGTGACACTGGTAGACATTCTCTCCACAGTTGCCGCACACCCCTGGGTTGGCAGGGACGGAGGCACTACAGCGTGGGCACTGCAGGGTCTCTGTGGAAGCCTGGTAGTTTTCATAGAAGTCTGCAAACTCAATCATCAGGTTGGAAGCCACAATGGGCAAGGGCAGGTCAATCTTCACCTCTGTCTGCCCAGGGGTCAGTTGAACCTTCTTGGCTTTGTGCCAGCGAGCAGGCCTAAGAGAGACAGTGTCAGATAGAGGGACAGAGACCTGACAGCCTCTCATTTAAGGCTCAGTGATGATGGTCTGATGAGATAAAGATTGTTCCTATGTATTTTTCTAGGGCAATGAAGTGGTTACTCTAAGAGCAGGACATCTGGCAAATAATAGCACCCTAATTTTTAAAATACTTTCTACTACCCTTTCTCTATAAAAAAGGATAGAACATACAAATGCTTTAAGATGTTCCATATGGCCCTGACTGGTTTGGTTCAGTAGCTAGAGCGTCGGCCTGTAGACTGAAAGGTCGCAGATTCGATTCCAGTCAAGGGTATGTACCTTGGTTGTGGGCACATTCCCAGTGGGGGGTGTGTAGGAGGCAACTGATCGATGTTTCTCTCTCATCAATGTTTCTAAATCTCTATCCCTCTCCCTTCCTCTCTGTAAAACATCAATAAAATATATTTTTAAAAAAAGATATCTGTCTCAGTAAAAGTCAGCACCATAACCTGCTAGTACCTTCTTTAGCCCATGCATGACTTGCCCCGATTCAAACACTGGCATCGATGAGCTAGAAAGACCCAACGTCAGCAGATACAGAGGGAGGCCCCTTGCAGAAATGGAAGGACTGGGTACTGGAGAAACTTCTGGAGAAATACTGCCTGCTCTGTGAGCAAGAGAATAGCATCTAAATCCAAAAAATGACAAATGGGTCCCAATATGGACGGTTTTATATGAAAATGAAACTGCTCTAGTTAACCTGGGTATGAGAAACCTGGCGTGCCCCTCACTAAGCTTCCCCTCCCTAGGCAAGCTGTTGATGAACTTCCATTGACCCCGAGGGCCCCCTGGACATGATTTTAAAATAATCTTTGTTGACATCCTTAGGAACTGGCATTTCACTTTTGTCCCCCCGTCACGACTGAAGTGGATAAGAGGATATACTGGACCTCTAGGGATGCGCTACTTTACCGGATCCCAACAACAGGTGGGAAGCCTTACCAGCGCCCCCCACCCCCAAGTCCAAAGAGCCCGTACTTATTTTTCAGCTCCACGATGGCCTGCACAGTTCGGTTGTTGTAATAGAGGTTGATAGTTCGCACCATCTTGGTCCGCTTCAAGTCTCCAATTTTCACCGTCACTTTGCTGATGGTGTGGCTGCCAATGAGCTTCACTACCTGCTGGGTGGTGGTGTACCGGGTGTCCACTTTAATGGAAGACAGCTTGATATACTAAACACAAGAGGACACACAAAACACTGTATTAGTTCAAGGCTAACGGCTCATCCTGTCTTCTTCAAAATTCATCACTGTAACCCACTCTTCATCCATGGATGAAATTTCTATTTAAGGTAACAAGTGTAGCAGGTAAGGATTCATACCCCTGGCGACCAAGCATTAGGAGAACACCTATGCAGTAACAACCAATCTCTGGAAGAAACCCACTGGCCCTGTGAGCCTCAGGACCATCCACGTTGAAGATGTCACTTACACAAAATGGCACTTCTGGATTATTACACACCAGGCAGGGATCACTCTCCAGGTAATAGCCATCAAACTCCACTAAGCCAGACAAGGTGCTAAAGAAGAAACCAGTCTCAGCATATACAGAAATTTTCATCTTAGAAAGCACTGAGCTTCATAAAGAAGCCATGAAAAGGCCATGGCTCAATATTCCCCAAGGCAATCCCCACCCTAGTAAGCACATAAAGACATGTGAGAAATGCCAACAGGGTTGAGAAGTTATAGGAAGGAAATTTCAAATCGAAGTTTCCTGTTTCTGAGCTGTCCCGAGGTCAGGGGGAATCCTAAAAAGTTTACGGTTTGACTCAGAGTCACAATTAAACATAGTAAACATCATTGAATTATATATTTAAAATAGGTGAATTCTGTCCTATGGAAACTATACCTCAATAAAGTTAGAAGGGAAAAAAAGAATAGTCACTATTAAACCTTGGAAACAATAAATTGTCAGTTTAAACCAATGTTCTCTTTCAAAAGTTTTTTTTAATGCAGCCATTTTCTGTAAACTTGTCTTATTTTATTTACACTTAGACTCTGGAAACTAGAAATCTTTTTTAAAAAAATTACTGCTTACCAAACCCAAATTCAGCAATTATATTTTGAGTAACTTCTATGTGCAAGGCCCTAGCTACGAGGGAGGGATTCAAAGACCAACTAGACAGGGCATATTGATTCGCATGTTAGAGCCCATCAACGTTGAGAGAGCAATTTGGCTGAGCTTCAATAGGGAGAAAGCAGAACAAGGCTCACTTGTAAATGTTGGAGTTGGGATGGTTGGTAAGAATATGGTTTTGAGTCCGCAGAATCTCCACAGCCTTCTGTGAATATTCCTTCAACTGAAACAGAAATCAATAAAGGTGTATAGTTAAAGCCCAGGGGAAGTCTTACTGGGCTTACAAAAGACTTTTGTCTTCTGCTTTCTAGATAATACCGCCCCAGAAGTGCCAGACTTCTCAGCCTCCATCAGAATCATACAAAGCTGGGCCTAATTCCTAATCGTGTAAAGGATTCTATCTTCTTTAGAAGTTCCCACTATCTTATGATAGTCCATCTTTTTAGACCAAGTTTGATTCTCAAGGAGAAGCCATGAAAAGGTTATATAATTGCCCTAACCAGTTTGGCTCAGTGGATAGAGCGTCGGCCTGCGGACTGAAAGGTCCCAGGTTCGACTCCGGTCAAGGGCATGTACCTTGGTTGTGGGCACATCCCTAATAGGAAGTGTGCAAGAGGCAGCTGATTGATGTTTCTCTCTCATCAATGTTTCTAACTCTCTATCCCTCTCCCTTCCTCTCTGTAAAAAATCAATAAAGTATATTTTTTAAAAAACTGAAAGGTTATATAATTGCAGAAACACTCTGGGGAATGTAATCAGAGCTGTTAGAAACCCAGAGAAGCACTGTCTTTCCCAAGCAATTTTAATGAGTTGCATTTTCTTCCCGCTTGATCTACTTCTGCTGGCTAAACCAATTTCAGATTGTACTTATGTGCTAGTGTATATTATCTACATAGTATATACCCTGGGAGTGCATATATATTTTTACAAGAGGTTTTATATATGCACCCCTTTAGGTGATGGTCATAATGTTCTTAACGCGAGGAAAAAGATTAGCCCAGCTGGTGTGGCTCAGCAGTTGAACGTCGACCTATGAACCAGGAGGTCACAGTTCGATTCCTGGTCAATTCGACACAGGCCCAGGTTGCAGGCTTGGTCCCCAGTAAGGGGAGTGCAGGAGGCAGTCGATCAATGATTCTCTCTCATCACTGATGTTTCTATCTTTCTCACCCTTTCCCTTCCTCTCTGAAATCAATATATGTTTTTTAAAGAGAGGGGGAAAAAAGGTTAAAATGACAAGTTAGCCCTTTTGATCATAAATCAACTGTTACCTTTTTCTCTGTTTGTGGAGTTTTCAAGGAGAAATATCCTAGTAGATCCACAAACTGGGCAGCCTTACGACCATAGGCTGGGAGTTCTGGCCATATGGACCACATCAGATCTAGCAGGAGCTCCTGTTGAGATTTGCTAGAGTTTCTGTAGATAAACAGCAGTTCATATTACCAAGCAGCAGAAAGCCCTGAGGTTCTTTATCAACAAGGCCCAGGTACTATTTTTCTAGGTGTAGCTATTGCCCCATAACTATGAGTTAAGTTTGAATGGTTTGATTGCTCTTTTGACAATCCATCCTAACAGATGTAGGACAGTCCTTTCCTGTCTTCGGGAGGCGGTCTATTCCCATCATCCAACATTAGTCAATGGCAGTAACCAAGCTTTGTTAACCTAACGAATCAAGCCTGATCATTTTACAAATTTTTAGAAGCATAGCCTTCTTAGTGGGAAACAGATAATCTCTTGTTTAAAACATCAGTTTAATACTAAAAATCAGATAACTCAATGAAGAAATCTGTAATACTTAAGAGGATGCTCAGGCTGGTATAAATATTGACACTGTGACCATAAGCGTGTAACATAAAACCAAGCCAGAACTACACCGTCCACTCTGGTCCCAGATCCATGAAGACTGTTAAAACCGCCCTGGACCCTACCTGTAGATATGCAGTGTCAGGCAGTGGGCCTGCCAGCGCACCGAGGAAGAATTGGACTCTAACAGGAAGCAACGCAGAAATTGGACCAAGGTTTCCTTATCTGCAAATTTGTTCAGTTGGTTCACCAGAGCTGTGCACAGCTGGTCCTCCTGGCTGCCTGCGCTCTCACCTGCAAGATCAAGGCAAGAAGAATAGGAGGAAGTGGTCTAGAGTCTCACAGCCAGCACTAGCATATACAGAGGGAGGAGAGGCTGTCCACGTCTAAATGTTGGAGCTAAATGGTTATAATTTGAAAACAACTTTCAGTTGCTTCCTGGGAGACAAAAGGTCAACCTCAAAAGAGACATATAATAATGCACCCCCCCAAAAGCAGAAAGTGCCTATAATTCGCCTGGCACTGAACAAACATAGTTACACTGGAGGAGAAATAACCTTTCGAAAGCTTGCTACCAAAAACAGTCAATATTACTACACACCTACTTGAACAGAGAGATTTGAATAATTAATTGAGAGGATGTGAACACATTCCTTGCTTTCCACCCCCGATCACCTGTCTCGGGCCACCAAGGACCATGAAAAGCAGTTAAGCAGAAAGGCACTTGCATTTCTGATGGTGAGAAGTCAGGTAAAACAGGTTACATTTATAGAGCATTCAACAGTTTACAGGGCACATTTCATTTCACTCTGACAAACCTGCCACAGAACAATTGTTATTATTTCACAGAAAAAGGAACTTGGCCTAGTAAAAACGCTGTCTGCTTTGACCTTTCCTATCAGGCTCTTAGGATGAGAAGGCACACTGTTCAAGGTGTCACCTTCAATGTAACTGAAAATGAGACCAAAAGTAGAGCCCAGAGGTCATTGGGTTTTAGGTCCCCTTTAAGTCAGGATGAAAGACACTTCAGAAGAGAATAAACCTTGTGCTCTAGGACAGACTAGAATATATCACCCTGGTCTCTTACCCTCTTTCTCCTTTTCCTTTTCTTCTTTCTTGCTCTTCTTAGTGGAGGACTTGGACTGTGTTGTGGCTTGTCCAGAGCTGGAGGCCACAGGGGCTGAGGAGGAGGAACCGGAGGACGCTGTTGAGGCCGCCAGCGCGGCGAGCACTCTGCTGCCGCACAGAGCACAGGAGAGCAGCTGCAGCAGCACTGGACACACCCCCTCATCCACCAGGAAGCTGACTTGGAGGAGGAAGTACAGGACGGCTGCAGGCAGAGGAGAGGGGCTCAGCTCCAAGATAATGACAACTCAACTTACATGCAAGGACTAGAGCAACTTCTCCATATGGTCAGGACTGCCCTATTCCCACCAGCTCCTTCTCTAAGTTCTCTCTGCTGAGAGCTGCCAAGAAGAATTTACATCCTCTGAGGAAATACTGACAAGTATCATAACACTATGTAGAGAATGGCTCCCAGCCCCACTTCTTTGAATAAGATGATTCTGTAGACTCCATACACTCCTCTGTAGTTTTACTATCAGTCTAGAGGTCAGATACTCCTACTTGGTGCCCCTGTAGCACCCCAAATGTTATCTATTGACCCTTATCACTCTTTTAAGTTTTTACTTGTCTTCTTTGCTAGGCAAAAGTTCTGTCTACACTGTCATGCACCACAGAACGATTTGGTCAAGAATGGACTGCATATATGACGGTGATATACCACAGAGCCTACGTGTGTATAGGCTACACCATCTAGATTTGTATAAGTACATTCTATGATGTTCGCACAATGAACTGGCCTAATGACACACTTCCCAGAATGCCCAATGTTAAGTGGCGCATGACTACCTATCTTGGTCATGGCTTTATGTCTCTAGCATCCAGTTTAGTCCTTGGCATATAGTAGCCTCAGTAATAGTTCCTGAAGGAATGAATGAATAATGCAATCAAAAGGAGCAGCACTGCTTACAGTCATCTTTGATGCAGAATTTCTGCCAGTTGATGGTTCGCTGGGCAGCAATCTCTGCACAGGCTTTCAGGTGCTCCATCTGAAATGGAAACCAATCACCAAAAATGAGTAACCCCACCAAGCAGCCCACCCGGTACCACACCTGCTGCCTTGAGGGGTCATCATCTGGTTTGGATGCAAACAGAACACGGCCCTCTGTGCAAAGTTAATCTGGTGCGCTGGTAAACCTGGAACCAAGGCGCACACACAAGACTCTTGCCACGCCTCCTAAGTTCAACTCCCCACCACACAATGGCCCTTCGTTTCCAGGCACCCCCCTTCAGACTGCTTAATAATGCAGCAGGAGAGATGTTTTTCCATGACTTGGAAAACCACACAAGTTTACTTTTTTTCTTACTAAAAGCACAACAGTAAGGACATTAGATTAGGAGTCTTTAATACTGAAGTTGTCCCTTCTAGATGCTCCTATGCAAAATATTCAATTTACTCCCCAAAGTCCAAACAATGTATCTTCAGGCAGTAAGACATCATTTCTTTAGCATTCAAGGACAAAAATCAGAAATGTACAAATTTCAGGTTGATCCTGTCCATGACATGAATAAATAACAGAGGTAAAAAATCCAAGTCACCCCTCCTCATAAGAGATGAACCACAGCTACGTAGGGGAGGGAATGTAAGGGGAAAATCTCAGACCCCGAAGCCAACTACACATGGTGGTGTAGCACCCAGTCAGGTATTACAGACTTTCCCTGATCCAACCCTGACCAGGATGTTCTCTAAATATCTAAAAGCCCTGTCTACAACTCCATCTGGGTTACTTACTCAGCTCAGCTTCATCACATACCCTCCCACCCATCCACTTCCACCTCCTCTTACCAGGCTGATGAGTGTGTCGTACTGCAAGGCGGAGCCTGAGCTGGCTGTCACCACACTTGCCCGGAGGAATATCCCCTGTTCCTCTAGCAGCTTCTTGATCCCACGCACGTGGGAGTCCAAGGTGTGCAAATCCCGGAGCTGGCGGTACTTGTCCTTTGATCCACAGATGAAGAGCAGAAGTTTGCGGACTTGCCGGCGCACAAATGGCGTTTGCTGGATCATCAGGTACTTGAGGGGAAAAAACAACACAGTCAATGATTCTGGAACTATATATCTGTACCAGCCTCAGCTCCCTGGCTTTCCATGAGCTGTTATTGAAGACTGGTGATAGCCCTGGCCAGTTTGACCCAGTGGATAGAGTGTTGGCCCCTCGGACTCAGGTTTGATTCCAGTCAAGGGCACATTCCTCGGTTGCAGGTGCATGCAATCAATGTGTCTCTCCCACATCGATGTTTCTGTCTGTCTCTCCCCTATCACTCTCTCTAAAAATCAATGAAAGACTGTCCTCAGGTGAGGATTAACAAAAAAATAAAATATAGCAGTTCTTTTAAAAAAAGGTAAAAATAAAAACTGATAAGGGCCCTGGCTGGTGTGACCCAATGGATAGAGTATCAACCCACGTACCGAAGGGTCTCGGGTTCAATTCCCTATCAAGGGCATGTATCTGGGTTGCTGGTTCTCCTGCCAATGTCAGAGTACATGTGAGATGTAACTAATCAATGTTTCTCTCTTTCTCTTACCCTTCCATTCTCTCTAAAAATCAATGGGAAAAATATTCTCCAGTGAGAATTAACAAAACAAAATAAAAAAAAACTGGTGAGAAACACAAACCAAACTATTTTCTTGTGGCCAAGCTAGCCTCTGGTGAACTTTAGAATTCCTTACAGGGGCCAGGAGACAGGCATAGAAAGAAAGAAGTCAGAGAGGGAAATACAGCAATATTACTGCTCCCCTTCTCAGAATCCTTAGGAATCTATAGGGAAGCTGGCCTCCACTCTGGCCCATCGAGTGAAAATACAAGGGAAAAAAACATTCCGAATCTCACAGGTGAAAGAGATGGGGTGGTTACATATATACACTTTGAAATGGTCATTCGGAGATTGCTAACAGATTATTCATCCTAGGTTTAATCTCACAATTGCTGTGGTTAATAACTATGGTCTCTGCTGGCTCCAAACTCACCCCAGAATACCCTGCTGCTCTGCGATGTCCAGTCCAGAATTATGCTAACTGCATTGTTTCTTTGCAACTGGCTCCCTCTTAGGTTCTGCCAATAGGGAGCACTAGAGGGACACTGGAAAGCAGGAGGAAAAGAAGGGACTTGCTTCTTCCTGTTTGCCTGCTATCCTAACAACAGCCCCTCACCCTGAAGGCCTCCGTTATTTCTTTAGTATTCAAGGGCAAACCAAATGTTAATCACCAGCTTCTCTCAGTACTTCCAGAATCAACCACATCACTCCCCCACTCCTCAGAGCTCCTAAGGTATCAGCAGCTGCATCCTCCTGGGATCCACTGGGCTTCCCTCTTCACACACAAGGCTGCTGGTAGCTCTGCTTGCAGTTACTATCTCTGTGTATCTCAGCATTCTCTTTCAATCTTTTTGCTATTTCAATGGCCATTTAACCAGTTCCCTATATTAAAATCTCTGTTAATTTAACTAGTATACGTTCTGTTTTCCAGACAGAGTCCGAAGTATTAAACCTGCCCATTACCATTGTGTGGGGGAAGTTAAATGAACAGATCAGAAACTAAAGTGGATAGCTTGCTTTGATGCACATCTCCCAGTTTCACCATATACAGGATAAGGCACAAGTAGGTTTACAGTAGTGTGTATGGAAAATAACACAATAATGAATAAATAATAATACAAGAAAAACTGTTTTGCATACAACTGTAAACGTGCCTCTGCCCCACCCTGTAGTCTACTGCACAGGGTGAGACCTAGGGGAAACACTATGAGGGTTCGGGTCCACAAAGGCAGTCACAGCCGATGTGTCCTCTCCTCCACTGGCACCGCCCCCTTCACTTACCTCTGAGAGAAAGTAAAACCAGGAATGATCAAAGACAGGAGGTGGGATTCGAGAACTGGTGTCTGCGATCTTTTTTATTTGGTATGGAAGCCTCAGTACCATCTCTGTTAGAAGCTGAGTATAGGCCTCAAACACATCAGCAGCATGACCCTGGGAGAAGAACATTTGGGTAAGAACCTGTGATTGGCAATTTCCATGACCACACTGAAGAAAAAGGCTGGTTTACTGCTCACTAGGCATACCTTAAGCTAGAGCTGGTCAATGGCTCCTTTTGAAGCCAGAGCCATCACTGGCTGACAGTTTTGCTTACAAACCAAGCAAGGCCCCAGGCTCCTGGGCAATTTCATTACATGTAAAGGTTGCAGTGGAGATAGATTTCACTGCTCTTTTTTAAAAGTTCACTCTGGTTTTTAACAGTGGATTGATTGTATTCTACTTACACAAAACCTAGAATTAGAAAATACTGAAAAAGCAGTAGCAGGAAAAGATTTGACTTTCTATGTGAGATATATTTCATTTCCTAGAACTAAAACTTCCATAATAACAAGAAATATTCAAATAAGCCAAGGGGGCCAGGATCACTAAACTCAGGCGAAAGCCTGGGTTCACATCACACGGACAGGCAGGGGTACAGGGAGATTTGAGGACAGTGGAAACAACAGCTATCCTGCAAGGTGTGTGGTTCCCAGGAAGAGCCTGCATGTGTCTCCTATTCAATCACCAGTTATTCACCGGTTCTACGCCAAGCACTGGGAGTATAAAAGGGAGTATGATCTTTGCTGTGAGTTTGAAGGGGAGACTCCACATGCGTGACCAGGTAAACACTGTCTCAATCAGACTTGACAGCAGGGAAATGTGTCTTAAGGAAGGTTTTCCCTAGGATCCAATGCTGGAACTGGGTCTTAAGAAATAAGAATTTGAGAAATGAGGGAACACGGGGATGCAGAGGAAGAAGAATTTCTGAAGTGACAGCATGAACAAAGGAAACATGCCATGTGGGAAAACGCACACTTCAGTAGGGCTGCATGCAGGGGTGCTGTAGGTACGAAAGCTAGGGAGTAAGATAGCTGGATCCTCAAAGAACCTTTTGGCCGAAAAGTAATAAAAAACCACCTAAGAGTTATTAAAAAGAGAAGGACATGATCAGATTCCTATTTTATGCTTGTTATACTCCTATATATTCAAAGCAGTTCTGAGTACGCAGTAAGCAGCACAGCTAGCCCAACCCATTTAGCTCCACCAAAATAACTCAGCAGAATAGAAATGGTAATAAATGGTAATAATGAACATTTATTGAGCATCAGTATGTGCGAGGCACTGCACTTTACAAACACCACCTCATTCAATGCTCACGACAACCCACAGACACTGTGTACCCTCCTTTTCCAGGTATACAAGGCTTACTAAGTAAGGTTAGACAGAACTTCTCCAAGCCTCTTGGCTAGTGAGAACAACTGTTCCCAGGCTCACCTGATCAGGAGCCCATCTTCTAAACTAGCATGTTAAGAGACCTCTAATGACAGCATGTGACACACGAGAACATAACCCACTACTGACAACAACGACCTTGTACCGTCTCATCTTTTTCTAAGGAGCTTAATGTGAAAGAGCCATGACTGTCTGTTTTCATTCAATTCCTAAGGTTTACAAAGTGGCAGGACTCAGGATCCCAATAGAAGGGCATGTATTAAATCACACCAAGTGATGCAGGGAGCCCACCAAGGAATGCAGGCTCCCTCCTGCAGCTCCTCACCCCTGCTCCTTCACTCTCTCACTGAGTGTGCTCTGGATGAGGCACAGGAGCGGCTCTTTGTCAGGGAAAGCCCTCACCTTCACATACTGGCGGAGGAAGAAAGGGCTCATGTCGGGTGGGGAGGAAGTAGTATGTGGTTTCAGCAACTGGCTCGCAGCCACGGGCTCCTCATCGTTCTGTTGGCTCTTCCAATACTCCAGCAGGGATTTGAGCACGTGCAGGCAGTAGTCCACAGCCCCAGAGCTCAGCAGGGCTGCTGCGGTGGCACTGGAGATGAGGGAGGATGACTGGGAGGGAGAAGGTAAGAATGGCTTATAAATGCAGCTGGGTGTTGGAGTGAGGAAACACACTCACAGTAGAGCTAGTTGTCATGGAAGTGAGGTAGTTGATCTCTTGAGTTAAAAGTTTCCCACTAGTTCAAAATTTCCCCAATTCCTTTGAATAACGACATGGTAAGAGAAAAGAAACAAATAAACACCAGGTCTCAACTCTAATCTCTCTATACACACATGCCAGAAGCCAAGAGGCAAGGACTAGATAACTTTTCCACCTGGAGGGCATGGTTTTCTCTTTTTCTTTGGGCAACTAGAAAAAAAGACCATTTCAAGGAGAGAAAACTTTTCATTATAGGCACTTTTGGGCAACTCCACCCTCCCAACAGGGGCTCTTCTCATAGTACCAGCTTCCAAAGGAGATGGGGTAAGCGATCACATGAATAAAAAAGTAGGAGAAAAGCTACTGTAAATAAAACCATTAGGAGAGCCTTGCAAATCCCAGCAAACCCCACAGCTCATAAGCTCATTAAGATCGGATGCAGTTCAGCCTCCATTTCTACCTTCTCTGCTTTGTGTTAATCTCCTTTCCACCGCGCACACACTGCTTTCTCTCTGCTTTATTACCATACCTTATAGCAACATACAGTGGGGAATCCTCTTAGCCACTCCGCGCCTTGCAGAACAGTCCCCTGTCTTTTAATACTGAAACTTCCAAACCCTTTAACCCCTCCAATGGAGGGATTGTTGCAAAGAGCAGGACTTGGAAGGGATTCTGAAAAAGGTGGAGGCTCTGTTCTTGAAGAGGTGACAGCTTAGAATCTAACTCCTCTCAAGCAACAACAATGGCCTTATTCTGACGATCAGGACTATCACCTTTGCCCTCAGCCCTAGTACCAACCAGACAATCCTCTTACCTTTCCCCACACCCGTAAGCTTGAAGCAAAAATACCTCACATATGGAAGACTTGGATCCAGACTTGGTCCGGGACATGAAAACGCTCAGGAGTCTCATTACTACCAGATGGACTTCGTTCAGAGCACTGCGCTCATTCTTCTTGGAGACGTCCTGCAGCGGAAACAGAGCCCAGAAGCTCAGGCTCACGTTTAAGCTTGAGGCATCCTCTGAACAAGATTCCCTCACGCCTCTCAGAGCTAGATATGCCTCAGATGGAATCGGAGACAAAGCAAGCTCGTGTATCCATGGACTACGCCTGAATTACCAAAAGCCTGATACACAGGCTTATGAAGGCATATGAAGGCATATGAAGACTGAAACAACTAATTCACTGTTTTCACCTTATAGAACCACAGGGGTGGGGACTTGGTCTTATTCCTTAATTATGCTCAGATCCAAGAGTATGCCTGGGCCAAAGTAGGCAGTGAAAACATTTTTGTGGAATCCACAGAACTAGAGGCCTCAATGGGTGGTCATCCCCTGAAAATAGGGGAAATTCTCTAAGAGAAGAAAAAACAACTGAGAACTGATCTTGGCTGAGCCCTATTTTTCACACACTATGACTCAAATTTTACCTTCTTATCCATGCTCAGCTCAGCAATAAGTTGGGAGAGCAGGTTGTCCAGGGCCCCCTTGTCTTTTTCGTCTTCTCCATCCAGGTCTGCAGTGAGCATCAGAATGACCTAGAAGTCAGAGAAAGAAAACGTGAAAGCCACTTCCCTAGAAAACAGCTTGAACACAAGGGGTTTCAGAAGAAATCCCAATCTTCCTGACTTCCCTGTCACTCATAATCTGTGAAAAGTTCCTAAATCCCAAGTTATCCCAAGTTTATGCGTCCAGAGGCAGAAGAGTCAAATGTTGGTATTTGGCATCACAGAGAATGTTCTGCATCAAATTTGTAAAACTAAATGACTAACCTATATTATGTTCAACCAAATTGGGTTGAGAGAGGGCACTATGCTACTAAGAATTAAAGAACAATTTTGCCCAAAAGGAAGGCAGCCAGTGGGAGAATAGCTATCACAAGACCATACTCTAATACACTAATATTAATGAAGAGTCACTGCAGACTAGGAATCTCTGTAGCAGACTTTTGCTCTTGGCTCTGTTAATAACTAGCTGGATGACTGTGGACATTTTGAAAAAAATTATCTGACCATTGGGCTTCTCATCTATAAAATGAAGGGCTATACATTGAATTCCATTGTTTAATACCAATGCCTTGAGATGGCAGCACGCTTAGGATGGTCCACCTATAATGTGATAGATCCAGTGAACTGAGAGATGGATACCTGCATGTATGGAATGGCCCGGACACCTCCAACATTTCTTAACTGGGGCAAGGTTTGCAGTAGTCTCTCCAACAGCATCAGACGGACCATATGCAGCCTAAAAGGCCAAGGAAAACATATGAAACCTGAGCTAATATACAACCACTTACTAGCTGAATATAGTTCTTTCCTCTTGTTCCCAAGGTAAACAGGGCACCTACTGCTCAGGAACAATCCTAACATTAATAAATGCCTATTTATTAACCAGCAACATAGGAGAAATCTCACTTTGTTAAAAGGGAGCGAAACTATTGCAAAATACCATTAATGGTACTAAAAACCTACTACATGAAAGTTAAAATATTTGTCAAGCAATCAGGTCCTAGCCCAGTGATGGCGAACCTTTTGAGCTTGGTGTGTCAGCATTTTGAAAAACCCTAACTTAACTCTGGTGCCGTGTCACATATAGAATTTTTTTGATATTTGCAACCATAGTAAAACAAAGATTTATATTTTTGATATTTATTTTATATATTTAAATGCCATTTAACAAAGAAAAATCAACCACGAAAGTGAGTTCGCGTGTCACCTCTGACACGCGTGTCATAGGTTCGCCATCACTGTCCTAGCCATTCTCAGTATCAAAATTTAAACCTTTAATAGTAAGCACTATGTTTTTTTCCCAGCATATGGCCCTATTCTTATTCTGCCTCCAGGCATTATTTTCCTGGCATTCTTTTACCTATAAATTCTCAATCATCCAGTTGCATAGTGACCCAACACTTTCTTTATATATATGTATATATAAAGAATATATATATTATTGATTTTTTACGGAGAAGAAGGGAGAAGTATGGAGAGTTAGAAACATTGATGAGAGAGAAACATCGATCAGCTGCCTCCTGCACACCCCCTACTGGGGATGTGCCCACAACCAACGTACATGCCCTTGACTGAAATCGAACCCAGGACCCTTCAGTCCGCAGGCCGACGCTCTACCCACTGAGCCGAACCAGTCAGGGCATGACCCAACACTTTCGTTCTCATGCTTCCCCAAGTCCTTAGAAAGGCCAGTCCATCATTTTTCCTAGTGTGAAATTCCATTTCAACACCACCCTTCCCATACAGGACCCGGGAGTTTTCCCATATACTCATCTGGTCACTACCGCGCCTTCTTCATCTGCAAAGAAACAGCTAGATTTCCATACTAAGTGTGTGCCCCTGGACCTCTAGTGAATACACAGATTCAAAAGGACCAACTGAAAATCAATTAATTAGGGTTTTGTTGACAAGTTGGTTGGCAGCCTCGCTTAACACACAATCTTACATAAATTTAAAAGTTCATTTGCTGAATGATTTAATGGATATGCTCTCACAGTAAATCGTTGTTCATTTTTCTTACAAATCGTTGTTTGTAAGAAACCATATGCCTACATATTTTTTTAAGTGTGGTTTCCATATATTATATATCCTAGTAGGCAGTTATCCAGAATATTTTCAAAATAATAAAAGTCTGAATGGAAGTACAGTGTCTTATTTGAATAATTACTATCATTCTAAAAAGAACTCAAAGGAATGAGCTAAATGTCCTTTAGAATTCTATAGCACATAAAAGCCCATACCTGCCTGCATTCATGAGTAATTAGGCAAGCTATGGGGGACTACAAGTGAGTAAGAACTGATCAGGAATGGAAGAGGTACAAGTGAAGAAAGCAGAGGTAACAGCAGCAATTCGGCACTTTTAGGATAAAACATAAGCTTTGAGATGGATTAAAAATCTTCATATTTGGAGAATATGCATCTGAATGAATATACACATGAAGGAAAAAGTCAACAAAATGAGCAGGTCTGGACCTGGACCAAGATCATGCCAGATCATTGGCTTTTCAAACACTTATTATTCTTGAAACTTCACCAAAAAAGTAAACACTAACAAAAATTACAATTTTCTTGTGACTTAAAAGTAAAAACAATTGTTATTATATTATTTAAAACAATAAGCCACCTTAATTGTTTAATTAACTTATTCCTGGGGGGGGGGGGGGGGGGAGTTAACTTAAAACCACTTTAGAGATCTCCATGTCCAATATGGCTAGGTTACCTCAACTGACCATCCTGCTAAAAACAACTAAAAATCCTAAAAAGACATAACATCATTTTAGAAGCAATGATGAATTTCAAAACATTTCAAAGGATTGAAATCACATAGCATGTTCTGCAACCATAATAAACTATAAATCAATAACAGAAAAATAATTAGAAAATCCCCAAATGTTTGGAAATACCTGGGCCCAGAGAATAAATCACAACAGAATTTAGAAAACATATACCTGAACAGCAATGAAATCAGAACATAGCAAAATATGCGGGCTCCAGTGAAAACAATGTTTCAAGGGAATTTTAGAGAGAAATATATAGCTTCAAATATGTATTTAAAACAAAGATTTTAAATCAATGACATAAGCTTCCATCTTATGAAGCTAGAAAAAAAAGAATAGAAAATTATACCTCCAAAAATAAGGTATTAAAAAAAGGAAGCAGAGAAAGAAAATGATAAAGAGTGAAAATAATAGAAAGC
>NW_006293088.1:576866-597837 GCF_000327345.1 Myotis davidii | reverse complement strand
AGTTGGTTCTTTATAAATAAAATTGCAACCCCTAGCAAGACCACATTATCTGAACTCATGGAATTAACCTAGAAATCACATTAAGAGAAAATAAAAAGATTAAGTAGAAAGCCCCTTTATGTTAAGTTAAAAAATGAATTCCATCAAGATATCAGCAGTTAAACTGAGCCAGGTCACCTCCATGAGCGTTGTTGAAAGGGTCTGAGTGGAATGGGAGGGACAATAAAGGAGACACTCGGATGCCCTCTGCAATGTCTCTGATGACTGACAGCATCAGTGACCTGTTTTTCTGATAAAAATCACTCAGTTCAAAGTATTGATTCTTTATTTCTACACTAATGTGATAACTGTGGGCCTCAACAAATTTAACAAATACTATATCACGAGTGAATTCTTAGGTTTTTCTTCCTATTTCTCTAGTCACCTCTTGGTTAAGAACACATTCACTCCGCCAATCCAGTACAAACACCACCAGAATGTCTTGAGGGAAACTGATTAGAATTTTTAGATTAATTTCAATTTGCCAAGAGCTCATCACTGGTATTTTTTAGACATAAACATGCATTGGCTCTGTCTTACTTCTCTATTACATTATAAGCATGCTGAGCAAGCAGCTATTTCTAGTGTATATTTAATAACTATCACTGTTGAGCCTCTAACAATGCCATTTATAAAGAGAATGCTACAAAATTAGTTTCATCTTGTTGATGAAACAAGAAAGATTTGAGTGAGGAAGATATATTCCTCAGCTATTTAGGAATATAGGGAAGCCTTAAGGGAAAAACTAATTTCTATGCTCTCTGCATTTGATTTGATAGAATTCCAATTAGGACAACAAAGACAGATCTAGAACACTTGCAAAGATAGAATTCTAATTAGGACAACAAAGACAGATCTAGAACACTTGCAAAGATTTTTTAAATTGCTTCATGAGTTTATTATCTATATATTTCAAAAGAAATATACTGCTATCACCCACTCCACTTCCTGCAATGGATCCATCATCCTATTCCTAAAATATTTTCCCATCGGAAAGCCTCCTGACTGAGAATGACCAGGTCCTGACCTGTTGCTGGTGTGGACATCTCCTTCTCCTTCCCCTTCTCCTTCTCCCTCGGAGCCATCTCCTTCCTGATGCCCAGTGGTGGTGCTGATGGCGCCAGTGCTTGAGCTGACACTTCCTGGTCCGGCTGGATGCCCCTCTGCTGTGGCATCACCATAAGCACTGCTCCGGCCAGATACTGGAGGGAAATGATTTAAAAGCACAAATCAACTCCCAAAGCATGATGGAATCCAATGCATTCTCAAGTCAGCAATAGTTAGAAGATAACTGGTAGCTTTGGAAAATTTTTCTTCTATGTGAAACTATATAAGGATGAAATTCACAATTTTGACTCCATGGCACTATGCTAAATGACTCCCAAGACAGTCACTCATTCTTTTACAGAATACAATATCTATCTACAAGAATGATCTTAATCTTAGCTACTGATAAATTTCCATTTCACGTTCCAGAGAATATATACTGATTTGGGAATCTAGACATTCTCAGCTACTCTTAATCTCCTCCACAAAAAAAATTTTCAGCCCTAACTGGTTTGGCTCAGTGGATAGAGCATTGGCCTGCGGACTGAAGGGTACCAGGTTCGATTCCGGTCAAGGGCATGTACCTTGGTTGCAGGTACATCCCTAATGGGGTGTGCAGGAGGCAGCTGATCAATGTTTCTCTCTCATTGATGCCTTTAACTCTCTATCCCTCTCCCTTCTTCTCTGTAAAGAAAATCAATAAAATATATTTTTTAAAAAATTTTTTCACATCCACAGACTGATTTATAAGATCAAACCAAAATGGCTTTCTCATGCTTCCTCATCCTAGAGTTCCATCCCATCAGCTAGAATTATGTGAAATGACCTATTATATTAACACATCAGATCATTAACAAGGCTTCCCAAAATACCTTCCCCAGAAAGAGCAAAACCCAGAACATGGACTTCAAGGTCATACCAAAATTGTTTTAGATTAATCATGATTTGCACCCAACTTTTGTGGCTCGGTGGTTGAGCGACAACCCATAAACCAGGAGGTCATAGTTCGATTCCAGGTCGGGGCACATGCCAGGGTTGCAGGCTCAATCCCCAGTAGGGGGTGTGCAGGAGGCAGCCCATCAGTGATTCTCTCTCATTGTTGATGTTTCTATCCCTCTCTCCCTCTCTCTTCCTCTCTCTGAAATCAAAAAAAACGTTTTTTTAAAATCATGATTTGGGATTAGGTGTACCATTGCTTTCTTCCACTAACAGATAATTAAAAGCTGCCTATAAAATATTTCAATATTAACCTCACTGAGCTTAAGCTATTATCACTGAACACGTGAAACCCCAGGGATGAGGTCAAATAAATTCCATGAGATCCCAAAGCTTCCCTCTGCTGAAACCAATCCCAGGACCCAGGCAGGGATTCCCATTTTGTCCCCACCCTCTGCCCAAGGAGATCAGGATCCCAGACACATTACCACTGTGCTCGCCAGCCACTGAGTCCACTGCACTTCCCCCGCTCTCCGAGCCCACACTACCACCATGGTCAGCGGGAGAGGTCCGAAGGGTGGAACCATCAGTCGCTGCTGTGCTGCCCTCGTCATCTGAGGCTGGAGCTGAGAGAGTAACGAGAGCTGTTACAGGTAAAAACCCCTCCTTGGAGCAAAAGCATCAAACCACATAGTGCAGAAAACACAATGCAGTTTATCTGTCCTGTCGCCAAAGAAAAAAGGGAAAGGTTTGCTTTGCTGGTTAATAACTAACAGGAACAAACACTGCACATGGTGCATTGCGAACAGTACTGAGACGGAAGTGGAAACCCAGTTCACTGGGCATTTCCTTCGATGCTGCATCACAGTGCAAATAGAACAGTGCGGAGACTCAGTGAGAATCTGTGACATGAACACTCAGTTTTCTAGCTACAATGCTTCAGTCACCACTGTGTAGGTGTTACTGACTCCTCCTGAGATCGGAAGCACAGGACTCTGAATTTTAATGAGATTTGTTTTGTAATCAGTGCTCATAAGAGGAAATCACTATGTGAGCTCTTGAATCAGCCCTGCTTGTTTTTCTTTCTAATCAGGTGGTCCAGGGGGAGCTCACTGGGAAATTTCACACCTAATCATCCTCATCAGGTGCTAAAATGAAGCAAGGAAATTCCCCAGAGACAGCCACAGCATCCAGGATCAGGGCTGAGCTGAGACAGGAGGAAAATGCTGGATGAGGTACATGGAGGAGGGAAGCCAAGACAGCCACAGAGCACAGTAGGAACGTGGTACAGCACGATAGCAACCTCCAAGCCTGAAATGACAGCAACTAAAAGGACCAAGGAAAGCAACAAGCCATGGCAGCAGGTGAAGAGGAGCAGCCAGTTTATCTCTTTCTTACCGACCCAGGGTAAAACCTCCAAAAAGAAAATAAAAAAGAAAGAAACAAATATAGGGAAGCATCAGTCTGAAAAACTCCAAGTCAACCCTTAAATTAATCAGGGGTTGCTTTTCCAGCAGCTGTTCAGATGTCCCACCCGCTTCTATTTTGGTCCAACTCTCTACTAAGGAATTTTTCTTTTCTTACACATGAGAAGAGTTTTAAAGTGAAGACAAAATTAGGTCTGAAGATTTCCTATGCATTTGAATTGTGCACAAAATCCCTACCTCCCGAGCACGCACATCCCTGATAGCTAGCTACTTTAACCTGCAGCTAACTCGGCTTCTTGCAGCTTCACTTTTATTTCCAAATGAAGAGAAAAAGTTAAAAGGTATAATCTCTATTTCTTGTCTTTCTTTTAATGTTGTCTAAAATGTCAGAACGCTGATGAAGAACCCTGAAAGCTGTCGATTAAGCCCTAAAGCGGATCAACCTGCAAGCTGGTCTCCTGGTCTTTCCTCGGGAAATGAGCTGAATGAAGCCAGGCAGCATGCAAAGCCAGGAAGCGAAGCCATGAGCGCCCTTGCGGAACTGCATCGGTATGCCTTCCCCACTCCTGTTTCCAAAGCCAAGGCAGAAGCGGGAAGTCCAGAATGGCCTGTCAAAGCAGCTGCCCCTTACACTCTCACAGCATTGGAAACGAGGCCTGAGGGTCCTGGGGCCCTGAGCCGTGCTCCTTGCTGTGGACAGTTACCTGATGCTGTGGTGTCAGAGAGGGTTCCTGCGTCCAGAGAGGAAGAGCTGGGTGCCTGGCCGGACAGCCCCAGGCTCTGCAGGCCCAGGGCACTGCTGCTGCTGCCTGGGAAACAAGTGGAGAGTGAGCACAACATCCCCCCCAGACCCCAACCACAACGCTCCTTTGGCCACCTGCTGCCCTCGGGAGTCTAAACTCTCCAGCGTTAGACCCCTCTGGCCTAGAGGAGGTTAATCAAGAGCTATAGCTACCCAACCACCACGTTTCATTACAGAGATGGTGGAAGACTTTCTTTAGCTCAGGTAGGGAGGGCACAGGCTGGAGGAATCGAACAGATTTGGGAGGGACAATCCAACTAACAGAAACTATGAGACTGGCTCCCAGCCTGAAAATGTTACCACAATCCCTCTCACTCTCCACCTGTATCTCCAAACAGCTCTCACCCAGATCAACCTCTCCCCAAATCTGGGGACAAACTAAGTCAGTTGCACATCAGTAACTGCCAGACCCTCTTTCCTGTGCAAGGCAATTAGGCTGCTGTGCTCCTGGCATTGCCTCTACCTTGTTGGTCCTGCTGCAGGCTCAGGGCAATGGCCAGCTCAACCATGGTCTCATCATCTGCATCAGGCGGGATGTCCAGCATGGGCGGGAAGCCCTCTGCACCTGCCAGCAGGGCCTCCAGGGGAGAGGGGTTGCCATTGTTGACATTTTCAGCTGTCTCCAACACCATGGACTCAGACTGCAACGAGAAAGCTATGTCAGTATCCCACGGTAAATGGTAGCTTTTGGAAGTCCACTGAATAAGAGCTAGCAAGTTAGAGGCCCCCTTCCCCTCTCCGGCCCGACTCACCACCATCTCAAAATCTCCATGGTCCACCTCACTCTGTTCCTGGCTTTCCTGACGAATGTGACCACCATTCGGGATCCCTGATGACTGCATTTTCTCATCTGCATCATCATCGTCATCATCATCCTTGTCTCCTGAGTCGAAGAAATCCCAGTCACCTGAAGGCACTCCACCCTCAGCATGTGGCATGAGGAGTCACAGAGCAAACAAAAACCCAGACAAGCTACCAGCCGGCACCTGTGTCTTAGAGGTAAACTCCAGCCTGTTCTAATGTTTCCTGGACCTGGCAGGGTCTGGGAAGATGGGACTGGTAGTGACAGCTTGCCCCACCTTAGGAAAAGACTTTTTCCAGCTGATGAAGGGGGAGCGGGGATTTCCATAAAGCAGAGAAATCTAAAACCAGCTCCCACCAACTCTCGGGAGGCCTTGGGCAAGACAGAGAAAGTAAATAATAATGTCTGTTATCTGTCATGGCAGCTTAGAGTGTTATTTTATTATTTTTTTCCAAAACAACTGGGTTGGTGAGATTGTCACCCTACACAATCATTATGAGAATGAGGATTGAAAAAATGTGAAATCATCAAATGGAGGGTGAGGACACCACTACAGGTCCTGCCCAGCCAGCTCCTGTTGGAGGGGAGAGGCCTTCTAATGAGTTAGACCCCTTGCCTCCCACTCGATGGCTGGGAAAGCATGTGAATGTGGCCTTAATTGGAAACGTACACTCTCTGCACTTTAGCTTCTCACCAAAGATGCACAGACGGTTGCCTAGCTCATCCAAAGTTTAGATAACACTAATGATAGTCAAGGAGGGTGGAGGGTCACCAAGTCACAAGCATTCCTCCAGACCTGCACTGGACCACCGAGCAGCCACCAGCCACTGAGCATTTAGAATGTGACTGGTCCGAAAGGGGATGTGACATTAGTACTTACTACACACTAGATTAAGACTGCACAAAAAATACTTTTTAAGGCCCGGACCGGTTTGGCTCAGTGGATAGACCGTCGGCCTGTGGACTCAAGGGTCCCAGGTTCAATTCCGGTCAAGGGCATATACCATGGTTGCGGGCACACCCCCAGTGGGGAGTGTGCAGGAGGCAGCTGATCGATGTCTCTCTCATCGATGTCTCTAACTCTCTATCCCTCTCCCTTCCTCTCTGTAAAAAATCAATAAAATATTTTTTAAAAAAATACTTTTTAAGGACACAAAATATTTCACTAATAATTTATATTGACCACATGTTGAAATATTTTTATATATTAGGCTAATTAGTAAATTAATTTCAACGTACTTTTTACTCTATAATTTGGCACACAGAAATTTACAATTATGTATGTGCCTTTCATTGGTAATTTACTTCTGGGGGAAACAAGTAACCAGCGTGTTACATAATATGTTAATGCTAAGATACTCTGAGAAATGCTTTACAAAATGTTAAATGCCATGCCCTAGACTTGTGTCCCAGTGTATCATGAGGGAAATCTCTGGTGAAATCTGCTGTCAAACACTGCAGGCAAGACGAGCAGATACTACCCCCTGGGCAACAAAATGGATCCTTACTTTATGTACAGTTTTTATGCCAGGAAGTCTCCTTTTCCTGAAAAATAGCGGGGGGGTTTTCTTTAGTCACTGTAACTTTATAACTCTTCTTTTGTTACTTTTGCTGTGGCTTGGGGGAAGCTTTCAGCCAAATATAAGATCTTCACTTAACCATACAGGACTCATGCTGTCGGGTTTTTTTTGTATCCTTGGCTTGACTTTACTATTGTATCTTTATTTGTCCATGGCTTTGATTTTCTTTATTTTTATCCTACTTATTATATGCACTTTTATATGTCATCTTAAATCCTTTATGGAGTAAGGTAGGGTAACAACAAAAGACACATAAACAAAAGTCTCCAGAACCTTGGTCAACATGGGCAGCACGTCCTCCCTCCTCCCCCTTCCCACCACCTGAGAGCCTAAACCCAGACCTCGCATTACCCATTGGAGTGTTGCTTCGAGGGGAGGAGGGCAGCGTCACATGTCTCCGCTTGTTCCTGGGCCTTAGGACTCGAATTAGAGCTTGTTTACAAGAGAAGCTCACGGCAGGATCCTGAGGTTGAAAGGAAACTGTCATGCTTAGATTTTAAATCATTCACGAGACTGCCTACAAAACACTTTCCTCTCATGGTCAATCCCTTACACGCATGTGGAAGACCTACCGACTCAGTGGTAAGCCTTCTGAGCAAGTTCAGCAGCTAACCCATTTCCTGACCTGGCTGTGTCAGACCCACTCACTACATTCTTGTATCCGTGCTGGTAACGGACTGGCAGGTCGTTTGCTCCTGAAGTCACTCTGGCTCTCTACAAATGGGTTTTGGCTTTTCACCAGATGATCAGACTCATCCTAGCTCTGTGCTCAAATCAGTACTTCAAACACTTAGCTTCTGTGACAGTCACTGGAGATAGAGCTTGATGATGGTCTCTCATGTACTCACTTTAATACTTAACACTAACCAAGCAGCAATAACCAGGATATTCCTGGGGATCCAACACTGAACAAGACAAAGTCCATCACCTCTTCAACCATTTTTTCCATGGAATAAGTAAACTCTTAAAGCTTTTATTGATATTCAGAGCTCCATTTCCCATTATCTCCTTTAAGCCTGTTTTTATTTCATTAACTAACAAACATACAAAAAGTGATTTTTCCAGACATTCCCAGGCTATGTGGGGTTTTAGTGATACGTACAGGACACAGTAGCATCTGCATGTAGATCTTGGATGCTGTATTAATACAGTCCAGCTCACACGTACAGTAGCCATGGATAATGTCTACCAGAGCATTGACGGTAGCTTCAATATGAGTTAGGCCTAAAAGGGGATAAAAATATAACGAAAAAACTTCTAACTACCTGAAAGTCTAAGGAAAAGGAGAAATTCTTATCCCCACATAAAGGTCAAGATAACAACAAAATAATTAGCACAAAAAAAGCAAAATAAACAAAATACACACACAGAAATGTAGGCTGTCAGCATTATTTGATTTGTTTTATTAATACTCTCCTAATCTCTCAAACTGTCCTCGAAAACCTCACCAGATACCTTGCATCACAGACATAAGTAATTGTCTACACTTTTGGATATCAAAATAGGGCAGAGAAGTGTGAAAAGATGAGCAGATTCTAAATGTTCCCCACTAACCCCAGATCTTAGGTGATAAGTGTGACATTGACATGCCTTTTTGGTTTATTGCCCAAGAAAACTCCAAACATAAACCAACATTAGGGGTTGTTCTACTTTTCTAGATTGCTAGTAGATCCTGACTATCCACCTACACCCAGGATAGTGTGAGAAGTTAGATACCAAAGGCAATGACAGCTCGGAAATAACATAATTCTCAAGGTTGATACTTAACTTTTACCCTCTGAACTGGCTTTGAATCAAGCTCTCAAAGGTTTTTTAAACAATTATAAACATGACTAAGGACACACACACCCCTCCATGTGAAAAATTGACCCTATCATGAAGAGATAAAAGAAAACTCCACTTCCTTGCCCCTCCACTGAACGTCTGTTTTAGGAACAGTGTACTGGTCTCACAGACTTCTACTTCCTAACCATTAGTTCTGAATAAATGGATGACTAAAGGCTAGGGGTTCATTCTGTTCAAAGACAAACTTACAAGACTCAAGTTTCCCTTTCAAATGATACCTGGCAGGCAGGCGGGTGCCAAGAAGGCATTCTTGGGTTTGGACGCGTGGAGCTTCCAGAAGTGGTTCACCAGCTGGGTGATGAAACTGCAGCAATCTCCTTCCAGCTGCTTCTGCGGCTCTCTCCCCTCCTCCACTCCTTCTGAGTAGGAGAAAGAAAATTATTAACGACTGTAAATCGGAGATGGAATTTAATTTGTTTTAAGGTTAACTCAGGTCAAGGAAGCTTGCCTGGGGAGGGAGTTTCAAGTGGGGCCCCAATCAATATGCCAACTATCCCTAGATTCCAGCAGGCACATCTAGGAAAAAAACAGTCTGGGAAAGGAATATCACAGAAACACTGTATGTTAGAATTAAGAAGAAGGGGAGCATTCAAGATCTTTACAGCAGATTCAGAGACCTCAGGTCCAACTGTTAAACTTTTCAAAACTGGAGGACCGTCTGAGATTTTCTAGAATGATTCCTAGACTATGATATTTAAAGGAGGAGCAACATGATGACAGCATATGGGTGCATGAAAATAACAGAGAATTGTAAAGGCATCAATAAACTATATTTGATAAAGACAAAACAAGTTTGGTATCCAGACAAAATGAGAGAGGAGGAAACAGAATCGAGCACTAAGAAAGTCCATTACACATATTAATAAAATACTGGCAAAAGAACAGCATAAACGTAAAAGATATGACCCTATTACTTTAAAGCAACCAGGCCCAAGCTTAACTTTACCCTCAAGATCATAAGAGGTAGTGACAGATTATATCAATGCCCAGAGTAGTGAATAAACCCAAGGATAATACAAGAAGTAAGCACTGGAAAGAGTATTATTTACTTAAAAATGGTACAACCTTAATGTCACAAACCCTCCATAAGGTATAAAGACAAGAGAGCAAAATCCCTGGTTCGGAGCATGAAGTCAGTCAGAGGCCAGTGAGAACAATACAAGGGTGAAAGGGTGTAGAAGGTGTATGAAGCAGATTTCAGGACCACGTCCATCCAGGCTAAGTTCACCTGTTTCCATCTGGGGCAGCTTTGACTCCGTAAAATGGACAAGGTTGTTAGGGCGCATGATGGCAATGGAGCGAGCTGTGATCACCAGCCTCTGGAAGACCTCAGGGTCCAAGTCCTTGCCTTCTTTGCTGGATGTGTTGAGACACTGCACGGCTTTGCTCAGCAAGGCCTGATCCTATAATGGAAGGACCACAGAGGATAAACCACAAGCAAGGGCTGGTACTATGGCAAAGAGCAGAGGAGAGCTGGCAGATGGTCAGGATGGCTACCTCCTCTCAAGAGAACAGGTTAATTACCACCAGTTAATAGTAAAAAAATCTTCGAAGTTAAACTTTCTAATACATAAAATATTAAAGGTACTAAAAAAGGAAATAAGTCACAAAATCGTTACCAAACTGATGGGGAAGAAAATTAGAAACCACCCAATTCTCCAGAACTGCAACATCCCAGATCTCTTTCCCACAGTAAAAGGTCATTCTTTTGCAAGTTCATACCACCCAAAGGTTGTTTCCAAAACTGCCTTCGCTTGAGTGGTGCAGCAGGATAAACTCACATTTCTCAGTTCTCTGGGTTAGAGGCATAAAAACTAACCAAGGCATCTGGGCTGCTGACTTTTCCATCTGTGGAAACTGGCCCAACTTACTGCATTCGGCCCCACTTACTTTTACAGGTGAGACCCTCTCTTCCCAGGTTCCCCCTCAGTCTCTCTCCAACAACCATTCAACAATTTCCTCACAAGCAAGTACACTGATAGGCTGGTACCACAACTGGCAGAGGAAAACACCAACAGCCCTGATCTCCCAAATGAGTCCCCCTCTTCACTCTCTTCCAGCCAGAGACTCACATCAAATGCCCCTCTTTCTTAACTCTTGCTGATCCTATTAGAGTGACAGAAAAAACAAATGCAAACCAGTAGCCCACTGCCGGCTTATCCTGTTTCCAGGAATATCCATTAATTTCTCAGGAGACATTTTTAGACTGTGTGGGTCTAATCTCAATGCTATCCCTCTCCACTGTACTTCACTATGCCCTTACTTTACATACGAAAGCCAACATACTTGATTCCCTGTCAGTAGCCCCAACTTCCACCTCCACAGAAGGCATCCCAAGAGGGAACGATTACCTTGTGGCTGTGATAGGCCGAGCGGCTGGTGTGCAGGCTGGCCAGGAGGCTCTTGGACTGCTGCTGGACACTGGCAGGTGCTGGCAGGGACAGCAGCAACGTGGCCAGCTCCTGAGCTGCGTTCTTGTTTCTCTCCTGATGCGAAAGACAGGAGGGGTACCACTAAGCCTACCGCGTCCATGTGGAATGCACTGTCTACACCCTGCCCTCCTCTTTCTTTCCTCCCTTCCAGACCCCCAGGGCAAGGTGAGCTCCATGGACTGCAAAAAGCCAAACAAGGAATTTCAGAAATTATAATCCTCTCACAATACAGGTGTAGAAATAGAGTCCAAGCTCATGACTCCAGAAGTGTTCTTTTACCAGCACTCACCCTGTTCTCTGAAACACTGTTACAAAGGGTCCCCCAAAAGTAGGACAGAAGGCCTTAAGTGGAAGACTTCTCTAACACTTCTCAGCAAATAAAGATTAAGCTATAAATGTCCCTTAGAGCTGGGAGGCCCCGGGGCTTCTGACAATTCCACTGACTTCCTGCCCCTTCAGAAGGCTCCCATGAACTTTGAAAAAGTAACTTGCCTTTTCGATGATTGGGCCAACAGCAAAGCAGCTTTCCAGAGCTTCTAAAGAACTCACCACCAGCCTAGGGAGACAGAAAAGCTGGCTTGAGTACAACAACCCTTCTCTCTGCCCTGTGCTTTAGCCTGCGCAAACTCTAGTCATGAGGACCTTGGGGACAGCTAATGAATGCCAAATACAAAATCAAAGCATAAGACCTGCCACAGGCATCAACCATGCATATCCTTTCCTCGTGTTGCAGGCCAGGAGAAACCTGGCTCCTGCTTGGAGATCAACCCGAGGCCATGTTCATAATCCGTAACTCAAAGACAGGGCTTTTCTTCCTTAAAGAGGATAAATGTGCTTCCTTCTGCTGCCTGTGGCAGGGATCACTGAGATGGGCTTAACAGTCTGATGCAATGGGACCTGAAGCTCAGATGCCCACAGTTCACAGGCAGAGGGATACATACACAAGGGGAAAGGTTAAATGTTCTTATACGGGGAAGGTTAGTTTATATTTTACTTACACCTCCTAGAAAATGCACAAAGGCACTTCTTATGCGTCCCTAAGTATGGGGAAGAAAGCAAACTGTATTTTCAGGAGCATGCCAATTGCCACCATTTAAAGGATACTACAAAGCACCTTTAGAAACCTGAGCGATTTTCTTGTAGGAAATAACAGGAAACCCAACTGTAACATGCTGCCCAGGACCAACTCCTGTGAGTTTAATGTGGCATAGTAAAAAGACCAATGCTCGGAGGACCGATGCTCTGGAGAGAGGGAAAGGACTGAGAAGGCAGTTGGAAAGGAAGGTCAAGGGGTAGAGGAAGACAAAGAGCCAGGGAAGAGAGACCAGGGGCATAAAACAGCTGGACGGAATAGCTCTCCAGTGGCTTTTCAGGTGGTAGGGCTTCTTGATTGTCCCACTGCCCCTGGCCGCCCTTCTCATCTACTGTAGAGAGGGCACAGGGAGGAATGAGGTAAGGAAAAGAGAAAGCCAACAAAGTCTGAAGCAGCCAACACCAAGTGCGCACGTACAACCCTCCGCATTCTCCACTTTTCGGCAGACAGCTCTGCAGCCATGCAACCACCAGAACAGAGAGGAGCAGGAGGACTCTTCCACAGAAGCAGATTCAACGCAAAGCCACACCATTGGGTTACACTGCTCTCTGACACACACTCACTCGTGCAGAGAAAAGAAAGAGGGCATACTAACCGGTCCAGCTTGGTTAGGGACTCAGTTTCAGAACTTGGGGAAGAAGCAAAGAAAAAAAAAAAAGGAAAAAAATGTGAAGCTCGGAGAAACCTGGAAACACATCCTAAGCAAACAATATAAGAATAGGGTAGGGGAAGAGAAAAGGAGAGAGAAGGGAAAGGGGGAGGCTGCTGGTGGGAGGCAGTGATTCAAGCCAGGCTATTCTTATGACTTACAATGTAAGAATCTCAACATCTTACATCATGAGTTACTTCATCTGCCATGGCAAACCAGTAGCTGCCTAATGCAAAGAAGCCAAGCGCAGTACTTAAGGAGGCCTCTGGAGGGAGCCCAGGAGGCTCTGAACTCTGCCACAACACAGCAGCCAGCCTCTTACAGCAGTTATCACCACATAAGTTGCTGCTGCAGAGAAAGATGAGAAAATGATGAAATCGGAACGAAAGGGAAGATTTCCCCCCATAATTTCTGCAAGACTGGATCCTAATCTACACTCGTATAAGCATCTTAGCAGCCTCTGGCTATACCAAAGGATGCCTGAGCATTAAGAGAAGGCACAGATGGCTCTCAACACACTTTCAGGCTTTGTCTGCACACGAAGAGGACAGCGAGTATTGGGAGTTGTGTGAACACTTGAAAATCACGGGCTCAACCTGAGGCAGTTAATACGGGCTGACTCTCTCAAGACACAGGTTCTGCAGGGAGAGTGAGAAATGGTGATACTGAAGCCAGCCCCTTCAGTGCTGGTACCTCTCCAGGACAGTTCCACTGGTTGTGGTGGGGGCGGCTGAGTCGCTCTCTCCAGTGCCATTGCTCTGGTTCAGGTTTGAAGGACAGATGTTGCTGACAGAGGCAGAAGGGAATTCTTCCGGGGGCTCATCTGGCCAGCCAAACTGCTCCTTAGTCTTGCCATAAATTTTTACAGCATCGATCATGGTGACACCTGCTGGATCCACCGAGGCCCCAACTGTAATAAGCAAGAGAAGCTATTAAGAAGCACATTCTCTGAAGGGCTAACACCACCATCTTCAAAGCAAACACCAGAATAAGTTTGAGCAAAGTAGCAAATCACATGCATTTTCAGTCATAGAACCTGATCTCCTGCAACTTCAGCAGCACCTTAGTCTGCACAGATATTAAATACATGAAGAAACAGCCCCACAATCAAAGCCTATGAGGTCTACTATTTGGAAGAAGAGTCGCTGACCATCACTATAGGAACCAGACCCTCTGCGCTATCAGGACACTGTATCGCCAACCCCCTCGCGCAGAGAACTCTGAGCACTCCCATTGTTCAAAGCACAGATCCCCATCATTCACACAAATAGCATCAGACAGACGGCCAGTAAACACTATAGAAAGATGCCAGCCTTATGCAAGACTCGGGATTTATATTCAGGGTTTCAAGTTTTTAATAGCCTGGCAAGGCAAGGCACGGTCAAACACCTCAGTGCCGTGGACCTATGGCTGTCTCTGTGCTTTAAGGAAGCCTTGTGACTTCACGTGCTGATCTTGCCTCCTCTCGGCATAAACACGCAGGCAGCCCATCAGCAAGGCTGACCCAAGCCTACAGACGTGGAACTGAAGCAGATTTTGACCCTATCTCCACCCCTCCCATTCTCAGGTATATCCCTTTCCTGTCACCTCGCCTCCTTCATATCTCAAATGAAGCTCAGAGTTCCATGACAGTAGAGACCACAGAGGTATCAGCAGAATAGAGGGTCCCCAAATACTCAAGAGCCACAGGGAAGTGGCCCCCAAGTCAGCATCACAGTGGGAAGGATACAATCGGTGCCAGGGGCTGGTGACTCACTGAAGAGGTTCAGTTTCTTATCAGCCTGCAAGGCCTCTTCTCTGGTGAAGGGGAAGTCGAACCAGCGGGAGCGACTCAGGTTAAGCTGCATCGTTCTGCCAAAGATCTCGATATATGACGGAGCCCGTTCAATTGCCTGGGTCCCAATCTGGATCCGCATGCCCGTCATCACCATTGTGCTGTTGTTGTTACTAATCTCAATGGTGAAGCCACCAGGCTGCAGGAAAGAAAGGCTCATATCAGAGAACGAATACAGTTCTTAAGGGCAGACCTGTAAACCTTCCTCTGACAGTGTCTCAGTGTGGTCCCCACAACACCTTCATCCTTTTAACTCTCCAGTAATAATTTCCTTCCTTCCAAAGCCAGGCAAATTGAGACAGGGAGCAGACTCTCTTCAATTTCAGGCTTCCTTCTCCCTCGCAGTTACCACCCACCTGCCCTCTGCACAGCACACCTGTTGGTAACGTTGTTCAGAATCCCTTCTGCATGGGGTGACAAATATTCACCCCAGGGACCATTTAACTAGTGTCTAGGGGCAGTGGCACGCTCAAGAGATGTGCTCTCCAACAACACTGCTTGAATCTGAACCCAGCCTGACCCAGTCCTCACCTTGGTGTTGGCCACATACATGCCAGTGGAATTCAGCCGGTGCTTTATCTGTTGTGCATTGTAGACCTGCAGAAGGTCATTACCACCAAACTCCACATCTGTCAGCTGCTGGTTGTGTTCAAAGAAGTCAATGGGGAAGGTCACCTGGCTGGATGTGCGGGTTGCTGTGGACAGCAGCACAGATTGCCAGAGAGCACTGGTAAGTGTCGCCTCGCCCACCTCTGTGCCCACTCTATAGGTCGCACCCTTCCAGCTCAGCCCACACACACATGCTCCAAGCTTTCTAGACAAACTCTGGATTATAATGTTTGCATCAGTATGATGCCTACATGTGGTTAGCTATACCACAGTTATTATCCCTATAACCACAATATCACCTAGCAGGACAAAGAAACCTGGCGCTGGTGTTGCGTACAGTTACTAACAATAGGTCCTCTCATAGCTGGTTTGTTTAAAATAAGTAGAACGATTTTTTTACTGGCGGATGAGCTGCATCACTATCTCACAGACTGGGACAAATTTCAGGTAATGGGAGGACCCCCACAACGCTCTGTGCTTAGCCAGATTTACTCACTCCTACAGTCAAGCTTTCACTCCCTGAAGAGTCCTCCGTCAGTCAGGAGCAGGATCCCAGCTCAGAGACCCAGGAGGGGCTCTTCACTCCTCACTGAGAAATTAACCAGCAACTGGAGAACCTACTCCTCAGTTCTTGCACTTCCCACCAGGCAAGCAATTTTCCCTGAACCCAGAGAAAAATCTCTCAAACAAGGTCCAAAAGATAATTCTTTACTGGGCACCTGAGAATGGATGACCCTAAGTGGAGAGCCAATGGGTGCTTCCAATTAGTATAATGTGTCTCTAAAAGCCACACAGAGCATTGGTGGCCTCAGGAAACTTGAGTCCATTTTTGGAAATTAGCTAAGACATATCCCTACCTTTACAAAACATGGAAGTCAGACAGTCACCGATTCTTTATGGATATTTACAACAGTCTACTCTATTTATCATCTAGAAGACTGCCCCCCCCACCCCCTCAGCCCTGACTTGAGGGGCCTTACTGATGGTGGCTGTCTTGCGCTTTCGAACGGGCTTCATTATGCTGATGACACTGCTAGGCTGCAGGGATGGCTGAAGCCAATAGGAGGTGTTCTCCACGTTGGCCATGTAGATGCGCAGGCTGCCATCCTCACACAGCAAGATCATGGTTGTCCGCTGCTGCTCGTTGCAGGCCGTGTGCCTAATGGCGACCATGTCTTGGATCTAGAAGGGGACAAAGGAGGGTGTTAGTTCCCGCACCTACAGATCAGAACCTCAGAGAGAGAGAGAGAGAGAGAGAGAGAGAGAGAGAGAGAGAGGCAGAGAAGCAGCTGGTTTCACAGTCAGTTGTGGGGCTGCAGAAAGATGGCATGCACGGGCGTTGAGGGGAAAAAATGGATCCCAATCCTTATATCGGCTCCACTGAAAGAGCTGGGAAAGTAGACTAAACAACATAAAACTAGAGCAGGTTCACGCAATTCAAGTGATGGGAGAATGTGGCACTGACCTTTGCTTTAGCAGGAAGAGTCTTTATTTCTTGAATAAGAAAAGTGTCTGGTTTCACCATAACTACCAGTGGCACACCTGTAGTTTGCTGGACACAACACACCAAACCAGGGTGGTTCATCACCTCAGACCACTGGCAAAGGGCAGGAGATGTTTTACTGCCACCATTGGAACTGCAGACAACAAAAGTGGCCACGGTCAGGGTCACAGCTCCATCATCTACTGGAGCTGTCCTTGAGCTAAAGGACATCCTCACTAAACACCTGACTCTCAGAGCAAGCTATTTGTCCAGGACTCAATTACCCATGAGTCTCATTTCTATTCTGAGCCATGTATATACTCTCATATGCCCCAAAGTGTGCCCCAGCAGGAGTCCTGGTTAGGATCTCCACTGCTAGGCTCCACTGTCTGAGGGAATAGGTACCCAGTTTGGCTCAGTGGAGCGTCGACCTGTGGACTGAAGGGTCCCGGGTTCAATTCTAGTTAACGGTATGTACCTGGGTTGCAGGCTCCTCCCCAGCCTGGGCCTTGGTCAGGGTTCATGCAGGAGGCAACCAATCGACATGTCTCTCTCACATTGGTATTTCTATCTTTCTCTCTCTCTTCCACTCTCTAAAAATCAATGGAAAAATAGCCTTGGGTGAGGATTAAAAAAAAAGTCTCCAAACACTTCAAGTTATGTGTGAATGACATCTATTTTATTTCATCCCAAACCAGTAATTCACAAAACAGAGGCCAGAAAGTACTAGAATGGTTCTTCAATAGCAGATAAGGAAAAAATCCTAAACCCCTTCCCCCTCCCTAAATAAAACAGTCACTACTTCGCACACATCTCTATTATCTAAAAAGCTAATGGAACCTTCTAGATCCCCAACCCCAACTATGCCCCCACTACCGATTCCATGTTTTATAACCAATGAGTCCCCCAAGAGGCAACTTAAAGGCCATTATGACAACATGCATGTCCAGGAGAAACTTTCCCTTCTCAAAACTCAGTAATCACATTAAAATCCGCTTTGCTGCCTTGACTACAGCTTTTCCTTCTGAATGACAGTGGCCCCACAAACTACCTCTTATGCGTTAATCTCCATGGTGGGGACAAACCATGCAGACAGCCCAACCTGCCGACACTGGATGCTGCCTGACTGTGAAGATACCAGCAGGGAAAGGAGCTGTCTGATGGAGGAAAGTACATTTCACCAAATTCCTAACAGACACAGTGCTTAGGGGGGAGGGGAGCCCTCCTGGTGAGTGTGGGCATTATGAAGCCAACATGCAGGGCTCATTCCCACCTTTTGATGTTGATGGAGAAGAGCTGCAACACCTCCAGAGTCGTCCTGCTGATGGTGGCCGCAAATGACTTGCCTTGACAATAGCTGAAGAAGAGCATCTGCAACACGTGGGAGTAGTAGACAGACACACCACCACCTGCCACCTGGCTGTTACTGTCCTGTCAGGACAAAGACACGTCCGCATTAACTTCTCATGTTGCCTTGGGTACCAGCTTCCCGTTTTGCTGGTTATTAGTTTTAAATCAAGACTCTGAGCTCTCATAGTCTAAAACATGAGATCCCTGGGCTAAATTTTAAAAAGTGAGAATAAAGAAACATCAAGTTGAATTTACTCCTAAAGGATAATAGTTTTTGCTATTAGGTAAAAAGTTAGAAGAAAAAAGAACCAGAATAGAAGAGTTGCTAAGCTAATTAAATCGGGAATAGAAGGAAACGGCAACATTTGCTTTAACCTTTAGGTCCTCGTGGTTGATTTCCAGAACATTAGTGACATAGAAGGGTCCCTGCTGGGCACTGCTGGCCTCCTCCATGAGCTGAGTATAGATGTACCCCGCTGATGACATTATAACAATGATGTTCTTTCCCTCCTCGTTAAAGAGGAAGGTCACATCTCGTATCTTTGAGCTTGGCAGGAGAAAGTAGAAGGTTGGACTCAAGGCATCAACAGACAGGTCATAAATCTGCAGAATGAAAGGAAAAAAGATGAAATCAGGGAGATCTATTGCAGCTCCACTCCCAAATTATCCTGGTAAATCCAAAGAGCTACAATTGGAGAGCAAGTGCTAGGCACTGATGAATAAAGTACCCGTTACTCTCTCTCAAGGAATGAGCAGGGGAGAGATACACATCAACAAATTCTGCCACAAGTACAGCAATAGCTGTGTATTTGGTATGCTGGGGAATTTTAAGTTGCCTACACACAGAAAGCTCCTGCTCGGCAATGTAACAAAATGTTAGGATTTTTTCATTTTTTATTTCTGAGAAATTGAGATCAGACATTCTGGATTTAAAAGCAAAACCATTCTAGGACCACATCATCAGAGCTGTTACCGTACCTTGACAAAATCTGCGGTGACAATCGCTAACTCAGTCTGTGAACCAGGTAACCACACGGCTTTGATGATGAAGTTTCCTGTGGCCAACTGGGGGTGCAACACCAAGTGATCCGAAACGGAGCCTGAGCTACTGAAGGTCAGCACATGGCAGTCCTGGACACAGTTAAGGGACAGAATGGTTGAAAGATGATTTGGAAATAGACTAATTCATTTCAGAGTTCTAATGTTTCCTATTCTTCCCTAATATTCCCTGCCTTCAGACAGTATTCAGACTATCTAGAACATATTCAGGTTTCAAGAACATATAAAGATTATTCCAACATAAAAACAATGTAGAAGTAATTCAGATAAATATTTCTTTTGCATGCCAATCATTTTTAAGTTTAACCTCAACAGCCAGTAAGGAAAGTGGTGCTAAGAACAGGAGAGAGGTGACTAGGACCCACAGCGCTAGGTAACCAACCCTGGATCATGACTGTTACCTTCAGCCCACACACAGCCAGGTAGTCTTCCTTGCATGGATTCCCGGTGAGGCTCAACACAGTAAAGGGGACTGGGGCAGATGCCAGGCGGGTGAGCGTCAACTTCCTTTTGCTGGAATCTGCTTGCTTCAGGAGTGCAGAGAGCTGCAGAACAGTGATCTGCACAGGAACAATTACCAATTTATTCTTAACCCTAGTCTTCTCAGAGAACACAGCAATAACAAACACTTCTTCAATAGGAATATTAGTTTGCAGGTTTTTATTGTGGATAAGCCTCTGAGGAAAACCCTAGCCCAATATCAGCCTCTATTTCTCCTGGCTAAAAGATATGGAATGTCTTCATTTTCTCCATCCAGTGAGGACCAATAAACCTAATTTCTCTTTCTATAATCAGTTCATAAAAATAAATTGCTATGTACTATATCCTTTCTAGTTTACTACGAAATATTTTTGAGTATTTTCCAGCTCTTTTAAGAACTATTCATATCTCTAGTTTGTTCTTTTCACTTAAGGTAATGTTAAAACAATTTATGGTGATAGAGAAGCCAGAATACAGAAAAACGTGAAGATACCCACAACTCTCTCACCTTCCATGGGTTCTAGAACACAACATATAAACTTTCCAGTGTCCTTTGAGGGCTGGGAGGAACCAAATAAGGAACACTTAGTTTTCCTATGAAGCTGTCTCTTGGCTTATGCCTTCCAGAGTGACCAAACTGGAAGTCACTCTGTCATAGGTCACTGCTTGTCATTACCTTTCCCTGGGGCTTGAAGGACATGCTTTGAGTGGGGATTTACTAATGAGAAACAGAGCCTTTGTTCGTCATACTGGGTCTAAGTCTAATCAGGTCACCAAGTGTTCCAGTAGAAATGCTCATTGAGCACTGTCCTTAAAGCATTCTCAGAACCTGATAGATTTTTCCCAAAGGGCCAATCTGAGCATAGTCATCTATCTGTTTTACTTAGCACTTAAGATAAATAAAATCTAAAATGAGTAGGAAGGAAATGGGAGTACCCACCTTGCCTTTCTCATGACTGACTGCCAAATGTTGGCGACGCCCATGGGGGGAGGAGAGTACACACATAGCCACCCGCCTGAGTACATGGGCGCTGATTAGCTGTCGAATAGTCTGGCCCTGGTCTCCGCTGTAATTCATCCGAACATTCTCAAAGGCACCTTCCTGGGAGCCTAAGGTGGGAACCTGGCATAGAGGAAAGCAGAGAGTAGGCAATCATGAGGCAAACAAAATCAATTTGATTCACACACGATTTAAGCGACTAAGATGCTGCAGTTAGGTCATTCAGGAGCAATGGACGCCAATCTCTGTCCATGGACACAGGTAAGTTTGTAAAGTTATTCTCAGCAATAACAACAATGTAGTGAATGTTTCATAAAGCTACATCTACACTAATAAAAGAGAAAAATGGTAATTGGCGTACGACGCTACCCTTTTCATTGGCTAATCAGGGCTATATGCAAATTAACTGCCAACAAGATGGTGGTTAATTTGCATATGTAGGCACAATGCAGGGAGGCGAAAGGGAAAGCAGGAAGAAGCCCCCTGCCACTGACAGTGATCAGA
>NW_006293088.1:575697-576104 GCF_000327345.1 Myotis davidii | reverse complement strand
GCCTGACACCTTTGTCAGAGGCGTCAGGCCTGGGCAAGGGGCCGATCCTGCGATTGGAGGGTGATGGGGGTCAACGCCTGAGGACTCCCAGTATGTGAGAGGGGGCAGGGACACTGGGCTGAGGGACACTCCCCCCCCACACACACCTGGTGCACGAATTTCGTGCACCGGGCCCCTAGTTTACTTAATAAAAAGTATTAGATGCACGAAATTCGTGCAAGGGGCTCGGCCATCGCAGCCCCCGCTTCATCCAGAAGGTCGTCCTGACAGTTGTTCTGCTGTTCGGTCTAATTAGCATATTAGCTCTTTAATATATAGGATTGTTGATTTCTTAACATTGAACTTACGGACAATAACACTGTCACTCATTCCTGAACAAAACTTACCTAAAAAATGTATCTTTACAT
>NW_006293088.1:554083-574679 GCF_000327345.1 Myotis davidii | reverse complement strand
CGCAGGCGGGGAACGTTGGTTTCCTCAGTCACTGAGGTAAGCAAGCCTCATGTTAGTTTCAAGCTGCCTGGCTGCTGGCCGCCATCTTGGCTGAGTTAATTTGCATATCTCGCTGTTTAGCCAATGAAAAGGGTAGCGGTTGTATGCCAATTACCATGTTTCTCTTTTATTAGTGTAGATAATGCTATGAATTTTTTCTCAATGATCTAAGCAGGGAAAATGAAAAGTCAGCAGCTTTTAGGGTTTCCAACACCACCCAATATTTTTTAGCTTCATCTTTCATATCTAGAAGTTTAAAAAACACTGGTCTAAAACTGTGACTATTTTTTTGTTTATTTTGAGAGTGAAAAAAAACATACTGGACCACATAGGTATGTCTTACATTCAGGTACCTTAAAGGCATGGATTCAGAAACATTTTTACACTGCTGTGTAACCATTGTGTAAACCTGTAACTGATTTTTAATAAAATACATGTGTGTAAGTATGTGTGGGGATTTCCAAATGAGAATTTTTTCCTTAGAAACAGTCACCTTGCGAGACCTAGTCATGCCCGTCATTTATTTTTGCGCTTCCAAAGAGGCCATGCAGACCCACTGGAAGTCCTATAGTCAGTGCTGAGCACTGGTTTTAAAGTGGATACTCACTTACAACTTAAAACCCATGCCACATGAAGAACTAAAGGAAAGTTACCTAAAGCAAAAGAGGACAAACAGTATTTTTGCAACCCAGGTGAGCCTTAGGGGATAAGATACAATAAGGAGGTTCTCTATTGTATATACAGAAGAAATTTATATTATAATTCTCCAAATGAAGATCTTCACATCATGGCAATTCATATACTTCTATGAACTGAAAAGGGGACTTACTCCAAATGATTTCTTTAGCATACACACCTCACATGCTGATTTTCACACTGGATGTCATGGTACCTTAGGTTCTAAGTTCTAAATGGTCAGGGATCAACTATTCTAAGGATATTTCTTAGAGTACTTAGCACACTTTGGCATCTAAGTATCCTGACCCTGACACTCACCATGAGCTGGTCTGTCATCTCAACCACCTTGTCCACTGTATGCAGCTCTCGGAGGGCTTGCTGAGCCCGGCTGCTGCTCCCCACGGCAGAAGCCTGCTGAAAGTTGGTCTGAATGGCATCCATGAGGAAATTGAGCATGTCTAACACGAGAGGAGCGAAGGAGAAATTGGCCTGAGAAAAATCCAAATACACAAATGAAAAAAAAAAAAAGAAAGAAAGAAAAATAATGGGTCATACTCATCATAATAATCTTGCCAGTATCTACCCTCAGAATCCATTATGGAGAATCATCTCACTCCCTCCATAATACTGGATTTGATTCTAAACCGTATGTTACTATGCTATTAACTCTAGAGCAGTGGTTCTCAACCTGTGGGTCGCGACCCCCAAAGGGGGGTCGAACGACCCTTTCACAGGGGTCACCTAAGACCATCGGAAAACACAAATATAATTTCATATTGTTTTTGTGATTAATCACTATGCTTTAATTATGTTCAATTTGTAACAATGAAATTGGGAGTCACCACAACATGAGGAACTGTATTAAAGGGTGGCGGCATTAGAAAGGTTGAGAACCACTGCTCTAGAGCAATCCTTCTAAACCAGGAGTCTCATGTAGATACCCTAAAGCTCGATCATGTCCATCATGCATAATTAGTTAACTTCTCTCCTGTGAAACTAGAATGGTTCTAGTTATGTACAATCCTTAGGAAAACTGACAAAATAATCACTCAAATCATGTTCTGTATTCTATGCTTCAGATGAGGAACTCTGGCCGAGAAGGGGTGCTCTAGTGTATTACACAACTAAAAACTACCCTCACACAAACTCCCATAATACTCAGTGATACATCCTTCCCTAACAGGTATGCCTGACAACACATACCATTTATTCACACTGTGGAAATAAGAGAAAGAGGAAATAGCTCCAAGTCCCACCAGTGGAGCTGCAAAAACAGCCTTGTCCATTGTTTGCTAGTGAACCACCTGCCAGGCTCCGCCCTCTGCCCACGGTGCCGGGTGCCATCAGAGCCCACCTGGTTCTGCAGCTCCTCCCGGCAGCCCTCCACTGTGCGGCACAGGCTGCTCTTCTTAGGCTTCTCCTCATCAGCAACCTTGCCATCGCTGATGGTGACTTTGGCCTTGTCAGCTGGGGATGTGCTGGCGTGGCGCACCAGGCTCTCTGAAACCCTGGGTTCACTCTGAAATGCTGACTCCTTCATGGTGGAACTCATGCCACTGCTAGGTGTTCGCTTCACCAGCGCCTGGGGACAGAAAACATCAGAGGCCCTAAGCTCTCGCCACAAGCACAGATGAAATACTGCCTAAGATCCTGGAGGGAAATCTGACCCAAAGGAGAAATTGGCTAGCCACTTAAAAGATCCAAAGGCCTGAATTCTGATCTTCATGGTATTCACCTAATATCGAAAAATTATGTAGAGCACCTGGTCTTGATTATAATCTGAAATTATGGAGAGGATCTTAGAAAAAAGTTGCAAGATCTCAAATGACCCTGGAAGTTCTAACAGTCTAAGTGAAGTGCTTAAGCCATGATCAGTGACAGAATCAGAATTTACTCCTAGACCCAGATCACCAGGAAGGTGACATGAGAATTTCCCAGTTTGGCTGAAGCATTCCCATGTCACCAACAAGCTGCCCTTTTTAGCCCAGAGAATGCTCCAATCTCTCACCAAACAGCTGCCATCTTCCTTGGCTCCACAGTCACAGAAGAAGGATCCGTATTTGGCATAGGAAATCTCGTGATCCTTGTGGCATACCTTGGCACATACTGTGCACACCCCCACCCCATCCACCATTTTGCAGGTGTGGCAGTGGTACCTACAAAGAACAAGAACCAGCAAATGAGCTCAGAAGTCCCAACAATCAAGGCCTAGCAAACCGTCACGTAAAAAGAACTACTCTTACCAATGCTGGTTCATGAATTCTTTCTGAGTGATGGTAAAAGTGCAGAGTTTATTGCAAAGAGAATCTTCATCCTTCAAAGATAATAAGACCTTTTAATCAGACCTATATCCCTCCAGACACCCAGAAAAATACAGCCTATATAAATAATTGACTCTAGGAAATGGCTTGCAGGCTCTACATGTGCTACAATGTCAGGTGAGACCTTAGAGTTTGTGGTTAAGAAAAAGAGAAATCGTATGCTTTCTCTACTAGGGGACTCACACCATTCCCATGAAGAACTCATCCCAGAAACTCCATTTTGGATGCAAAAACTAAGGAATAGCAGAATTACTGACTCTGCATGGAAGGCAGCATATGTTTATTAAATAGTCCTTTCCCCCAAGAAATTAGGTCCCGACAGCTTGCTCCGCAGGCCTGGAGAAGCATTCTGGCATTAATCACATAAACTGGGAGAAAGCTATAGGACTATAAAGAGTTTTGAAGCTCACGGCTGGGAGAGCGGGTATGGGCCTGTTAGTGTGAGCTCTGCAAGTGCCAGTCAGGAATTCCTCTATGGGTCCCTTGGTACTTACTGAATCCTCAGCCTGGGAGTCTTCCTCTTCCACTGCCAGCTCCTCCACCCAGTCTGAGTCCACCTCAATGGCCCGTTCTTCCCCATCCATCGAGAGGTGACTTGGGCCTTGACCATTACTCTGGCTCAATGCATTGGTGACATCAGCCAAGTAAGACATAATATGGCATGTGCACTCCAGAACGACCACATGCTACAAGAAAAGAACACCACACCATAGAAGCCTTAGTCCGCCATATTTCATTATAATATAAACTATGTTTTGTCAAGCTTTTCCTAATAAAGTTCAATTTCAGAGGAATGGTATAAAAGAAAAAAAATACTTTAATTATCCATTTCTCCAACTCTTAGCACTATGATCACATATAGCTGGTCAATAAATTGCACTGAATTACTGTGTATTCATTTATTCTTAAGCACAAAGATAAGTCTTTACAAAATATTATAAAATGAAATAAAATTGAAATAAGGAAAAGGGAGAAAAATGAAGACAAATATTCAAGAAAAGACTAGATTAAAAGTATGACTAGGTTCTTATTAGCATCTTTTAACCATAAGTAAAAGACACTTAAATTACTGGTTTTAAATCAATGCAGTAGAGGAGAAACAGCTTCAGTGGTCAAGTGGAAAAATTTCCAGCACCCTTTGCAGGTAGTTCTTGCCTAAAAAACTCAACAGTCTGGCATCAAAGCCTCAGATTTCTCAGTTCCTCACTCTGCACAGACAGTTCAGAGCTGAAAGGATAAAGATTAGCAAGAAAAGAGGGAGAAAAGAATGGTGTCGTGGTGGTTGGCCATTAGCTTCCTATGCCAGCTTCATGAATTGAGGGGTGAGGGTTTGGGGAATGCCTGAATGTAAGATTTCTGTCAGTTTCAAACCATTTTCTCAGCACAGTGACCTGAACCCTCAGGCAAAGTAAACCATCCTAGTATCTAGACTGGAGCTGAAGAGATGGTCTGTAACCCCAGAGAACACCCCCTCAGAGCAGATGGAGGCAATGCAGGGCAGGAGACAGTGTTCCACAGCACAGCAGTATCTAAAAATAGCTGGAGTTCACTATGTTTTAAGGATTCTGCCGCCCAAAAGGTGTTAAAGGGCATGCAGTTTGCAATTACATTTTTCTAGGTCTTTGAAACTTGTAGCCTCTTCCTCTGTAGGCTGTTCAGGGACAGAGCCAACAGAAAGGAGAGACTTCCACCTGACACAGACAGAATTGTCACTTGCTGACTGTTGTCACTCCTCAGTTTTCTTACCTTTCCATGCATTACATTGGCATTCAGTTTTTCAACCACATTCTTCTGTGACAGGTACTTCTTGCTATCCCAAGAAAGGAAAAAGGGGGAGAGGACACAAAATCAGATGAACCAAAGAAAGGAAGCATCTTCATAAATCTTGCATCAAGTTGTAGACACTATGAAGCAAAGGCATCCTTAGAAAACTACGTAGATAATCAGAGGTCTGTGGTGCTCTGGCCTTATCACTGACACTTAGTACACTTTTCCCCAAGACTTCTCCTAGGAATAATGAACAGAAAACCCTACTTAAAAACAGTGAAGATGAAGTCTAAAGTGAACAGAGTTATTGATAAAAAGGCAGGGATTCAAAAAAAAAAAAAAGGGTAGGGATTCAAGCCCTGGCTGGTGTGGCTCAATAGTTGGACCACTGACCCATGCACCAAAGTGTTATGGGTTCAATTCCTGGTCAAGAGCACGTACCTGGGTTGCAAGTTTGATCCCCGGCCCGAATCGGGGTGCATGAGGAAGGCAACCAATAGATGTGTTGACACCAATGTTTCTCTCTCTGCAACCTCCCCTCCCCCATTCCACTATCTCTAAAAATCAATGGAAAAAATAGCCTTGGACGAGGATTAACAAAAAAAAGGGGTGGGGGGGGATTCAAGTTTCTTTTATACTCATTCTGAGCTACAAAGAAAATAACCTACAATTAGTTATCCCCTTTTATCTAAGAGCAAGCAGTGTTGTAACGTATGGATGGGTTCCTCCAATTTCATCACCTTACCATCTACTTAGCCAGTCCACAGCAGCATTATGAAGCTGAAGATGGCCAGCACCTTGACCTGCACTGGCCAGGGTGGCCATCACAACCATGAGTTCAGGAAAACCAGTTCCATCACCGTTGGCCAGCATCTCTGTTGCCATGGGGATCAGGGTACCCAGAAGCACAGCACACACACCTTCCCCAACTTGGCTGGGAGGAAGAAACAGCAAATTGGTGAGTAGTCAACAGGAATCTGACTCCATCTACCTCTGAATTCGTAAGAGTAATTAAGGAAAGTCTTATATTAAACATTAAATGCATGACTATATATACTTTGGACTTGGGCTCCTAAAGCAGAAAACTTTCACCTACGTTACAACCAACAAGTCAAGTCACTGCAAAAGTTTTTCCATGACAAAAAGCAAGGAGCTCTACTAGATTCCTTAACTCTAGCGAAGGGAGCTTTGGAGTCACTGAAAATACTGGCTGATGCCTGAAAAAAAGATCACTGCAAAATCTCTCAACATATTTCTGGAGTCGTTAGGGCTACGTTACAAAAATGCAATTGTTCTACCTGTTTTCCCGAACAATGTATGTAGTCAGTAACTGCAACAGCTGCCGGTTCTCCTGAATCATATCCAGCTGATCAGAATCTTTGGGAGGCGATGTGGTCATGCGGGTGAGCCAGGCCTGGAGACGCACAGGCTCCACGCAAGCCAGCTGTGCCAGAGAGCCACAGAGGTGCAGAAGACTCGGGTTAGGGCTCTTCTCAGCTGGGGACAGACGGAGAGGCCAAGGTCAGTGAAGGAGGGCAAGGGGAGAGGAAGGAAGGTGCAAATTGTGAGCCAGTAAAGGGGAAAGGCTTTAAGCAAGCTGTCTACTTCCTTCTGAACTTTCTGAGGGATTCGCTCCACTTGTTATCATTTTAATGCTATGGTGACACTCGGGCAGAAGAAATGCACAGTATTAGCCAGACATCAAAGTTCCCATAAGAAGATTACTAAAAGCTGTCACTCACTGAGCTGGAAGAGTTTGGTGAAGAATTTCAAAACTCGGTTACAGAATTTAGCAGAGAGGTTCTCATTGGCTGTTGCCATCATGATCTGCACAAGTTCTCCACTGGGAGGCAGAAAGGGAAAAAAGGAAAGAAGCACATTAATTTCCATTTCTATTTCTTCACAATCTCATCTCCTCTAGGGGAACTGGTCATTTGTGAGTCAACACACAGGGTGTTCAAGAAGTCAACTCCTCATCAATAACCTCAAGGAGTCAGCCATTAACCTAAGTCCTCCCCAAGATACCGTTTGCACACCTAAGCAGTCCTTAAAGTACTCCTTGAGAAAGAATACCTAAATCAACATAGATAGTTCCTTGCTTTCGGGAGACATTCAAAAAATGCTCACTGAATAAAACAAACTTCAGCTCACCTATCAGAGAAGAATTCTTCCATGGCTTTACGAGCCTGGCTGCTTTCCAGTTGCTTTTCCAAATATTGGAGACATTCCTCCAAGATGGATTCATCCAGTCCACTGTGGATAAAAAAGAAAAATTAACTACCAAAAAGGAGGTCTGTTTCAATGTCCTTCTAATACCTATTTTTAAAAGCCTAAAGTTTGTTTATGACTAAACCTTGAGGGTAATATTCAATTTTGTCTCGTCAAAATTTAGCATAAAAGCCTAGCACACAATTAAGTACTCAATATTTAATAAATTAAAATAAAACAAAAAATTCCTAAAATCTGAGATAACTGATGTAGTTGATGGCTTAGAGTCCAAAGGACCATTGATGTTATGGAAGGAGGTGGGGGAGGAGGGAAGGAGGGAAGGAAGGCAGGAAGGAAGGAAGGAAGGGAGGGAGGGAGGGAGGGAGGAAGGGCTCAGGAAGAAGGAGAAGGGCTGAAGTCCTAGGGCAGAATCGTAGGGGACAGCCTTGCCGGGAGCAGGCCCATGAGCACAGGTGGGGAAGCTGTGGGCGGCGTGGACGGGAGGGAGAAGGGTGAAGTGGGGGGGAAGGGGGTGCGGGAGAGCCCATGATAAAAAAAAAAAAATCCTGGTCTCAACAACATAAAGTAAGGAAATCCCAATACTTAGACCCTTTAGTTATATAGTTCTCAGTAGGGTAAAACTATAACTTACTCAACTGTTCTTTATGACTCGCCCACATCAACGTGGCCTAAACTATCAAAGCCAAACAATGCTATCAAACTACCTAATTCCACTGACCACCCATCTCAGAAGCCTGGTCATAAAATATTAGAAATGTTATCAGTTTCTTTGTATACTTCACCACATCTAGTACAGCACTTGATAAGCATCTGTTGAAATATTTCAAGTTTTCAAATCTGAACATTTAAACCTTCCATTTTCTTCAAGTTTAATAAGAATTAATCACAAAAGAGGATTCCAAATAACTTTCATGCCCATGCCGACAACGGTGCACACAAGTATAGAAATTTCTGTTTAAAGGCACAATAAAAAGCTAATAATTAATGGCATAAAGGAGCCTGTATTGGTACATTTCACTGAGAGTAGGAGGTCACAGGAACCTGACTGATCTCCTCAATCAGGCTCACCTATTGGGATCCGCATGATTGGCCAGAATGTTGTAACAACCAGTGATCAGCTTTTCATACACTCGAGCCAAGAATTCGTCCGACTCCGCGGGGCCCAGGATGCGCTCCAGGGAGTTGCTACTGATCTCAGCGACACTCTCAGTGCTCGACTCCAACAGCAGGGGAAGCAGGGTCCGGATTACCTGTGGCGGGTTCATCTCATCGGACCAACTTCAACAAAGAAAACGGAGCCAAGTTAGTGAGTAAATGCTGCAAGGGGGGACGGGAAAATAGGGCAATTCAGTCATTAATAAGGGGAAGGACTCTTAGTCCAGTCTTTTTGCCCTTGATAGTTGTTTTTTACAGAGATGCCATATCATTTTTGTCATTGTTATATCAGAAGCAAAACTTTTTTCCATATGAAAAATTCATTTATTAAAACAGTAAGATGTATTTTTTGAGATTTAGAAAAGAAAATTAACTAAAACCTAATCTAGTAACCCATTCCAGATACTTTTCTAGAACTGTCAGGAATCTGGCTAACTTTTAAGGCAATGTGATATAGGACTTTACCTGTGACCTATGTACAGGAAGACAAAATAGTCCCTCCATGGCCATTCCTAACCCCCAATGGCTGTGTGTGCCTCCCACAATGATCTAGAGAAACATCTGATTTCAAATATATCACTATCACCTTAAAGTTTAAACCCGAAGCACCTCCAAATCACAGTATGATCTAAAGCCAGCATGCTTTTTCTGAAATACTATACAGAGAGGGGAGGAAGTACTCTGCTGCCCTTCAGAACCAAGTTAAAAATCATTCTAGGTGAAAGCTCAGATTCTAACCCACCAGGCTTTCAGCTACAGAAACATGCATAAGGCATTATTATGTAGATTTTTTTTCAAAAACACGCATGCCTTTTTTTAGCTATGACAGAATACAGGCATAGAGAGCACTTCAGGCTACACAGTAAGTACTCACACAATAAGATCCCCAGTCAACCTGACCAGAGAGAGGAGGGTGTGCTTCAGGGAAGCAGCCAAGGGCAGGCTTTGGCCACAAAGAGTTCCCAGGTGAGCAGCCTGCACAGCACTGATGTAACTCTCTGAAGGGATGGTGTCATTGGCAAAGGCATTTCGCTGAATGGAGACAAAACAGACACGAATGGACAGGCCATCTACCTACCCAGGATAAAATTCTCACATGAAAAAAAAGAAACGAAGCTGACATAAACTAAGGCACTGTTGAGGTTTACAGACAATGGCTCTCTTCAGTGTACACTATACATCCTGGGAAGGAAAGCTGCTCGAGTGGAGGGAGCAGGTAGAAACTTGTTAGTACAAAATTAATTTAATATTTTAAAAGTTAAAATGTAGTTAATAAAAAGTTAAAATGCCCAATATCACTTTCCAAATCACCAGAATATACTGCAGTTGGCCCTGATGAACTTGGAGGTTAGGGACACCGATCTCCCATGCATTCCAAAATCTGTATATAACTACAGTCAGTCCTCCTCATACACCAGGACTGATCCTTGAACAATGCCAAATTGAACTGTATAGGCCAACTGAAAAATCCTCCTATACGTGGACCCACACATTTCAAGCCAGTTGTTCAAGGGTCAACTGTATATTCACAACATGAAAACTGTTGTCTTGAATACCCGAGAAGGATCTAGATTTTGCAATGCATCTGGATCTCCATTACAAATATCTTAATTATCCTTGTACTACAAGCTCTAGGTAATGTAAACTGAAGCCACAATTACAAAGCAGGGATAATAAGATTATAATAGTTGGGCTTTTCCAAAGAACTGTAATAATCTGTTAAGAGGTAATCTGAGTAGAGAATACACAAAGTTCAAGTAAACTGACAGAAGAGTAAACAGTCTTCTAAAAGCCGAGAGAACCTAAAACCTACCCCATAAAATTATAACAACAGTAGCATGGTTTTGACATAAGCTAAAAAGGAAAGGAAACAGAATTAACATTTACTGAGAATTCATGCTAGATCATGTGCAAGGCACCTTACATTTAATATTCTTAATTTCACATCTGCATTTAACAATGAAGAAACTGAGGCTCAGAGTAACAGAGTGCCTGTCCTGTAACACAAGAACACACATTTCTTAGCAAAAGACCACGTGGGTCCCATATGGATAATGCAAGACTTTGATTAGTGATTTAGCCACAGCAAATACTATTGGAGCATACTAAGATCCCTTGGTAGCTACTTTCAGCCTATAGAATAAGACAGAACACAGATGGGTTAATGCTTCCTGGAGAGACAGACACTCACCCAGGATCCGATGTTGGGAAATTCATTGGTGCTGATGTTGTTCCAGGACTCACACACACTCTGCACTGATGATGGCAAATTCTGAACCAGTGTTGGACCTGGTGGCCACAAAAAGGACAAGGAGTCATCACTAGAGAAAAAGAATACGGCACAGCATCTTAAAAGCCAGGCCCAAAGGCAGAAAAGAACTATCACAGCTCAAGCTGTCAAAATAATTCCTAAGATAGCTTTCAGTGGTTCTCCACCTTCCCAATGTCACGACCCTTTCATGCAGTTCCTCATGTTGTGGTGACCCCCAACCATAAAATTATTTTCGTTGCTACTTCATAACTGTAATTTTGCTACTGTTATGAATTGTCATGTAAATATCTGATATGCAGGATGTATTTTCATTGTTTGCGACCCACAGGTTGAGAACCGCTGGCTTGGATGGATAGTTCAATAGCGATATTATGTCCAAGAACTATCTAACTGCTTAATCTCAAATGTAAGGTTTTTATTTCCCACCATATTCACTTTCTAATCGTGTAAGTAAAGCAGAAAACTGGAAACAAGATGCAAAGAAAAGGTAGGTCATTAAAACTTAGACTAAAATCACTATTAAACTTCTGCTATACCTTCTACAAATAAGTGTTGCTTTGATCCCTTTTACCCTTAAGATAATCTTAAGGGTAGAAATCATAAAGAACAGCATTCAAGGAAGTAGTAAAATTTAATTTCTAAAGTGAGAATATTTGAACATCCAAAGCATTTAAAGTTTGAAATTCAGGAAAATACAAATGGCTGGAAGTTGTTTTCTAAATATATTTTTATTGATTTCAGAGAGGAAGGGAAAGGAAGAGATAAAAACATCAATCATGAGAGGGAATCATTAATTGTCTGCCTTCTACACACCCCCACTGGGGACCGAGCCTGCAACCCAGGCATGTGCCCTTGACCAGAATCGAACCCAGGACCTCTGAGAGTCTGCAGGCTGACGCTCTATCCACTGAGCCAAACCGGCCAGGGACAAATGGCTGGAAATTTTAAAGGGTAACTACTGTACTTAACTCCAGTTCTTTTGATTCCCCATCCTAAATTTCTACCAGATCATTCCTAGGTCAGGGAAGGTTTTCCCAAGCATGAAACAATAGTCTGCTCGTCTTCCTAATTTCTATAACTGAAAAAAAGAACAAAGGTCTGTGCTCACAAAACAGCCTGATGCTTTAGAACCAACTTATCTTGGTTTGGATTCCAGCTCTAACCCTTGCAAAGATACAGGTTTAGGGGCAAATAACTTCTCTAAGCCTCAGTTTCCTTATGAGTAGAAGGGGATGATACCAACACTTACAGGGTTACTGTGAAGATCTAAAACAATAAACCTGTCAGTGCTTGATGCACAGAAAGGTTCCAATAAATGGAAAATGCCAGCAGACAGGTCGAGAGGGAAGGAAGTGGCAGTACTGGTTGTAGTAACAGTATTATGCAAAAACACATTCACTTACCCAGAGTGTTTGCCTTGCACCTACTAGAGCCAATAGCCAGAACAGCAGCAAAGCCGTGCAATTTCTCCTGGGAAGGTTTCTCAGTGGATCCTTCTTCATTAAAGTTCTGTAGCAAATAGGCTCTGAAGAGAAAACGGGGGATATGTAAAAGCCGAAGGAATCTACTCCCATTGTAGTTAGGAGAAACTAACTCTGAACAACCTGTACCCATTTCCTAATCTGTTAAATATAGTGGACAGCTCTTGCCCCTTTCTGGTCTCATAAGAATTCCAATGGGTAACTTTCCCAAAGAACATCCCATCCTCTCAAATGTTCCCAAAGCACAATTCCAGTATAAATGAGTTCAGGAAATAGTGAATACTGTATCAACCCCTCTCCCCCTGGCCTTGGAAGATTGGAAATATATAAAGTCTCTGAGAAGTTTTAAAAACTGTTAAATATTATTTATCTAGCACTTCCCAAACTCACTTGCCCAGGAACATCTACTAACAGTTCCATTTTGAAATTATTGGCCTAATGGGCCAGATTAAAGACCGTAAGTTCTCAGAAGGAAGAGCCCTAGCTCTGCTACTGCTATACACCAGCACCTAGAAAGCCACTTGGCACACAGCAAGCTCTCATATTTATTATTTATGTTTACTTCATATTTATTTGTCCAAAAGTTTGCCTCAAGCAACAGTCCTCTACTGGAAGGCATTCACATTAAAACACATTAGTTAAGTTTCACAAAGACCCAAGTCCCTTTTAACATAAAAGCCCGATAGAATAGGAGCTGAATAATGAAATCCTAGAGGGACCAGAAAAAGGGAATAAGCTTAAAACCCGTGTGCCCAGTGAGCACGCTACAAGAGTGGTCACTCCTCAGCTCTGGTTTGTTACTGATCCGTGGCAAGTCAGGCCCAGTTCTGCCAGCTCTTTCAACATAAAAGGCCAGAAATTTTGATTTGTGAATAAACTCCTAATTTTTATACACTGAAAATGAATTCCAAAATATTTAGACATCATTAAGAGCAAACAAATCTACATGGCATGTGATTTGCCATGCTTATTAGAAAGCGTTGAATTTTAATATACTCAAACTCATTAAAAATTTGTTTCTCTAACTACATACCATAAAATTTAAAGAGCATTTAAAGAGCTTCATCTTAGTAAATAATGGAAGAAATGACCATGCTTGGAAAAATTACATTATCTTTCTTTGTATCTTACAAGTAAAATGCTAGAAAACATTTAAAGACTTATAAGAATTAAACTTTCTCTTGATTCTTACTGAACTATTCAAAAATCCCTCATCAGATACCCCTTCATATTAGAAAAGAAAGAAAAGAAAAAAATCTAAGTTGATAAAAACAAAACCAACAAAATTCTGAATCATTGAGGATCTGAAGAGTGAACAGTACTTAGAACTACAAAGTTCAATTTTTGGAATTTTCAGGCTCCTGAAGAAAGTACTAGTAAACCACCCAAGGATCTAAACTCTCCCTTTCTGCCACCTCCAGGCAGGCAGCCCATCACACCTAGTGAATGACGCATAGGTATCAATGAGCTGTAGTGTAGCCGGGAGTAGATTCTTGGTGATTTCAGATGACTTATGAGGATCAGTCTCAGCAGCCATCTTGGAGAAGTGCTCATCCAAGGAGACTTGGACCTTCGAGATAGCAGCATCAAGGGTGTAGATGGACTGCAGACTAGGAATTTCATGGAGCTGCAAGATGGTGGTACAGTCGATGCTACAGAATGATGAGATCTTTAAAAATAACAAGATATTAATTAGTTGTGGCAAAGGGCTGTGTGGCAAAAGCCAAATTCAGTCACTATGAATCCAAAATACACACACCTGTCGAGCAAAGTATTCCTCTACAATTTCAACGTCGTACTTCACCGAACTGCACTTAGTGGAAGCCAGTTCTAGCAGAGAACCAGCGTGTTCGGCCTTCATTCCCTGTTTGATAAGGTGATCCTATTTGGACAGCAAGAAAAAGTGTTCAGGAGATCAATATAGACAGAGTCTGAAGTTTTCATTACTTTACATTTAAAAGTTCCCAACAGCACAGAGAACACTGGCTTTGAATATTATTTCTTAGCAGCAAGCTCTACATTCCACTGTGGTACCTTTATCCAGCTGACATAGGAGCTGATCCGCAGGCGAGAAGACCACCGCAGAGTGTGTAAGATGTCACATTCACTCATCTCAGGTGAGTTCATGGCCAGCTGGTTCATGTAGGTCTTTGATGGTGGTAAAATTCCTAGGATCCTCCACAGTATCAAAAAGTAATATTGAAGGGCACAGGCCTCCTGGAAGAAGGAAAAAGAGCAGTCAATAAAGTAGTAGCACTGCCTCAAGGTCTCCCTAATGGTAAGAACTGCTCCAAACACAACTCTCAAAGCAGAACAGTCCTGATTTTCAACTGAGATTTGGCTCTCAAGTCGTTCTAGAGAATGTATCTAATAATAAAGCAGAAAACGTGAAAGCACATACAAATAATTTGCACCTTATTCTGCACACTTCACAGGCCAAACAAGCTGCTCTGAGACAACCTGGGCTCTCCCAACCATTTAACAAGTAACTAAAAGAGAGCAGGACATTCCCCTTGGCAGGCCCACAATCTGTGGCCTTTTCTGTGGCCTGATTGCTGTTAAGGCTGAGAGAGAGAGAGAGAGAGAGAGAGAGAGACACCTTGCTGTGACCACAGAAAAAGTTCAAGTGTGAGGCTTTCGGTATCACCCATTAAGCACTCACAGGATATGTAATACTTAGGTTGCGTTAACTCTCAAAGTCACAATTTTCCCAATGCTAACAAATGACAAAATTATCTCTAAGATAAATAATGACATAGAAAGACTGAAGGAAATTTCTGGTAGAACTGCTACCAATTATCAAACAAAGACCAAACTTCATAACCAGCCGAGGCTTCCATGGTCTTACCAGCGCTGTAACATTCTTGTTTTCCTTTCTCCTGACCGTGTCAAGCTGGGAACCAGCTGCAAGCAGGGATGTCAGGGCAGTATAAAGCTCATCATAACTGACAAGCTTGGAGAAGAGAACATCACATGCCTAATACCAAGAAAATCATTTATTATTTTTGGAAATATTTTTTTCCTACTACTTACACTATCGTTTAACCTCATGATTGACAAAAGAGTTCATCTAATTCTGATTAATAATTTCTTATTACAGAAAGATTCCCACTCAGGGCCCTCATATAAGCCATTGTCAGCTTTAGAATAAGGCAACTATGTTTATCCATTAAAATACTGGCATGTGAAAATGCTAAAAGTCTTCAGGAATCACATGTCAGAGGTGTCAACCACCAAGAAGGACATCCCCTATAGCAAAACTGGAGCCCAGCCAATAAACCTCAAAATAGCATTGTCCTTTTAGAATAAGCTCAAAGCTTAACACAGACCAAATTCCCTCATTACATACAGTCATTCCCTTTCCCCCGACAGACTGCTTTTGGTGGAAACCATCTGACCCGCAGGTACAATGGGGTTTTAAAATTCCTGGTACCACAGAATCGAGTCGGTTCAAATCATCCTCTGAGGCTTCTGGGGACAGGACACAGTAGAATCTGGGCTGTGGCACAGCATCTGAAAAATAATGTGCTTATTAAAAAAAGTATTTTATTCTCAACTCTGTTCAGTAAGTGTAAAATGTAAAAACCAAGAAACACTTTGGAACAGGGTTTCCCAACCGTGGCACTACTGACATTTTGGGCCAAATAACTCCACTATAGGAGGCGGTTCTGCAGACTGTAGAATGTTTGGCACCATCCTGGCTTCTATCCACTAAATACCAGGAGCAGCCTCCCAGTTGTGACAACTAAATATGTCTGCAGACACTGCCCAATATCTCCTTTGGCAGTGGGGGCACAATCACCCCCAGATAAGAACTACTACTTACGAGTTAACTAACATGCTCTATTACCAAGCTCATCAACAAAATTGTATCATTAGACTGACTACTACCTTAAAGTTAAATACTATTTCCCCAATACCAAAGGGACTAATAAGAGATCCAAATGATAGTAAATTCATACGAACACTTGAACATTTCCACAGAATACTCTACACATCTCACAATCCTCATGATAAGAGCAAACTCATACTAAAAAATGCACACAAGAGGCACCTTATCAAAAGAATGGGCATCGAGGAATATCACACAGAATGTCATGACTCCCATTATTTTCTGAATATTGACCCAAAAGGAATTTAGCCTGTGAGTTAGAACCACATCCAAAGAGATATTAAATTTAATCATCTAGAGTGGCAGACAAAAGGACTCTAATTCTTGTGTCTCAATGTGTGTGTGTGTTTTGTTTTAAAATAAATGCTGGAGATGTGAGCATCTATTTCTGAAAATGTTTTGAATCTATAGATACTTGTCACCCAAGGCAATAGACAAACTAATGAGCAAAGATCCTCAAGGAGTCTCCTGCCCATGAGAACCAATAACTCAGTTTCTTATTGACAGTCTTTTGTCTGACCTGATGAAAAATGCTTGGACCAGTTTTCTTCTACTTCTTTGAAACCATGATAGAGGGGGGTGGTCACCCGGCGGCTGTTGCTGTCCTGGGATCCACTTGCCCAACCAAAAGGAGGACTGAGCAGGTTATGCTGCACCTTTTAAAACAAATACTCAAAGTAAGAAGAATGCACAGTTGCCATCTGCTTCTCACTCCAGGCATGATGTACACTGATGCATCAAAGTTTAAGGAATTCATAACTAAAATAAAATCTTCAGATTTTTCAGTGACTTCTTTTGGGGGGCATCTTTTTGCTGGAGTAAAATGAAACATTTTAAGAAATGCTGAGTATAATAATCCTTAACTGGCCCTTCCATCCTCATTTTGGATTCCTACAGAAGAATTCACCGAACCATAAAATTTACTCCTTGACCATTATTCAACCACTAACAGATATTCACTAAGGGCTGATGCTCAGGGTACTGTGCTTGCTAGACAAAGCAAGGTTAAGTCAAAGAAAGACACCTGTGAACAGAGCCTATAATCCACTTCTAACAAACGCATCAAATCAAGTCAGCTACATTTATTGCTTCTGGCTAAACATAGTGTGAGTGCACAAACACAAGTCCTAGTGGTCTTCCTAAGGCTACTCAAATGCATACCACAATGAACACCTTAAACATAAACTGAGCAGGTCGTTTTGGCTGATATCATGTAACTCAAGAAGAAAACACTCTCAGTAACAGCTAGTAAAGCAAAAAGAGTATGTCCATCATACCTGCTCAAACAGATACATCGGGGCCTTGGAGTACTGGTGAAGCAGATAATCAAAGATCAAAAGAAGGCGAGCCAGAATGAGAGGCACAGAGCGCATCTGGGCCTCCATGTTGGCACTCAGCTCCTGGATGATCTGCACAAAAAGGACCAATATGGCCCGCCGGCCTTTCTCAGTGAAGTTGTGGAAAATGAGAAGGAGCAGCTGCAGGTGTTCTACGTTCAAGTCTTCTGTCTCGCTGGGCACCACCCCTTGCAAGGCATTCTGCTTCATTGTCAACAAAAACCTACCAGAGAAAAGGAGAATATGTCCATTTGGGGAAAAAATTAGAACATCCCCAAAGTGTTACAATGTTAATTGCTCGAAGAGTTAAATCCAGGCATTAAGATAGCAAATTGAAGGTTCAATTCCGGCCAAGGGCATGTACCTGGGTTGCGGGCGCATCCCCGGTGGGAGATGTGCAGGAGGCAGCTGATCAATGCTTCTCTCTCATCGATGTTTCTGACTTTCTATATCTCTCACTTCCTCTCTGTAAAAAATCAATAAAATATTTAAAAAAAAAAAAAAGATAGCAAATTGAGGAAGACAAAAAGCCACATGTAAAGAAAAAACTAAATCTTGGCTACAAAAAAGCCAGATGGATCCACAAGAACCTTCAGCAATGTCTAGGGAGGCCACAGGAATATTAACACCAGCCCAGCCATTTGTGACAATGGCAAGAACTGCCAACTCCCAAAAGGTGGTGATTTTTTTTTAAATTAACAAATCTGGTCAGGTAAAAACAATTATTACTTTGCCCTATACTTTGATTCTAGAGTTTAATTTTTTTAGTTTATGGTACAGGTTTAATCAATGCATAATAATAGTCTAAAATAACTCAAACCTCTGCTATTCAGAACTTGTTGGAAGAGCTTTTATGCAAAAAAGGAATAAACGTAGCCAACTGTTCCTGCTGCCTTTGGCTATCAGAACAGAGATTTGTGTTTTAATAAGGGCTTCCCCCTCACATTCCCCCCACTACCTCCTGGCCTTTTTGCAAGATTCCACCAGGAAAAATGTAGGGTCTTTGGCATTTGAGGGGTTTATGATTTCTTCAATCCAACATTAGAATTATTTGATCGTAAAAAGAGGAAAAGCAAAGCCTTTTAGGATAATAAACTGCTTTGAAGACTCCTAACCACGTAAACAAAAATGCAAATATAGGTCCATCTAAAGAGGATTTAGATAATTAATCTGAGCTTCCCCCAAGTAAAAAAATTCTTTAAAAGTTGTCCAAAAAAGACTGCGAGTCACTCTCAGTGGTTTCATGCTGAAAGCAATATAACCACAGACAGAGTTGGCTTCCCTGTTCCCTCTCAAAAAACCAGGTCAGGATAAAATTGGTTACGTTCATGATTTAGGTTCTATCTCATAACTGCAACCAAATCCCTTCCTGGCTGAAGGAATTCTGTTTCTAGACCATAGTTTATGTACTTCTGTCTTTTAAACAGTACATCTTCCCCCAACCCTCTCCCTCAGAAACACACTCCTCCACCTTCACCACTTTCAACACTAACATCAGAGAACATCCTCAGAGGCACAGATTCACTACAAAGAAAAAGTAAATAATCTTCTCCACAGGGCTCCTCTGGCATTTTCTTACCTGTCCCAAACTTTAAGGCATTCAGGGACATCAGGGTCACCTTGAGCAGCGGCTTTATGTTGCCAGATGAGCAGGAGGCGTGACAGTACAGAGAGGCTTTGAGGGTGGATGTACAAGGGCCACGGGCCCTCAGAAAAAGGAGCAACTCCCAGCTGCTGCAAGAGTGTGTTCTGACATGAAAGACATACAAGAGACCATTAGGAAAAGGACAGCAAATGAGGCCAAAAGGCTACTCATGCTCTCTAATGTTACTTTTTAATACTGAAAGGAGTAATTTACATAAAAGAGGATGCAAAAATTCAGACTTAGAAGTAGTTTTGAAAAAGATCATTTCATTCAACAAATGACAAAAATATAAAGGAAAAAATTACTAACCTAACCCCCTTAACAATTATCATTAATTAGTGTCAGAAATAAGGTCCTGAAAAAGGAGAAATGCATTGAGACGGCAGAATCAGGGAAATATTCTAAATGGATAGAACATGAAAAGTCTGTACTTTCCAAAGATAACTTGAACTGAAATAGCTAACATTTTTTTCTTTCATAATCAGTTACATGCTACAAATAACACTCAAAAGAGAAGATACAACACGTTGTAGGTCTAACAACTTACATTAACAGTATTAGCAGGGAAACTTGCCTGGAAGATGTCAAGGCATCTAGAATTAATCAGGGCTGTCTGCCTCCAGTTGAGGCATGTCATTCAAATGAGCTTTACGTTCAGCTCAGTTATCTAAGCTGCAACTTATCTTCTCAAACACACACACAAACTGAGCAGGATGCAATGAAAAGCAGACAAAAGCCTGCTTTCTCCCTTGGCTTCAGAAAACACAAATCATGGTTACCTCAGGACACAGGATAAACTTCTAAGTCTGCCACATTAAATTATATTCTAATAAAACATTCTAGAGGAGCTCATTCCTTGGAAATAATTATTCAAAACCTTAAAGATATCACAAGTAGTTCATGCGTACTAGGCAGTTACCGTAGGCTAAACGCTCTACATACACTATCACCCTAAATGCTCAGAGCTGTAACGTTGGGCAGGTATGTGCTCCATTTTATTGATGAGGGAAACAGCTCGGAGTGGTTTCAACCAAAGCCACAAGATTACCAAGTAACAAAGCCAAGTTTACTTCTAAAACCTACATTCTTAATCGCTATGCTCAACACACATATGAACGACTTCTCAATCCCTGACTCGAGGTAATGATTCAAAAAAAAATAAACATGTCTGAGCTATATAAAAAATAGACACTGTAGCACTATTATAATAAAAAACCAGGAAAAATATCTAAATGTTTAATATGCAGCCACACAGTGGCAAGGTAAACATAAAAAATATATATATAATTTGAAAAGGCAAAAATCAAGATGTATCAATGTTCTCATTACAACTGTAAAACAATGCAAACTATATGGATGGGGACTAGAAGAAGACATGCACAAATTAAAATCATGAATTTGGTGAAAGGATTATGATTAATATACATATATTCCTTTAATTTTATACACTACTAGAGGACCAGTGCATGAAATTCATGCACAGGGGTGGGGTGGGAGGCTCCCCTCAGCCCAGCCTGCAACCTCTCCAATCTGGGACCCCGTGGGAGATGTCTGACTGCCGGTTTAGGCCCAATCCCAGGGATCAGGCATAAACCGGCAGTCGGACATTCCTCTCAGAATCCTGGACCGCTGGCTCCTAATCGCTCACCCTGCCTGCCTACCTGGTTGCCCCTAACTGCCCCCTCCACCGCCAGCCTGATCGCCCCTCACTGACTATGCGTGCAGGCCTGATCACCCCTAACTGCCCCCGCTGTTGGCCAGGTCGCCCCCAAATGCCCCT
>NW_006293088.1:530603-553184 GCF_000327345.1 Myotis davidii | reverse complement strand
CACGCCCGCCCCGCGCGCGCGTCTCCGGAGTAGCCAGCTCTCGGCTCCTCACCTCACACCGTCTGGAACTCCTTCCCGGCGTCTAACTCAAATGGCTCCTGCTGCGGCGTTAGTCTCCACAGCCGTTCCTCATCCTTCCCAGCCCGCCTCCCGGTGTCCTTCCCGAGGCTGGCTCTCTGCTGGGCCCGACTCCGTCCCTGGCCAGCCAAGCCACGTCTCCAGCTCATCCAGAAATCCAAGACTCCACCTGGGAGGGAAGAATAGAAAAAAAATGCAGGACGCCGCCCGCCAGCCTGGTCGCCCCCAACTGCCTCCCTCTGCCCGCCTGGTCGCCCCTAACTGGTTGCCCTTCACGGCACCTTAGGTAACGTGGCTTTGTACATTACTCCAAAGAAACAATATCTGAGGTAGGGAACTCAATAGAAGATTGTTAGATTGCACTGACCACCCTGCACTTTCTTCCATCATAGCTATGAAATTCGGGGGGAAAATTTGAAGTCCGATGTTTGGAGATCAAATTAAAAGGGAAGTTTAAGGATTTCTTCAGTAGCTATGGGCAACCTGATTGCATATCAACACAAGGTCTGTAATTATTTTTAAAATGCTAAGAGGACAACATCATTATTGGAATCTTAAGAACTATTCTCTAGAGAAAAATGTTTCTTCCCCATTATTTGGACAAGTTTAGGCAAGAAAAGACCAAGTCTATGAACTCTGAAACTTCCCTATATAAACTCAGATCTGGACAAGGAACTGGTAATTTTGGAAGACACCCTGACCCTATGCAATCTGAGAAGTACTGCTGGCCATCTACTAACTGAAGCATTTCCTTCCCTTCATCTTAGATAGGTCAACTTTTCTACTCAATTTATATCCTCTTTCCTGCCCCTCCAAAAAATAAATGTTTTCATGTAATAGTAGATAAGTATAAATAGCTTTTATAATTATTTTTTTCAACAAAAGAAAAAATTTAAGAATTTCTTAAATAGGTTGGGATTATGAGAATCAATTTTAACCTCTTGAAATAGCTTCCTGGATTTTGTTCCTTTGGGGCAAGTTCAAATCCTTGACTAGTGTCTTGATTCTGAGAATCTACTGAATGAATCTTAAGAGTAACAAAAAACTTTTCAAAATAGTAGGGCAAGTTATTGGAGATCTACCGAATTCCACTGGGCGACGGCAGTGTTGCAGTAACTAGGAATCAGTATTTTAAACAAAATCCTCAGGGATCCTTATGCACAATAGATTGAGAACCACTGTGACCATGTTAGGAAAGTTTTGAAAATATGACATTGCCAAGTGTTGGGAGAGAATGTGAATCCACATGCCTCTGACACATTGCTGGTGGGAGGAAAATTTGGTACAGCTACTTAGAAGTGTAGTTTGGCATTATCTGCTTAAGGCCACACAAACTCCATAACCTATCAACTCTACTCCTAGTTATAGTCCCAAGAGAACAGGGAGATGTACAAGAAAGACCATAGCAACACCTGGAATTTCAATTAAACCTGACACAACCCAAAGGTCTGTCAGTGGGAATAGATGGGAAATAAACTGGTATAGTCACAAAGACAGTAGAATATTATATAGCAGTCAAAACAAGAACTGTAAAAGTATAGATGGATCTTGGCAGTTTATTACTAAATAATATTAAGTGAAAAAAGCCTAAAAAGATTCCATAGATCACGATGTCATTTGCTATAAAAACTAAAAACAGTAATTTTAACATTTAAGAACTATAAATGCAAAAATAAATACATATATGAAACTAATGAAATGAGAAATTTCAGATTTAGAATTCGGGACATCAGGTACTTCAGTAGGGAGAGAAAATTTTAAGATTTAGAAATCCACAATCAAGAACCTAGACTTCATTTTGGTGGTGGTTTTGCAAACAGGAGTGTATAAGAGAGCATCTATCTCCTGTCATCTGATTCCTTTAAAACACACCTTTTAATCTGTATTTCTGAAGATTACTAATGACGAACATTTCCTGTTTGTTGGCCATTTATATTTTTCAAATAAACTGCCCTCTTGTTTATTTTGTCCAGTTTTCTACTAGGACAGTCATTGGGAATTATGTAGTTGTTCCTGAGTGACATTTTGTTTTCCCTAAAATGATCCTAATTGAGGCAGAGGGACAGACTAGAATCCTTCTCAGAAACTCTTTCCAGTGTGGGGATTCCATGACAAACTGCACTCCTTAGCAATAGAACAACTGCAGCCTGCCGAGACCTGATGGAGAGCTCCTGGCCTGACCAGTCACAGTGCACACAAACCTGCAGGTTAGGTGACTGGAGGTCAGAAGTCACCAGAGAGTGGTTGAAGTGATAGAGAGCAGCAGCGAACTCTTCATCTGATGAACCTTGGAGACAAATGGGAAAACCAATTTATTCAAGCAGTTACTTGATGCATCACACCACCCTGCCGACAGCCAAACTCCCCTAGAAAAAGATATCCTGTCTACTGACCCTTGAGTCCATCTTTGTCCACCTCCTTAATGATACTGGCCAGGGTGGCCATATGGTGTTCTGAAAGAGATACACTCAGATAGTTTCGGATAAAATTGTTCCGAGAGTTCAGCATGGAAGAAGTGATGAAGTTCAAAATGTTGGAAGCCAGACCTAAGAACTAAAAAGAACAACAAAAACAAAAAAGTTCATATCAGGTTCTGAAGCCCAGAGCCCCTACAAATCCTGAATACAAAGAGAAGTAAAATATGCCCAGGGCCTCATGCTTATAATAAACAATGAATTTAAAAAGTCAGATTTTAAATTCCTACATCAGGACTAAGTTTAATTATGATAGTCCTTCCCATGTAATCCTACCAATTACACAAAACAGTATGCCAGTTTAGTATAATAGACTTCACAAAATATTGTATGAAGACAGGGATTTTCCAAATAGACTGACTCACTTCTTTCTCTACTACAATCTATATTTGTCCAGTTCTAGGGTATTATTGATATATTCAATTCTGAGGCCTATATAATCATTATAGAATTCTTAGCTCTTTTCCTGCTCTATTAAAATTAAATTGAATTATTGTATAAATGCTTTATTCCAGATCCTTGACTAGACTAAGCTGTATGAAAGCAAAGATTGTATCTGACTTGTCTGCTAATACAGCTTCAGAATAGGGGCTGACGCAGAGTACATCACCTATAAATACTGGTTGGAAAAAGAGTTAGCAAGAACTTACTATGTACCAGACCTATGCTAAGAGGTCTTCACAACACCCTTAAAGGCAGGTACAATCACTCCCATATGATAAAACCAAAACTGAGGCAAGAAGTTCCGACTCTTGCCCAAACTAACAGAGCCAGTAAGAGACATATAACTGAAAAAATCACTTCTAACTCCAAGACCATGATACTAACCCTCAATCACAGAACCACCACCAAGAGTGTAAGTTATTCCATCAAGCATAACTGATACATTTAAGTCCTAAGATAAGATACCTTTAAATATTACAATTACCCATCCTACAAAATGTTTTAGTTAAATTATCTGCTTTTCATGCCCTTTCTCCCATTTTTCCTTCCCCTAAATCTCAGAAATCCACTCTTACCAAGTCAGGATCTTTGCGACTGGCCAAAATGTTGCCCTTCTCACCAGGGGCCTGCTTACTGGGGCTTTTAACTCTTGGAGAGCTCTCCAGAGGAGGGGGTGGAGGAGGAGGTGGAGGTGCCACTTTCTCTTTACTGGGGGAGATGGTCTCTTCAAACCATTGCCCCAAAATAGGCTCACTGTCATCATCTGAACAGAGAAAAAAAACCCAACAAACATAAATTTAAAATGTTAGTATATCATATAGATACTTCGTAAAAAAAAGTACCTAAGTCAAAAGGAACACAAGGACATCTTGATTGTGGCAGTAGTTACACAACTGCATAAATTTGTCAAAACTCATCTATGTTTTTACACCTGAAACTAATATAATATTGTACATCAACTGTAATTGAAAATTTTAAAACATCTAAGCATATACAAAAAATGGGAGCACTTCATGTAAATTATACCTCAATAAAACCGATTTTTTTCCCCTTTGTTACCAACTGATTTTTTTTAAAGGAGCCCAACAGAGGAAGAAAACCAATCTCACTTTATTTTACTGGCCACAAAGCAAATATTTTCCAGAGCAAATTTTTACTTGCCTATAGTTGTAAACCCCAAGATAAGATTCGTACCTTTCGCAATACTGTACATTGGTCCCTCAGGCCTGATTATAAAGAATCTGAGATACTTATCTTTTTCAATCTTTCTCCAAACTGAGGCAGGAGGAAATGCTAGTTTTGCCTGTAGTTCACGGCAACAGTCTCTCCCAAAGCTTCCCCAAGCCACACATCTATGGCAACAGCCAAACCAAGCACCTCACAACCTTTTCAATTCCGTTGGGAAAGCTCAGAGCAGAGTTCACAAAATGGGTTAACATGAAAAGAAATATGAACTGAGATGTATTTTGATTTTTGGAGGAAAAGGAATGAAAAGCAATCTGGGCTTTACTTATAGCAGTTTCTATCGTTTGGTCTTCAACAGCTCAACTTACTCTTAAATAACATGTCACTATTGAGTACACATAAAATCAAGTTCCAGGCTAGGCAGCTGAGAGAAAATGGTAAATAGGAAACTAAAGGAACCACTGGGAAACGTCCCGCTGCACTCTGGAGCTGATCTCCTGGGAGACAGAAGAGAGAGACTCCACCTTGGCTGCTGTCCTCCTCTGTGCTGCTGAAATCGTCCTCGTAGTAGGTGTTCGAGTCAGTAGAGGCACTGGCATCGCTGCTCATGGAGCCCTTCCGCTGACGCTGCAGGACACATGCCTAGGCAAACAGTGAGGTTTGTGTAACTGACCACCACAAAACTGGAGCCATCCTACTTCATCCCATCGCCACTTGGAAAGTCTTTTCTGTGTCTTACTCTTCTTTCTAGATCCAAGGAGTAGCTCTCCTAATAGCTCCCTTCATGACTCTCTGCTTTACCCTACAAAAGCTCTCCAAAAGCAGAAATACGGACAAGAATTAAAAACGGTGTTTCCATAGTATACTGTGTTTTTCCTTCAGCATGCCAACTGTCACAAATCACCAAGTAGCCAAATGTGTCACAACGCTAACAGCCAATAGCTGATTCACATATTTAGAATAATTTAAGAGTTCCTCTATTCTTTAAAACTATTACCACAAATTTGGCGTTTATAAAGGTCACAGTAAGAATGTAGTCTGAGAAGGTTATGCTATATAAGATCTTCCAATTACCAATGGCATGACCCACCCACCTTTCTGTAGGAAGTTGAGAGTAATGTCAACAGCAAGTTCGTCAGTGGAACAGAGTCGATCAGCCGTTGAATCCTCTGTATGGAGGTGCTCTGAGCCATGATGCTTAGGACTGCAGGGGGACCATCTGTCTCCCAGCCCTGAAGGTAAACATCAGAAGATAATTAACGTTATGAATCATCAGGAAATAACCTGATCTGCTAGCTCCCACTAGCTTACCCAGTAGATCCAGCCATCGATATACTGATTCCCTGAGTACAATCCGCTCACCTTGTGCAGAGCCTCCACTTGCAGGTCTTGAAAGAGGGATGTTAACAGCTTGACGGCATGGTTTGCCAAAATTACCGAGAGCACCCCAAATCCCTGATGCCTACACGAAGCAAAAGGAAAACACAAATCTTAAGATAACTCACAATAAATTACAACCATAAAAACAGTGGATCTTGGCCGAAACCGGTTTGGCTCAGTGGGTAGAGCGTCGGCCTGCGGACTGAAAGGTCCCAGGTTCGATTCCGGTCAAGGGCATGTACCTGGGTTGCGGGCACATCCCCAGTAGGAGATGTGCAAGAGGCAGCGGATAGATGTTTCTCTCTCATCGCTGTTTCTAACTCTCTCTCCCTTCCTCTCTGTAAAAAATCAGTAAAATATATTTTTTAAAAAAACAGTGGATCTTGTCACTTTGGGGTCCTAGACCCCTTTCAGAATCTATGGACCATTCCCCAGGGGAGAAAACAGTATACACACACACACACACACACACACACAATCTGCATGTAATTTCAGAAGTGCACAGTCTCCCTAGAGGCCATCCACAGACTGCCTAAAGATCCACAGGCTTCAGGTTAAGAATTCCAGGACTGGAAGAAACTTCCAAGCCCATGGAATTTGATTGATTGATTTTTTTGAGAGAGAGAGAGAGAGAGAAACATTAATTTTTAGTGTTCTACTTATATTCTTGCTCTGAGTGTGGACCGAACCTGCAACGTTGGCATATCAGGATGACATTGTAATGAACTGAGCTACCCAGCCACTGAGTCATGTGAAGATGCTGACATTTAAATGGTGTTTGAACTTTCCAAAAGTCATTCTTTTGAGAAGAAAGCGTTAAAAAGTACCAACTTCTCTAAAACTTTTCTTTATGTCTGAGTGACATGACGAAGTTTGCATATCCAATTTACAATGAGCTCATGTAAATCAATAAGTAAAAAAGGACAAACATCAAAGAGGAAAAACTGAGGCAAAGGACATAGGCAGTTTACAAAAGAAACAAAGGTGAGCAATAAACCACAATCACACTAGTAACCAAAGATATACACATAAGAGCAATATAAGAACATCTCTCACTTCTGTTAGCAAACATGAGGCCTAACAATAACCACGTCAGAGCGGACCTGGGAGAATAAGCATATGCACACAGTCGGAAATGCAGACAAGAGGAACTTGGCAAAACATTGCAAATGTTTCAATAAGTGTGCGCCCTTTCTCCTAACAATTACACTTCTAAGGATTTACTCCAAGGGGATCATTAAACAACTTCACAAAGATTTGTGTTTTAGAAGTTTTAATAGAGTACTGTTTATCAAAATAAGCTTGAAACAACTTCAGTGTTTAATAAGATAATTAACTATGGTGTATTTATATAGTGGAATACTGTCAGCCATTAAAAACTTAGTTTGTTCACTGAAAAGATGTCAACAATATTTCATAACAGTGATCCTAATCTTGTAAAACATATGTATGTGTACAGAAAAATGTCTGATGTCTGGTAGAATGTTTACCAATGTGGGTGATTTTTTCCCCCTTTCTTATAGTTTATACCTTATAAAATGTACATGTACTCTTTTTAAATCTCAAGAAACAACAGCCATTTTAAAAATGTAACTGCTACTTTAAGAATATAGGTGTGTGTTTTTTTGGCATTTCCCTTTACAATACCAAGAGTGAAGATAGACTCACAATATAGTTGTATTGATTTCAGAGAGTGAGGGAGCGGGAGAAAGAGATAGAAACATCAATGATAAAAATCATCGATCAGCTGCCTCCTGCACTCCCCATCAGTCCCCTGCCAGGATTGAGCCAGCAACCTGAGCGTGTTCCATGACAAGGAATCAAACCTTGACCTCCTGATTCATAGATCAACACTCAAACACTGACCCACACCGGCTGGGTTCATGCCAAAAAATTCTGATGTCCTATCTTCACACTCAACATTCAAGCCATCCGCAAATCCCATCAGCTATACCTTCAAAACATACCCCAATATGACCTCTTCTCTGCCTTTACCATCACCACCCTACTCCACGTCCCCTTCCTTTCTCATTTGAAGAAATGCATGAGCTTCCTAACTGTTCTGCCTCCTTCTTGTCTGATGACCCTACAGTCTATTTTCCACACAGAAGTTGTATTATCAAGTCACTAATAAATCAGATCATATCACTCTGTAGGTGTCAAAAACCTCTTACACCTACAGATTACACTGGGCCCTAGGTGACCTGGCCCCTAGTTACCTCTCTGACCTAATTCTCTACTAATCTCCCTCCTCAATTTCTCCACTCTAGCCATACTGAACTTGTTAAACCTTAAAAATGCCAACGCATACTTTTACCTCAAAATGTGTACAATTCTACCCAAATATTTGCCACACTCACTGTGTCACTGCACTTATGTTCTCTACACCTCATCTTTAGAGCTCTTTCCTGACCATTCTAACTAAAATAACAGCCCATCACTCTGTCACCTTGCTCTGGCTTATTTTCTTCACAACATTCATATATAATAATCTATTATGAACTTAGTATATTTGTTCTCTGTCGTTACAGTTAGAAAAACTCTACCCTGGACGGTTCTTCTCAGTAGTTAGAACATCAGCCTGTGGACCAAAGGGTCTCAAATCCGATTGCTGGTCAATGGCACATACCTGGGTTGCAGGTTCAATCCTAGCTCCAGTTGGGGCATGTGCAGGGGGCAATCAATGACGTGTCTCACGCTGATGTTCCTCCCCGCCCCTCACTCCCCCCCACCCCCGCCCCACACACACACCCTTCCTTCCAACCTCTCTAAAATTCAATGGAAAAAATATCCTCGGGTGAGAATTAACAACCACAAAAAGAAAGATATAAACTCCACAAAGGCAAGGACATTGCTTTGATTGTGCTACAGCCTCAAGGCCTGAATAGAACCTACCTAGTACATTGTTGGGACAGAATGAATAAATACAATCCAGAAATGCCTGCGCTTAGAAAACAAAACCCTAAACAGCACAGAAGCCATCTCTTCTTTCCTACCAAACAGGGCTTAATGCCCAGATTTCTTCAAAACAGTAGCAAGTATTTTAGGAAGAAGCCAGAAGGACGTGACAAAATCCTCGCTTTTACAGGTGAACATGCAAGTTGAGTCATCACCTTCAAATCAACCAAACCCATCATACAAAAGCACTTTTTTCCTGATTTGAACCTCAAAAAATGCTAAAATATATATTACATAGATATTTTCTCCTTACAGATGAGGACACAAGATCAGAGAAAAATGAGTCCACTGCCACCAAAATCATACAGCTATGACGCAGAGATAGTAGATTATGATCATTAGCTTAGTTGTTAAATTCAACTGGGTATGGAGGCAAATTTTTCTACTGATGTGGAGATTAGAAGAGTTAAACTAACCCTCATCAACAGAAAATGTCAGGGAAACAAAACAAAACAAGGCAGGAGTGACACATACCCTTTTCCAGGCCCCAGTTTAGGAGAGCCCACGCCCTCTTTGGTACGAGAAAGGATGTCTCTGACACGGAGGGCAGCCAGTGGGTCTTTCTCTTTCCCCTTATCAGCCAAGGCAGTAGGACTGAGGTTCAATATGAGGAAAAGGCTGTTTAACAAGCACCAGGCACCGAGCAACTGGAAGTTCTGATAGTGCTGTTGAAAAAGGTATAAAAGGTAATTTTAAATAAATAAATAAGAAAAAGGCAGAAAAGAAAGATGTGAACATTGACTTCTTATAGGCTATAAGACAGGAACACATCTTAGACGCTACAAGAGTGGAATATAGCACAGATGTGCTTCTTACCTCACCACCAGCCCGGCGAGAATTGCAGATTGCTTGTCCAATCATGTCATAAATTTCAAGCTGTCCAATATCAAACATACACAAAAATTTGAGCAAGCTGACATATTTCATTATACATGCTAAATCCTATCTCGATTAATTCAGCTTCGAGAGTTAAATATCCTCAAGTCACTTTCCAATGATACAATTGCATCACACCTTCCTTCATCTTCACACGGCAGTGGCTCCCTCAGCTCACATCACCTCAGAGGTGTTCCCTCCACCCAATCTAAAGCAACACACCCAGGTCCAACATACCCAGACTGCTTTCTAACACATTTATTCATCCTATACACTTATCATTATTGGACATTATCTTGTGTATTGTATGTCTCCACTAAAAGTACACTGCCACATAGTAAGCCCTCAGATATATATGCTGATTGGATGACTCATGTTTTAAGGTCCACTGCCACCACAACATGGCAGTTTTCTATAGGGCCAACCAGTCTGCCAAATAAACAAACTGAATGCCTACCTCTTAGACTTAGAGTACTCCATGGCTTTTCCTCTACCAAGGAAGAAAGGAACTGGCCATAGTCTCTCATCTGAACAGTCAAGGCACCCTATCCCCTGAGGGTGACTTACACATTTCTGGACAATCGTAGCTGCATCACTCTCATAGTCGTCTTCTTTGGAGCTCGTGGACCCTGTCCGCACTTGCTGAGCACTGCCCACATGAAGGATGGCCATACAGGTTGCCACACTCACACCTGAAAAAAGAAAGATGCACAGATTTCAATCATGGCATGGTCCAAAGAATCTACCACAGCTGAAACAAAAAACCCACTCACAAGCAATTCAGTGATTTGATTACTGAAAGTAATTATTAGTGATCTGAGAATCCAGCTTCATTGTGCAGAATAGACTGCAGGGTCATTAGACAAAAAGGAGGCAATCATACTCCAAGGGTATTTACCTAAATGAGCTGAAAAACTGTCCACACAAAAACCTGCATACATAAATTTATTGTATCTTTTACTCATAATCATCAAGAAATAGAAGCAATCAAGATGTCCTTCAGAGGGTGAATGAATAAACAAAGTGTAGTACATATACAAGGAATATTATTCAGCAATAAAGAGATGAGCTATAAAGCCACAAAAAGACATGGAAGAAACTTAAATGCATATTCTAAGGGGAAAAAAAAAAACAATCTGAATAGATTACATACTACATGATTCTAACTATTTGACAATCTGGAAAAGGTAAAACTAAGAAGACAATATAAGTGGTTACTAGAGGTTAGGGATGAGGATAAGGAAGAGGCAACAGTATACTAGGTGAAGTATGGGGGATTTTTAGAGCAATGAAACTATTCTATATGATACAATGATTACGAATACTTAATATTATGCATCTGTTAAAACATACATAGCTGTACAACACAAAAGGGAACCCTAATCTAAACTATGAACTTCAGTTAATAATGATATTATCAATACTGGTGCTTCAATCATAATAAATGTATGATATGAACGCAATGTTAATAACAGAAAGTATGTGGGGGAGTGAAGGTATATGGAAACTATATAATCTGCTCAATTTCTGTAAACCTGAAACTGCTTTAAAAATAGAATTTATTACCCTGGCCGGTGTGGCTCAGTTAGTTGGTCATCATCCTGTGCATCAAAACGTTGTTGGTTCGAGCAACAGAGGGCACAGGCCCAGGTTGTAGGCTTAATCCCTGGTAGGGGTGTGCAAGAGGCAGCCAATCAACGTTTTGCTCTCACACTGATGTTTCTCTCTCTCCCCACTCCCTTACTTTCTATCTAAAAATCAATTTAAAAAATATTTCAAAAAATAAGTAAAATCTGTTAATTTTAATATATATATATTTTTATATATTTTATTGATTTTTTACAGAGAGGAAGGGAGAGAGATAGAGAGTTAGAAACATCGATGAGAGAGAAACATCGATCAGCTGCCTCCTGCACACTCCCTACTGGGTATGTGCCCGCAATCAAGGTATTTGCCCTTGACCGGAATCGAACCTGGGACCCTTGAGTCCGCAGGCCGACGCTCGATCAACTGAGCCAAACCGGTTAGGGTTTAAAATATATTTTTAATGATTTTTATTATTTTTTTAAGATTCTGGGAAAAAATCCCACATTGGTTTTCTGGAAGGCATCAAGGACAAATTTCTTTCTTTAAATCTAACCCCAAGTGATCAAATTTCAACAACAAACCAAATCTGGGATCTTTCATCCAACTAGAATTTTTAAAGAATCTTTAATCCTTACTAACTAAATGCACTGAGATCCATGTGATATTCAAGAAATTTCCTGAAAATTGAAGTTAATAAACCCCAAATTTAAAACTGCAAACATCAGCGGTAGAGGACTAGCATATAAATACTGGAAGTGGGCTTGGAGACTGCACAATCACAGGCATCCGCAGCTTTCTACTCCCACTGCTGCTGCTCTAGCTCAGGCCATTAGTGCGTTCTTACCTGCGTGACTGCGAATTCCCTCTAACAGATCCTCCTGCCTCTACTATTTCCCCACACCAAAATATCCTGCATACTACTGCTTGAATGTTCTTCCTAAAATATAGCTCAGATCATAGCACCTTTCAAAATCTTTAATGGTCTCTACTGTTAGACTGCATTCCTAAGCCCTCTGGGATTGGGGCCTACTTTCTTGGAAGCTGTAACATTCACTAATCAACACACACACAAACACACACACACACACACACACACACACACACACACCAGTATGTTCCCCAAGGTCTAGCATACTGTTGGTCCTGCTTTTACCTCTGTCTAGGGATAGCCAAGCTAAATACCTGCGTGCCCTACAAGATGCATCAACAGAACTTAATTCCTTCATGACTACTGCCTTCCTTAGTGGAAGTGCATTTAACTTTAGATTCCTATTTGAACAGGGATGTTCAACATAAGCTGTTCAAACAATGTAGAAAGGTGACCAACTTCAGTAATTTCTTTGTGCCTCCAAAGTCAGACTTCCTAGACTGTTCAAATCCTCACTTACAGAACCAAGTAAACATCAGAAACGGTTATACCTTCCAAGACATTCCAGGATTATGATAGTTAAAAAGTCATGGTAATAATAACTTGAGAGTAAACACCAGCTGTCAGGCCCCACTCTCAAAGCAGTGTGATCAAGAGGAAGGGGATTCTGTGGAAGCACGAAGAATAACATTCATCATATTTACCAATATAAACAGATACCACCTGTTCTACAAAGCCTTCCTCAAATCTGTTCCCACAGCAACACTCAATCGCTCCCTTCTTTGGGTGTCCCTAATATACTATACTTCTCTTACTGCCTTTAACATCTCCTATTTTATGTTATACTATGTGGTTCTATCTGCTCTCCACTCTTGGGTATAGGTTCCTTGAGGGCAGGAATTACAGATTACTTACCTCAATATCCCAATAGCACCTGCATTTTTCTTTTCATACAGTAGACATTATCTGCACACACTATAAAACCAAATATGCACATAACATAATGCTAGCTGTTAGTCAATAGGACAACCTACAAGATTCCTATTGAGACCTCATTTCACCTAGAAAGGATATTAGATGATCCTTGTGGGAAGGAAGGAAGCAAAGGTAAAGGGGGAGAGTGAACTTAGAAAGATCTCATGGTTTCTGGAAAGTATACCTGTGCTTGACTAAGAAAGTGAGATCAGACATAACTTCTCACCTGCATATAGACAACTTAGGCTGAGGACTGTCACATCTTGCAGACGAGAAGGATTGAGAGGTTCCAACACAGGTAGAGAAAGGGTATCCAATGCCATGGTTACATCGATCACCAGGGAATGAAAACTGGGATGTAACAGAAAAGATGAACAAAAGTGTCTCTTTGAATCACTTGCTTCTATAATCTAAAAGTAGGCATGCCATAAAAACTACCCAGTTTCTCTCTTTTTAAGAACAGCATTCGACTGTAAAGTCCATGTCCCCTGGAGCACCTTACCCATTACGAACAGCAGTGGCATCTGCTACTGTTGCAGGCATGATAAAGAAGGAATTTGCCAGCACTGCATCTTGAAACCGGTTGATGTAGCGCAGGAAATACGGCAGGTTCAGACAGACACGCAGCAGTTTCTCTGAGCCACCTGGATTAATGAAAAGGCTCGGCCTTACAAACAGCTTCTGTCTGCTGCTGGATTATTTTCCACTCAAGGAATATCTGAAAGCAGAGAAGCCAGTAAAGGAACCAACTAAGTGTCTTACCAAGCTCTTGAAGACTAGCCACATTCTGAGCTATGAACACATTCTTGGTTTTGATTGCAGAGGCTTGGTCTGTGGATGACTGCTCATCGTTTTCTCCTTCCACCTGAAGAGAAGCAAAGGATGGGAAAAGCCTATCAACATACGATCATCTGTTGACTGTTGCCCTGGAGTTCAGAACCGAACCAACTGTCCATACTAAGTAGCAACTTCATGGACACTCTTCAGACTCCCAGTTAATGAGAAGAGATTCCTCTCTAATGTTGGGAAAATACAAGTCATTTTCTAAAAAGGAGGGGGAAAATATATAGCTTTAATGTATTTTATATATCCTGCAACTACTATAGAGTGATGCCTTTCACAGAGAACATGCTTTACATTTGTTTATTCACATTGAGAAATGTTAGAAAATGGTCACAAAAATAATAATAACTGTGGACAGAGAAGTTGGGGTGAGTTTTACTTTTGTTTTTATTTGTTGTTGTTAATCCTCACCCGAGGATACCTTTTCCATTGATTTTTAAAGAGAACGGAAGGGAGGGAGGGGGGGAGAAACATCAATATGAGAGAGACACATCGACTGGTTGCCTCCTGCACATGCCCAGCCCAGTGCTAGGGACTGAACCCGCAACCCAGGCCCTTCAGTGTGGGTAGATGCTCTAACCATTTAGCACTCTGGCCAGGCCTTACTTTTCTTTTTGATTTATATTTTTCAATTTTTTTCTACCACAGGCCTGTATATCATTTTATATCAGAAATATAAAATATGTTTGTTACTTATTTTTCTAGTATTATCATCTTAATAAGGACATTTGACTGAAGTAACTCACCGGAGTGTGTGGGCCTACGGGCGGTGATGCTATAGTTCTAGGGTTGAAAACTGATGTCAGCTGGTTCAAAAAATTCATCTGTACCTCCTTCTGCCTCAGCTCTGGGCTTACTGGTGAGGCCAGCTCTTTCTGATCTTCCACTGTGAAGTACAAAAGCAAAAAGAGAGATGAGGAGAGTGCCCTTAGAAAGCAAAACAGGAAAAAGCAGGCCAGGGAAGTGGCCAATTATCAGGCCTGGCAAAGGAACACTCACCATCTGAGAGTGTCTTCACTGTTTGTGGCAGCTTGGCAGATTTCATCATTGCTGTAAACGTGATAATTTCAGTTCTGTCTAATCGGCTACAGCCAGTGCACAGGCCCTTGATGAGGAGAATCAAGTGTTTCTGAAAAGAAAACAAATTCAAATATGTCTTTTAGAAGATCCTACACTTTTGAGACTTCTAACTGGCATGGGACCAAATTTAGATTCTTACCAAGAACTGCAATCTTGGGTAAAAACACTAAAGCAGAGACCACAAATTAATGGCCCTGACTATATCTGGCTTGCAGGTTTGTCCTACATTTCTCACAATGTTACTGGTTTTTAATTTGGAGTTTATACTAACTTTTTAAAACATGGAAGGTTTAATGTACAAATCCAGATTTCTTCTCTCTCTCAATAAATTCACAGATATAGCAATGAGCCTCTGAGTCTCCGTTACTACATGACAACAGTGAGCTGGAGCCAAACAGTGATTGGGCCCTTTATAGCTGGGTCATGCACCCATCTCGACTAGCACGCTTTACTCATTTTATGTTACTTACCTGGCCAGTAGACATGTAACTGGAACCCTTGAAAAAGCCTCTGCAGCCCTTTTTACCACAGATTAGAACACCACAGCCCCAGCTCAGCCCACTGCCTGTTTCTGTAAATAAAGTTCACTGGACCACAGTAATGCTCACGCATTTACGTAGTGTCTGTGTCTGCCCTCCCACCACAAAGGCAGAGCTTGTAAAGGCAGAGACTAGTTGCAACAAGGACTGGATGGTCAACAAATTATTTACTATCTGGCCTGTTACAGAAAAAGTTTATCAACCCTGCTCTCTGCCACCCCTTCTCCATCATTCCACTAGTCAGTCACAATCCTACCTCAGAATAAGAGCCAGAGATGAGCCCATCACTCTCACCTGGGACACAGCACAAGCCTCATCTGGGTTCTCCAGGCGTAGGAGAGAAAACTCAATCAGGACTTTACAGGCTGCTGCCACCGACTGAAGCTGGTTCCGGGGAACTGAGAAAGTAATAAGCTTTACTTAACCTCAAATTTCTGTAAGTCACTTCAGCCTCACAGTCAATATATCAAACATAACATTTATTGAGCTCCATATATCCAACATTTCCAATATTTCCATGATAGTAATTGTTCAGAACCAACAACCCAAGGGGGCACAAGAGCATCTTGGCATTGAAAACCCTCAATTGCTTACAAATCAACTTACCTTATATTTACTAGAAATGAAGATAATTATAATAATTATACATCATTGTAAGCACCAAGAACTGCAAGTATATTAACTCAGTCCTTAAACCAGTTCTCTGAGGTTGGTATTACTGTCATCTGCTCTTTCTCTTTTTTCTTTTTTTTTTTTTAACAGATAACCATAGAGAGGTTAAATGGCTTGCCCACAGTCACACAGCCAGAGTCAAATTCAGGAAGTCTGGCTCTAGAGTTCACGCCCCTAGCCACAAAACTATACTACCTCTTTTTCCCCATAGATTCTAAATGCCTTTTTGCAAGGGGCTCCCTTAACAAAGTTCCTTCAAGTTAAAAGTAATTTTTTCACCAGTAGCCACTGCCTATAATAAACCGCATTGGACACTAAAAGATTGTTCAGCAACCCTGGAACTTCCTTTCATTTTACTTGCTTAGAATCTATTTAAGTAAACAAATCGTTACAATTTTCAGAACTATATGAGTTAGAATTTTCAATAAAAATCTGAAAATGCAAAAATCCAGAAATAGTGAAAAATAAGAGCTTGGTCACTTTTTGAGTAGAAAAATTTAGAAGGTAGAGACTTGAAGTAGAAATCTTTCAAATACCAGAGGACACAAAAGGAGAATTCTCTTTCTCACCAAAACCAAGTAAGGAATAGAGCCTTAGTTACTGGCTGCCAACCCCAAGTTGAGACCCACCTATCCCCCTAACCACCCCAGAAATGAACACACTAGGAAGTGCATTTATGAAGTCAAAAAAATGCTTCTGATTTCGAAGGTAAAGAAGGCAAACTTAATGGGATATGAACAGGTGTCGAAAGGAAGTAGTTCTTAAATCCCTCTTAGTTGGTCTAGGAAAAGAACTTGCAGAGCCTGATCACACCGACAGTTGCAAGCTTTACTTAACCTCAAACTTCTGTAACTCACTTCAGCCTCACAGTCAATATATCAAACACATGTACTGAATGAACTCTTGGGTGAACAGGCCAAAAGTGCTAAAATACAGACTTCATTAAAACTTGTTCAGGCACCCTCGCAGGAGGATACACAACCCCCTACTCACAAGCCCTCAGGAGAGAGTGACAAGAGTGGAATACTTACTGAGGCTGCAAACTGTTGTAATATAGTGTGTAGAAAGTGCAACAAAAGATGAGTAGAATGGCTCATACTGCTTCTCATGGTGCAGGATTTCTGATTCACTACAAAGAAAATAATTTGGCCAACATTTATTTAGTGCTTACCATATGCCAGATCCCCTACCCATTCATTTATAGGTATTATCTTACTTCATTCTTATAGCAACCTTACTTGGAAGGCACTGTTATCATCCCTACATTCAAGACTGAGAATGTGAAGCTTAGAGAATTAAAATTAAGTACCTGTTCAAGGTATCTGGTTTAGTGAATGGCAAAGGCTAAAGGAAATTCAAGTAAAAACATAACAGGATACCATTTTGTCCTATATTACTGATTGGCAAAGACCAAAATCTAATAATATCGTGTACTTGCCAAAAGGGGTAGCCCAGAGGCCTTAAAATACTGTTCGTGGTAATACAGATTACAGTGATCCCTTATGAAGACCAAACAAGACTAGTCCATATACAATAACTTTATAAACAATCAGTAACTCAAGGGAGGAAATAATCTAATTGTTGCCCAAACCTAAAATTCACTAGGTACCAGAGTTCTCTTTGACCCCACTCCTTTCCTGGTAGAATGCAGCTAGATCACAACAAATTCGGTGATTTTTTTTTTTAAATCCTCACCTGAGGATATGCTTTTTACTAATTTTGAGAGAAAGAAACATCTATGTGAGAGAGAAATATTGACTGGTTACCTCCTGTACGTGCCTCAACCAGGGATCGAACCCACAACCTGGGTATGTGCCCTGCCTGGGAATTGAATCCACAATCCTTTGGTGGATGAATGATGTTCCAAGCTACTAAGCCACCTGGCCAGGGCACAGATTCGGTGATTTTTAAACACATCCCTGATCTTTGGCTGAAGAAATGCCCTCTTCAGTGAAAGTCTAGAGCCCAACTAGGTCTAAAGGCTGGATACATTTATGTCATTCTCTCTTTCAAATCAGATGCTAATCCACAATCCACGAAACAAGAAGGCAAAAGACTAAACTGTATTTTATTAACAAGCAGAGCAATGTGGTTACATAGTTTCCTCAATGAGTTAATTCTCTAACCACGCGTATCAGCCTAGGAAGGGAAATGTAAACAGTAAGGATTCTATCCACATGCCAAAGCAACTCAGAAGCCAAAAACCCAAGCTCAAGATCCAGAAGGTGCCAATGTGAATGATGAACTACCTCAAATAGCACTTAAGAGTCTGGCATTGCAAACATTTTGCTATTTGGGAATTTATCATGGATAAATGGGTACTTATCAAAGATCAGTCACTTATCTTGTTACAACTCCTTCACTAAGAAAAAATATTTATGGAACACACAATGTACAAGGACCTTCCTGCCCACCAACGATCATTTCTCTTTATTTGTCAGGTAAACAAAAAGGAGGAAACAAAAACCTTTAAACCAAGTAGCAAAGTTCCTAGTGACCATCACATTAAGGGACATACCACATTCACCAGAAAACTCCCTACTACATCCCCTTACTTCTACATTTACTTAGTTGTTCCTTCACTTCCATCCTTATGCTTTCTTATTCATTGTTCTAAAATTTTTCCACCCCATAATTTGGTGTATTTTACTGAGTTGTTAATCTTCTCTGCTTTATTTCAAAACTTCAGAGTTCCTTACCCCGATGTTTTCTGTTGAATAGGTTTATCAAAACTACAAAAAAAAAAAAAAAACTCGGCCACCCAAAGGATGAACTTACTGTTTTCATTCCCAGTCAATGAAACAGATGCAAAATATATGAATAAACTCATTTAATTACCTGGTTCAATGTTGCCCCAGTATGATTTAACAAACCCTATTCCTGCCCTAGAATACACAATTGCCTTATTCCAATAAAGAAACAAGAATGCACTTTGGACCTCCTAGCAGTGGGCAAGAAGACCCCTGATTGGCGGTGTTGCTCTTATACCTGTCAGAGGCTAAGCAGACATACAGTCCTTAGTTCATCCTAGCTTGATGCCCGTGTTGGTGGCCGAGCTGTTTCATGCCTGGAGCACTTTTTTCCAAATAAATAAATAAATAAAAAAGAGTGCACTTTGGGGGAAAGATGGACACTAGCATAGGAGGGGGAAATGGAGCAGCCTGAGCTCCACTTATACTTTGCTTAGGGCAAATTAAAGATAAACCTGAGGAAATTAGTTTTCAAACCACTTGGAGGAGGGAATAGACATGTGGTCAATAACAATGTCATATCTCTTGACTTTAAAGAAACAAGTATGTATGAGTCACCTAATAAAGATGTGCTGCCACACTTCCTGGCCCCATCCGCATTCACTAAGAGCCTGATGGATATCAGAGAATGGAAAGAAATGAAAAAAAAAAATGGAATAAGGGACAAGAAGTTAGGTAGGAAGGGAAAGGATGAAGAAATTGAAGACAGATCTAACACAGAGGGAGAAAAATAAAGACTTAAAAATTCTTTCCTCTGGGCAGTCAAGCTATCTTCCTCAAACATCTGATCTGCTTCTTCTAACTTTGCAACAGCACCACTGACACACTGCTGCGAGACGGGGTGTTCATACTCCACACAAAATAAATGTGAGGCAGAGTACAAAGGGGAGCAGGAGCTAAGCACCAGGTCAGAGAAATCCACTTCAACATGTAAATAAAAAGAACTGGAAGGGTCTGGGTATGTCTAGCTTTTTTTTAGGAAGAGGTAGAAATCTGAGAGGGCAAAATAAAAAGGATTTGCCTCCCTTCTCCCTCTTAGGTCACATACTTCTCAAATCTTTTGGGGGAACTTTGGAAACTCCACTAACCCCTTTTACCTCATCAGAATCATAAACTCCAAGTATAGAATCCGTTGTTTACTTGTTTCATGATGCAATCATGAAACAAATAAGCATAATGAATCCATTAATGAATTATATTTTAAAATAGCATATGTTTATTGAACATCTGCTCTATGCCACATTTAATACATATTAATCAAAGAACTGGAAGCTTTCAGATATGTCCCTCACATTCTTGACAAACCTGGGGTGAATGTGACACCAAGACACGGAACATTAACTAGTACCAGAACTAATTTCACCGTGATACTCTATCAGTTGGTGGTGGGCTTTTTTTCTATAGTCAATCACAAACATATGTCCGATAGCATATAAATGCAAAAGAGCATGGCATCAGCATCCCTCTCTCCCTTTCAAGATCTTTAGGAAATGGGCCCTAGCTCAGCCGTGGGCAAGCTATGGCCCGCGGGCTGAATCCGGCCGTTTGAAATGAATAAAACGATTGAAAAAAAAAGACTGTACCCTTTTATGTAATGATGTTTACTTTGAATTTATATTAGTTCACACAAACACTCCATCCATGCTTTTGTTTCGGCCCTCCGGTCCAGTTTAAGAACCCATTGTGGCCCTCGAGTCAAAAAGTTTGCCCACCCCTGCCCTAGCTGGTTTGGCTCAGTGGAGAGAGTGTCAGCCTACAGACTGAAGGGTCCTGGGTTCCGGTCAAGGGCACGTGCCCGGGTTGCAGGCTTAATCCCCAGTAGGGGGCATACAGGAAGCAGCCGGTAAACGATTCTCTCTCATCATTGGTGTCTCTATCTCTCTCTCCCTCTCCCTTCCTCTCTGAAATCAATAAAAATACATTAAAAAAAGATTTTTAGGAAATGACTCTGCATTATCTAATGAGGCTGTTGCAACAGCTTCTGCCTTTCCAAGTGGGTCTCTCTGGCTTAAATTTTATCAAATAACTGGGAGGCAGAGACTCAAAGAGACTTATCACTAGGGAGGCCAGGACAACCTAAGAAGGACTGGCTCAGAGGAAAGAGGCAATTTCTTTTTGTAATCAACAAAGAGTCCATCAAATTGTTCAGAGACAGCCATGTTCACCACCATATCTTACGCAAAGTTAAGAAAGAATATTTTTTTATAGTACCTTAAAACATAAGGCTACATTCAGCAATTACATTAATTCCACGGGTAACATGTGCTCCATTAAGCTAGTTCTAGCTCTATTTCTGGTCTGGAAAAGTAATGGTGTTCAAAAGACTTTCAGTCTTTACTACTAAAAGACATGCTAGCCACAGACAGTAGAAATAAAAATAACTCCCCTTTCTGGGGGAGCGGGTGCAAGCTAGAAGGGGTCAGTGGGGGATAAAGGGGAACATCTGTAATACTTTCAACCATAAAGATATTAAAAATAGCCCTAACCAGTTTGGCTCAGTGGATAGAGCGTCGGCCTGCGGACTGAAGGGTCCCAGGTTCGATTCCGGTCAAGGGCATGTACCTTGGTTTCGGGCACATCCCCAGTAGGGGCTGTGCAGGAGGCAGCTGAGCTGATCGATGTTTCTCTCTCATGGATGTTTCTAACTCTCTCTCTCTCTCTCTCCCTTCCTCTCTGTAAAAAATAAACAAGATATTTTTTTAAAAAAAGGTATTAAAAATAACTCCCCTTTAAAGTAAACTCAGATTACCTTTTTAATTTTTTAAAAAATCCAATGACACTTTCAAAAGTACCTTCCCAGTTTATTCATGCTAATCCATTCCTCCTTTGTTTCCTTAGTTTGGTTACCAAGCCAACTATAACAGGGTCTGGACCTAGGAATTTTTTTTAACTACCTTTTCTTCTAATCCAAAGGTCAATTCCAACTATAAAAGTATGAAAGAACAGGAGCAGAAAGCAGAATAGTAGGATACTGAGCAGTCTCTTAAGACATTTGTCATCATCCCCAATAGTCAGAAAAGGAGGAATTCAATGGGTTAATAGGCTGCCAGATAGAAAGTAAGAGCTGGCATGATGGAACCAGGACATCAGAAAGGGAAACATAAAGCAGCCAGATTGCAACAGAAAAATAGAAGATCCCTGGAGGCAAGGAAGAAAAGCATAGCAGGCAGACCAGGAAAAACCCCACAGGAGCTGCAGAAGATGAAAGCGGAACCACAGAAGTAAAGCAGCAGCCTGGGCACCTAAGCAAGCCCCCACAGCACCTGCACAGCACGGGCTCCGATCTGGTCCTACACTCAGTGGCTACAACTTGATATTCAAGAAATACTTCCATCGTTCTGACACCCTCATTTCATTTTTTTGAAAGGCAAATAAAACTTGAGAAACACAATACTGACAGCACAGTACTAATTTTTGTGTTCCAAATCAGGGGTTGGCAAACTATGGCCTGCAGGCCAAATCCAGCCAATAGCCTGTTTATACAGTCCACATTTAAGCACGGGTTTTGTGGCCCTAGCCAGTTTAGCTCAGTGGATAGAGCATCAGCCTGTGGACTGAAGGGTCCCAGGCTCAATTCCACTTAAGGACATATGTCCCGGTTGCGGGCTCAATCCCCAGTAGGGGGCATGCAGGAAGCAGCTGATCAATGATTCTCTTATCATTGATGTTTCTCTCTCCCTTTCCCTTCCTCTCTGAAATCAATAATATACATCCTATCTAATAAAAGAGAAACATGGTAATTGGCGTACGACTGCTACCCTTCCAATTGGCTAATCAGGGCGATATGCAAATTAACTGCCAGCCAAGATGGCGGCTGACAGCCAGGCAGCTTGAAACTAACATGAGGCTTGCTTGCTTCAGTGACCGAGGAA
>NW_006293088.1:526394-529740 GCF_000327345.1 Myotis davidii | reverse complement strand
GCTTGTGCTGCTGGCGGTGGCAGCAGCAGCAGAGGTGTGATGGGGCGTTGCCTTCCCCTGATCGCTGGGTCATTTCCCGCCCCTGAGGACTCCCGGACTGTGAGAGGGAGCAGGCCGGGCTGAGGGCCCCCCCTCCCCGCCGAGTGCACAAATTTTTGTGCACCGGGCCTCTAGTCCTATATAATAAAAGGGTAATATGCAAATCGACCAAACAGGGGAACAGAATGAGAGGTTGCTATGACGTGCACTAACTACCAGGAGGCAGACACTCAACGCAGGAGCTGCCCCCTGGTGGTCAGTGCGCTCCCACAGGGGGATCGCCACTCAACCAGAAGCCAGGCTCATGGCTGGCTAGTGCAGTGCTGGTGGCCAGAGCCTCCCCATGGCAGTGCTAAGGATGTCCAACTGCCAGCTTAGGCCTGTGGAGAGGGGACCTAAGACCTCAGTTGGACATCCCCCGAGGACTCCCAGACTGCAAGAGTGCACAGGCCGGGCTGAGGGACCCCACCCCCCAGCCACCGGTCCTCTAGTATATACATAAAAGGAATGGTTTTTATGGAATCTAATGAGCAAAATAAACTAACAAAAAAATAGAAACAGACTAATAAATATAGAGAACAGACTAACAGCTGTCAGAGAGGAGGCGAGGTGGGGAGCTGGGGGAAAAAGATGAGGGGATTAAGCAAAATACAACAATACTCATAGACACAGACAACAGTGTGGTAATTACCAGAGGGAATGGGAGGTGAGGGGAAATAGAAGAGGGTAAAGGAGGGATAAATGGTGATGGAAGAAGACTTGACTTTGGTAGTGAACACACACTACAGTATACAGATGATGTTTTATAAAATTGTACACTTGAAATCTATATAACTTTATTAATCAATGTCACCCCAATAAGCTCAATCCAAGTTTTTTTTAAAGCATGGGTTTGACATTTATTAATGACTGAAGAAAATCAAAAAAATAACATTTTATAACAAGAACATTTATATTAAGACATTTGTCATCATCCCCAATAGTCAGAAAAGGAGGAATTGATTTGGGAACACGGCCACGCCGCCCATTAGGGGGCCAAGTTGACTAGTCTACAAGGAGACTATATGGCCTGCAAATGTCTGACTCCTTAAGAAAAAGTGTGCCAACCTCTGCTCTGCACCAAACTTAACACTGAATATGGTTAGTTGTTTTTAACTACAAGACTTGTAAGCCAGATGTTTCTTTTGGAAATTTTTCTTAAGATCACATTCTTCTCATAAAGTCTGAAGAGGACACATAGGCTTTCACAGTTAACTGAGCCACAAAAATCAGAAGAAAGACTTTGAGGCTCTTGCCTTCCATCAGTTTGGACCTCTTTTCTAAACCACGAAGAGAGGTCTTATGAGTGTCCACAAACTCAGGCAGCTCTGATTATCTTTGCTAACAGAGAATGTAGGAGGGGGCACCATTACTTATGTGGTGAAATTCAAACCCAGTTTGATGCATTTGGTTTTGGCTCCTTCTACAGGTTGGAGGAAGCTGCTTAACTATTATAGTTTTAAAAGGCATGGGCCCATCCCTGGCCAGTTGCTCAGTGGTTAGAGCATCGGCCCCAGGACTGAAGGGTCTCGGGATCAATACCTGGTCAAGGGCACATACCTAGGCTGCAGGTTTGTTCATTTGATCCCTGGCTGGATCCGGGTGGGAGTGGGAGACAACCAATCAATGTCTCTCTCTCACATCAATTTTTTTCTCTCTCTCCCTCCCCTCTCCCTTCCTCTCTCTCTTAAAAAAAAAAAACAATGGAAAATAATAATAATAAAAGGCATGGGCCCAGAATAGCAGATGTATGGGAGGGTGTCAACAAATGACTTTAACCTACTCAGCTCACTGCCACAAAAACATAAAAGCAAATATTCTTTTAAAAGTATAGCATTGTCCATTATAAGTAGCGTGACTAACGAGTATAATTCAGAAAAAAATCCACTAATCCAAATGTTTCAAACAGTTAAAAAGTGGCTACATAATTTCAGAGCAGTATTTTTGATACTTGTTTACATCTCCAGAACATTCTTGGCTTAATAATTATATAGAAAGATCCAGTCTGTAAAGTTAACTGTGACCAAAACTGTTACCAAACCCAACTATTATTTCATTATAATTTCTTTTTTAAAAGTGCATCCAACGCAACACAAACCTAACAATAAGCACTGTAATAAAATATTTCAAATCATGGCCTTTCCTTTAGCAATAAATAGCAATTTCTAACCTTCTGGGTAACAATTAGATATACCCTTGTTGGCACGAAGCTAAAATGACCCAGTTAGCGACTGCGGCGAGCTGCTGAAGTAAGGAGGGGTTGGCTAGAAAAATGAAAAGGAGACTGGCCTTTAAAAGCACGTCTACCATTGCGTTGATCAAAGACTGCTCCGAGCAAGGTAAGTCCGGCAGAGGCGAGCACCGCCCTCCCGTGAACACAACCCTCGCGTCTCAGACTCTCTGCACAGAAGGGCCAACCCATCGACGGGGTCCCCCCGCCTGGAAAGGAGTCTGAAGCCACGTTATTGAGAGAGAACCAAGAACACAGAGCCTTTGGGGAGATGACCTCTCAGACGCACACACGGAAATGCTCTCGACCCCAGACCGTTACGGCAGACACACACACACACACAGTAAGGGCAGCTCTCGACGAAAGCCACCCACGGTCCCCAGTGGCTTCAGGCGCAGAAACAGCACGTGCCCCGGTGACTACAGCCCCTCGGGGAGACCGTTATCCAATTGGGCGGCGGGCCCCCAACTTCAGCCCCGGGTTCCGCTGGGGCCTAGGCAGGGGCCTGAGTGCCGGCGAGAAATGCAAACTCATCAGCGCTTTGACCTCAGCGCAGGGGGCAGCCCGGGGGACACTCCCCTCCCGGCCAGGTGCATCGCGGGGTCACTCACTCACGAACCGGGGCGACCGCTCCCTCCCGAGAGGCCAGCCTCGGAAGTCCTGCTCGGGAGGGAAACTGAGGCACGGATGATTTTCATAGGCTGGTAGAAGGCACCCCGGACAAGCCCACGTCTACCACGGCCGCAGAGCCCCGAAGCCGTGGCTGGGGCGGAGGTCCCCGCGAGGCAGCAGGCGGCCCAGGAAGCGGGTCCAGACGGTCCCGCACGACCTCCCCTCCCCCCTCGCTCCGCCGCCCGGCCGGGGCCGCCGCCCGGTACCTCTCGATGACTGAGGCCACCAGCTGCGGCAACTCCTTCATCTCGAAGGCGGAATAGGACGCGGACAGCAGGGGCCGCACCGCCACCTCCCAGCCCGGGGTCGTGTCCACCCCCGTCGCCGGGTCCCCGGGCGCTGGCGTTGCTGCCGCTGCCTCTTCGC
>NW_006293088.1:522775-526333 GCF_000327345.1 Myotis davidii | reverse complement strand
CCGGCCCAGCGCCGCCTCCCGGGAGGGGGCGGAAGTGACGCAATCTGCGCGTCAGACTGCGCGCCGCCGTCGCCGGCCAAAACACGCGGTGCGCGGCGCCCGGGCGGAGAGGCCGGGCTTGCTGCGCCTGCGCAGAACGCAGCGCTTCGGGGAGGGCGGGCGCGCAGGAACCTCCGCGCCTGCGCCCTGGGAGTCGTTCGTGAGGGTGGGAACCGAGTGGCTGCGCTTCCCCGGAAAGGTGAGTTGAGCACTTGGTTTCGGGTGACAAGACCAGGGCAGCGGAAGTACATTATGAATCGCGAATATAACGGCTCCGGCCCGAGACCGCTAAGGACCAGACCAGGAGGCCGAAGCCTGGTCACTCACGCACCTCTCACCCCCCCAGTGCTCCCTATAATAGTAATACCGCCGCGCCTTGCAGTTTACAGAGCGTCCCCTTCCCCACCACCTCCGCTATTACGGTATCACTAGTCCTTGCTGCCTGCGCACCCACCTCCCCTTTACGTGTTGATTTTCCTCGTTAGTAATTTTACCAGCTCGTAGTTGCATCGCTCTTTCCAGTTGCCGCCTAAGGTCCCATTTTCCCTGTTTTTCTACGAGCAAAGAAAGAATGTAAGCTTTTATTCACAGGGCATAATGTCTAGATTTTATTGGGAGGGAATGACCTGGACACCAGGTTTAGGAGGAAAAGGCCGTTGACTCCAGGGAAGGTATGCGTGCATTGAGGGCATTCTTGTGCACCCGAGATCGTGGCGGACGACGTCAAGCACTAGGCCTGTGGACCACAGTCCGCCGGAATGGAAGAACCTTTGCAAGACCAGGGGAGACTATGAAAATCCCGAAGCCCTGAAATAGCCCAAGTTTGGGAAGAGCTTTTGTGTGATGCGGGTGAATAAATTGGTACCTGGTGGTCGATCTGCATTCTTAGTAAGAAAAGACCTATTTCATACTAGAAATAAATTCCGTGAAGGCCAGTCTTAGAGGAAACCATGGCTTCAGAATTAAGCAGCTATAGCTGAGCGGTATGGTTTAATGGGGGAGTACAGAGCAGGAGGGAGCTGGGAAAGTGCCGTATCTTGACACAAGTGGTGGTTAGGTGTACAGACGCACAATGCTATTTATTGAGCTGTGTACTCGATGTGTACACTGTAGTGGTTATAAATTCTACCTCAATCTAGCAATAACCACCACAAGAGGTCCATGTCACTGCAGGATCCCCACAGGCAAGATATTTTGGCTTTCTTTTTTGTTTCTTCCAAAAATATTCCATCTGATACAGAGTCGCTTGAAGTAAACGCTAATAGATTCTTTGTGTTTAGAAACAATTAGGTGAATAAACCATGGCTACTGTTGGCTCCCAGGAGCCAAAAGAAGTCAGTCTGCTCTCAAGCTTTTACAAAGTTACAGGAACCAATCGTCAGCGCATACTTTGTGGAACCTCCTAATGCAGCATTGAATACTACAAATGGAGAGTAGCTCCATTTTGGTAATTCACAATGAATAAAAATTGTTTTTAATACCAAGAATATAAGGAAATAGCCCTGGCCGGTTTGGCTCAGTGGATAGAGCCTCGGCCTGTGCACTGAAGGGTCCCAGGTTCAATTCCAGTCAAGGGCACATGCCGGGTTGCTATCTCAATCCCCACTGGGGCGCGTGCAGGAAGCAGCTCCAATGATCCTCTCTCATCCTCTCTGATACCAAAAATATATTTTTAAAGAAAAGAATATAAGGAAATAGATTGGAAACCTGATTCAATTTAGTAATAGGATACAGTCATTTGTAACCCACAAATATTATTTTCCCCATAATAGTGCATTTTGTATGGTAGCATTTTAAAAGAAGGAAATGTGCCTTGCAGTCGTCTTGCTTTGAGACAAATAATTTTGGCAATTGTGCAGGACTAGAATACAATGTCAGTTTTACAGAACAGCAGGAAGCAGGACTTATAGGAAACTGGAGAAGAAAAGAACACAATTGAAATTGTTAAAATTATAATAAGGTAAACATTCAACTTTTAAGTGTTGAGTAATAGCCAATGTGAATTAATTACTTGACTGACAAATTCTTCTACTAGATGAAACTTGGATATATTTATTCAGCTTTAAACAAATAGCACATAAAATTGAAAATCAGAATAGTTTTTTTGTGAAATGTTTTTATATTCCTCAGTTCTGTTATTGCTGTGTTTTAGAATTTATACTCGAAATTTTGGACCGTCAGATTGAGGAAGAAGGATAAAATGAAAATGTTAAATTTAACATTTGGGGAATCTGGTGAAGGGTATCTGAAAATTCTTTGTACTATTGTAACTTTTCTGTAAGTCGGAAATTGTATCAGAATAAAAAGTTTTTTAAAAACTTTGTAAATACTTTGCTTTCTGATTAGATTATAAAGACACTTGGCAGGCACTTAACAGAAGTAGTATACTTAGTCTAGGAAAAGTGGAGTCAAATGATTATTATGTATCCTTTGGGGTGGGGAGGGGGTATTCTGGTCAGCAGAAGTGAATATTCTGGTCTCTTATGCATATACTAGAGCAGTGATGGCGAACCTATGACACGCGTGTCAGGTGACACGCAAACTCATTTTTTTGGTTGATTTTTCTTTGTTAAATGGCATTTAAATATATAAAATAAATATCAAAAATATAAATCTTTTACTGTGGTTGCAAATATCAAAAAATTTCTATATGTGACATGGCACCAGAGTTAAGTTAGGGTTTTTCAAATTGCTGACATGCTGACCTCAAAAGGTTCGCCATCACTGTACTAGAGGCTCAGTGCACAAAATTTGTGCAGCTGGGTGAGGGTGTCCCTCAGTCCAGCCGGCACCCTCTCGCAATCCAGGACCCCTCAGGTACGGTCCCTAGGCCTGGCCAGTAATCAGGGCCTATCAGGGCTTTCCTTCTCCCGGCTGCCAGCAGCTGGCCCCGCCCCCGCGGCTGCCACTGCTTGCCATCTGTGTGGTGCTGCCCCCAAGCCCCTGCCACTGGTCACCTCCCTCTGCAGGCGACAGGCATGGGGTGTGATTGCTTGGCTGGCCTGGCCCTCCCTCTGTGGGGCAATCGATCGCCGAGCCCCCTGATCTATGGCCCCACAGAGGGAGGCCCCGCCCACACCCCCAAACCCGCAGTGCCACCAGCCAGATGGCCTGGGCCTCCCTCTGCAGAGTGATCAATTGTAGGGGCCCCTGATCGATCGCCCATCAGAGGGAGGCCCCACCCACCGGGCCAGGGCTCCTGATTGATCCCCACGCAGAGGATGGCCTAGGCCTCCCTCTTTGGGGTGATCATGGGGCCACCCTTATCCCCAATCGATCGCTTCACCAAAACCATAAGAAGTACAGTGAAACTTATATGAGTAAATATGACTTTTAAATGTATTTCTGCTTAACTTTTATTCTTTCAGATTGCATGTTTAGGCAATAGTAGACAAAAGTGTTCTTCAGTATAAATGTGTAGCTATTTTATAAAGATGCCTTCAAAATAACCTCAGTCTCTATATTGAAAACGGTACCATCTCAGTACCATGGATTAGAAATGTATATAATTGTCTACCA
>NW_006293088.1:519098-522368 GCF_000327345.1 Myotis davidii | reverse complement strand
TTAAAATGTTAAAATCAAATCTGATATTGTTTTACCTTTTATTTGGTGTGTGGAAGGTGTGCGGAAGAGGGGGTAGTCTTATACGGCGAGTATATAACAAACTCTGTATTTTGAGTGGAAATGTTAGGGGGTCGTCTTATACGCCCAGTCGTCTTATACGCCGGCAAATACGGTAATCGTAGTGCTGATGGGAAAAGGGGATTTTGGTTGGCCAGTCTCAACTGACATTACACTCAGATTCCTTGAAAAACGAAGAGGTAGGGTGCACACATCCTTTATGTTATAAATCCTTACAGGAAAGATGGTCTAAGTCAGTGGTCACCAACCTTTCAGACCTCACGGACCACCAGTGGTCCGCAGACCAACTGTTGGCAACCGCTGGTCTAAGTAAATCAAGAAAGACTTCCCTGAAAGAGTACTTAATTGATCTAACAACAATCTCTAATGGAATAACACTGAAGAATTTCAGCGTTGTGACCATAAAAAGGGGTATGGGAGATCCTTATTGCTAATATGGGAAGCTGTCTGTGATATCTATAATAATAAAAGCGTAGTATGCTAATTAGACCAGACATCCTCCAGATGAATCCAGGCCTGCAATGGAAGCCCAGGTCCCAGGTGCCAGAGAGAAGCTGGTGCCAACAGCTGGGGGAAGGAAGGCCTACTCTTATACGAATTTTGTGCATCGGGCCTCGAGTACTGATATAATCAAGTTGCAGAACATTATGTGGTCTGGAGAGATACATACCAAATTGTTCAGTGGTTATCTTGGACATAGAGGGTTGGGGAAGGTTTTGAAGGGGAGATTCAACCATTATTTTTTTTTGTATTGTTTAATAATGTATGTCGTTTTTTAAAAAAATATTTTTATTGGTTTTGAGAGAGGAAGGATGAGGGAAACATCCATTGAGAGCAGAACATGATGGTAACGTATGTAGTCTTTTAATATAAATAACTTGGCAACAAAATATGAAGCTGTTCCTTCATACGAAATACCAGTGTCTCCATTATTGAAAGGTAGATGGCCCCTCTGCTTGCATTTTACCAAGAATAAATAAATAAATGCGACCAAGTATTGTCTACCTTGTTTTGATTATGGAATGATAATTATCAAATTTTGAATATTAAGTAATTATAAAGTATTGTTTTTCAAAGCCTATTTGGACTTTGAGTCTAGGTAATCACAGTTCTCTTTATTTTGTTTATGTAAGTACACATAAATATACTGAGATCTCATTCCTTTTTAAGATAGAAATTATGGTACCACAAAGTTCATTTCTCATATTGATCTTGTGAGCATTTTTTTAATGTAGCATAATAGGGTTTGCAGAGCCTGTGTGCCAGGGCATACCAGAAAAGGTGAGTAGGACTACCTCTTGGCATTTCAATGTAAGAATTCCTTATTAAGTCACCATAAGGCACTATAAATTTAAGAAACTAACGACAAATATCCTGTCTCCTATGAAGGTGTTAGTCAAAATAGCAGCTTCATGCTTAAGATAGTGGGGAATTCAGAAAACAGTTTACCGATCCCTGGGAGACACAAAATGACTCAAGTAATAAAATGCTGGGATGCACCACTGGGGAAATTGTGTGGTGAACAGCCAGGAAACTCGAAGGTTCTGGGGAGCCAAAATCAACAGGGAAGGTTTTAGGGAGGATTTTAGATTTGAGACAAGCCATATTTTGAGAAGGAAAAAGCATTCCAGCTAAGGAATGTAGAGAAACAATAATTAATTACTTAAAAACAAAACTTTAAATGAGCTGTCAGTAAATAGTCTTGGAACGATTCTGATCATTGTAGCTATGTAACAAGCTTTAAAAAGAGGGTATCAGTTCATAAGGGTAGTCAAATTACAAACCTAAAATTTCTATCATATTTTGTTCCAGAAAGAATTTAAGGCCTCTTTCATGAAAACATGTTTAAGATGCAGTAGTTGAAAAAACAAATAGAATTAAATAGCATGATTCCATTAAGAAAGAACCTGTAACACAAGGACACTAAACTGGCTACAATATGATTAATTTTTAGTATTAGTCCACAGTAATTTTTTTAAAAATATATTTTATTGTTTACAGAGAGGAAGGGAGAGGTATAGAGAGAAGCATCGATGAGAGAGAAATATCGATCAGCTGCCTCCTGCACACCCCCTACTGGGGGATTGCCTGCAACCAAGAATCGAACCTGGGATCCTTCAGTCCGCAGGCCAGCCGACGCTCTATCCACTGAGCCAAACTGGTTAGGGCAGTCCACAGTAATTTTTGCATTGAAATTTCTTTTTCTACAATATGCATGTTCTATTTAAAATCAAGGGAGCCCTAGCTGGTTTGGCCCAGTGGATAGAGCGTCGGCCTGTGGGCTGAAAGGTCCTGGGTTCGATTCCGGTCAAGGGCATATGCCTGCGTTTCAGGCAGTACGGGGCATGCAGAAGGCAGCCGATCAATGATTCTCTCATCACTGATGTTTCTATTTCTCTCTCCCTCACCCTACCTCTCTGAAATCAATAAAAATATATTTTAAAAAAATAATAAAATCAAGGGAAAATATACACTGAGTGGCCATATTATTATGACCACCCCATCAGTACAATGAAGTGAATTAGTTATACAAATAAAAAAACCTTGAGAGTATTTGCTTAGGAAGTTTTCAATATTCAGTATTTTAGGAAGTGTCAATGAAGTACTGATGGGGTGGTCATAATAATCTGGCCAGTGTATTTATGAGTGATTTAAAAGAGACAACTATTCTGATACTGAGCCCATAGGGAAATTCCTCTTTGTTCCTCTACATACGATAAACAACATCCTTAACATCTCTAGAATAAATCCAACACCAAGTTCTAAAATCCATTCCTGAAGGTAGGCTATGACAAAATGCTGTTCCAAAAATTACATCTAGATGCACAGCTAGGTCCCTGCTGGTCTGGCTTAAGCTAGGGACTGGCTTTAGCTTGAAGAAAAGACAGATTATACATACCTGGGGGTCGGGGACCCAACACACTGTGTCTGAACCACTCTCCTTTGAGTTGTGTTTTTCACTCTTGTTGCTGTTTTCACCTTAACTTTTTTTCTATTTTTTTAAACCTCAAACTCATATTTTTTTTTATTTCATTTTTTATTGTCCAAAGTTTTACATATGTCTCCTTTTTCCCCCCAATTGCCCTCCTCCCAGTCATTCCCACCCCGGGCAAGCCCCCACCTCCCCAGTGTCTGTGTCCATTGGTTATGCTAATATGCATGCGTACAAGTCCATTGGTTGCTCTCTGACCT
>NW_006293088.1:517067-517566 GCF_000327345.1 Myotis davidii | reverse complement strand
TCTTGAAAAACCTTAAAAGTGTGGTTTTGAACTCTATATCCAGTAGTTTGCTTTCCTCCATTTCTGTCATTTGTGTCCTGTTTCTTTGTCTGGGCATTTTTTATGCTTCGCTGTGTCGATAGAGTGGCTTTCTGTGCTAAGTGTCCCATAGGGCCCAGTGGCTCAGTCTCCCCAATTACCTGAGGTAGACACTCTTCTTCACCTTAATTTTCATTTTATTTTATTGTGTATCATTTATGGTGTGTAAGCTGTAGCAAGAGCTTTTTTAAAAAATCATTTTTATTTTTATTCTTCAATTACAGTTTACTTTCAGTATTATTTTGTATTGGTTTCAGGTGTACAGCATAGTGGTTAAATAATCATATACTTTACATAGTATTTCCCCTTCAATATTTCCAGTACCCAATTGCCACTATACATAGTTAGTGCACTATTATAGACCTATCCCCTATGCTGTACTTTACAGCCCTATGACTATTTTGTAGTACCAATCTGTACT
>NW_006293088.1:476359-516980 GCF_000327345.1 Myotis davidii | reverse complement strand
CATCCCCATCCCCTCTGGCAACCACCAGTCCGCTCTCAGTGTCTGTGTGTCTGTTTCAACCAAGTGCTTTTTGTAAGGAGGTGAGATACTGGCCAAGGAGGTCTACATTAAACTTCCTGGGGCGTACCTTCTGTTTGTGCTCAAGAAGCACGGAGCTATACATTTCTGCACTCTTTAAAGCAGAGGAGAGGAGTAACATCCTCTCTTTAAAATGAAAGAGCCTGACAAAGATTTATGGCTAATCAGAGGTCAAAGGAATGATTAAATAAGTTTCACGTCTGTTCCAGGGCACACAAAATAGTCAAGGCCCAGAAATCTATTCCATAGAGAAAGGCAGAATGAGTCAACTCCCAATTTAGAATTGTAGACTCTAAGCAAAATAATTATTGGAGGAATGCTAACAAAAATTACTTGGGTTTCAGAAAAGTTTAAACTCTATAACTTGTTTTGGTACTTATCAAATTGAGGGTCAGTGATAAAACTGTATTATCTGCATAAGAGCATGCTCACCCTTCATTGTTGGGGGTAGGGGAAAGGGAGCAAATATCAACCCCTTGCAAAAGTGGCATTAGATCAATAAGCTACAGTTTTAAGAAGAGGGTGGGTGGGGTAAAACACATTACTATTTAACCCCTCTCCTCCTCCCCCAAAATTTAAAACTATAATTCTGTGTTTAATTCATGCACATTCACCAATAACTAATTACTGTTCAGAGTCAAAGGTTAAGGAAACATTAACAAAAGCCATAAACCATTTTACATTATTCCCAACAGCGACTGAAAATCACTGAATTTAGCTATAAACTTTACACCAAGAGATCATGTATGTTGACCAAACTAAAAAAAATAATGACACCCAAAATACTAAGGACTCTCCTTTAAGTGAAACATTCATTGCAGGTGGCCCCAAAGTCAACCTAGTTAACGAAGAGACGGGGACAGATGCACAGAAAAAGAGGAGGAGGAGAAAACCCCATCAGAGAGAGTTAAAAGCCACAGGTAGAGGCTGAGCACAGCTGGTCAGAAGTGAGTGCTGCTTCAAGGTTCAGAAATACTGAGAAGCCTGGCCGGTGGGGCTCATTAGTTGAGCCTCAGCATGTGAACCAGGAGGTCAAGGTTCGAGTCCCGATCAGGGCACATGCCCGGTTACAGGCTCTATCCCCAGTAGAGGGCGTTCAGGAGACAGATCAATGATTCTCTCTCATTGATGTTTCTATCTCACCCTCTCCCTTTCTCTCTGAAATCAATAAAAAAATATATATTTTTTAAAGTTTTCTAAAAACCATTTCTGCATTGCTTTTTGTCCCCTCTAATACAAGAGTAGCCTCAAAGTGTTCCTAAACCACAAAAAAAGGACTTAAACAGTGCTGTTCGTCACTCACTTTATTCAGACGCTTGAATGTACCTCTCCCCCCACATGGCTAGAGGTCTACTCTGTACATTTCATTCTTCACAGTAAAGAAAAGCCGCATTATTCCCCAAATCGGGAACAAGGGAACATTTTTAGGACATCTTTCTTTTGCAGCAGAGACAACAGCCAATTGGCAATGCCTCACCCACAAAATGCCAATTTCCTACCTCTGCCTTTTTCTTCTCCATTCCTTAAAGATCCATAAGATTTGAAATCTCATTTTAAGAGCAATCTAGTGACCCACACAGGTCAATTTATATAAAACTAAAAATAAATAATGAGGTTCTTAAACAGGATGACTTTCTCTAACAAGGTTATCAGATGGCTAGACCAGGCTGTGGGTGAGATGAGAGATCACGAGAGATGAGTCGGGTTACCTCCTCCCTCCCCTGAAATCTCTTCAAGGTTCAGACAATTCAGTATTAAAAGGCCTCAGCCTGCACATGCCTTAGGTGAAAGACCTGGGCAGTGATCCACAGACCAAGATGCTATTTACATACTTGGCTTTTAATAAACTGAAACAAAGACTACGTGGCCCAACCTGAGTGAGAACATGAAACTAGAGGCTTCATTAAAATAAGTGTGACACCAAATATAGATTCCTCAACCAGGAGTTCTTGTGCAGAGAAGCCACGAGAGGCTGGATCAGTGCTCAAACTTCAGCGAAGGACGGATCTTCTTCCTCCCAATGTAAACAGTAAAGGTGGAGTGGTCAGTAAGAGTTCCCTTCCCACCCAAACAAGAAGCAGGGACACAGAAAGATTTCTAATTTAACCTGGGAAACAGGAGGCAAACCAAAATCAATTTGAACAGGCCTCATAAAAGAGAAAACTCTGTTGGGATCTCTTAAAAAAAACAAAACAGAACATTCATAGATGGACAAAGAGGAAATAGGGCAATGGCCTTTGGACTTCAGGGGAAAGTCCATCAAGATGCTTTGAGATTCTCAGCTGAGAGAGTTCAACCTCCATCCACCGATGGCACCAGACATATCCCAAAAGGAGTCTCCATGAGAGTCCATCTTCTCCCCCACAACTCTTAGCTAAGATGAGCGCCCACACATCCTCCATCGCCCTGTCCAACTGCAGCTGGAGCTTTGCTGGCCTTCCCTTGGCTCTCCGCTCTCGGGCAGATCTTGGGTTTTTACCGCCAGGCACGATTCAAGAGTTTCACCTGTGCCAGTCTCTTCGTGATCATGGTGGCAAACACCAGGCCGAAGAGGACACTGCTGATTAACACATAGTCATAGTCATCCTTCAGGACATCAAACTGTTTGGACGGGTAGACTCGAGTTTGGTAAATGTCCAGGCCATAGGCCACAACCTGGAAGGCAGAGGGAAAGAAAAATGGATAAGAAAGGCAGCCGGTGATCCGCACCACCTCAACCTCAGGTAGAAAAGGAAATGGAACCCTCAGCTGTGTCCCCAAGGGCTGTCACAGCTGGGTGGCTGTGGGCTTTACTCACCAAACAAGTGGACTCCAGGCCTGAGGGAGCAGTGTAAATACCGCGCATTCGAGAAACTGTCTGGTTATAGTTGATGAATCGCTCTGCGTGTATCTGTACATCTGGAGAATATGGGATCAGGTTCTCCTCTCTGCAAAACATCAGTCGGGACGGCATTCACACTGTTGTAAGGTGATCCCCTGGCTGCCCTTTCAGAGTCCTGGGAGCTTTCCAGGCCACATATCTAGCCTCACATCTTCCTTCAAAGTCTACTAGGGAGTTAAAAATTTAGCAGCTAACTGTTAGGAAGGCGGTAAGAAAGAAGCTGCGTGGAGACTAAGGCTGAGATCTGGATTCCTACCTTGTTCTAAATCTAAAAACAAATAACAGACAGACAACCGTGTTCACACCAGGGGAGGAAAGCCAAAGCCATGTTAAAACTAAAACACTGAGCCACTGGGCCAATTCCTGCCGTTCAACCCAGAGTGCCTGTCTACACTCCTCTGGGAAACCCTGTTATCACCCCATGTCTCTTCCCCAGGTTTATCCTCCCCTTTTTCACCCCCCATAGTCTCGCTCTTATTCTCTCTTCACTCTAAACCAGTGATGGCGAACCTTTTGAGCTCGGCGTGTCAGCATTTTGAAAAACCGTAACTTAACTCTGGTGCCGTGTCACATATAGAAATTTTTTGATATTTGCAACCATAGTAAAACAAAGACTTATACTTTTGATATTTATTTTATATATTTAAATGCCATTTAACAGAAAAATCAACCAAAAAAATGAGTTCACGTGTCACCTCTGACACGCGTGTCATAGGTTCGCCATCACTGCTCTAAACCATACCCCTATTTCCTTTTCTCTTTGTGCAAAAACAGATCTGTGCATTCTGCTGCCCAGTTTCTCAGACCCCTAAGGGAAAAGAATTCAGGATAGGTTCGAGAAAGGATGGCTGGAATTATTCAAATACATACTAACAGTGGCAAGCTATTGTATTCCCTACAGGACCCAACCCCCATTTCCTCCCTGACCTCATTTCCGTCTCCCCACCACCAGCTGCTCTAGCCCCACTGGCTTCCCACCCTCCCTCTAACTCACTGACATGATCTTAGGGCATTTGCTCTTCCCTCTGCCTGAACAGTGCCCCCAGGCCTCCATAAGGCTAGCTTCTTTCCTCCTTCTGGTCTCCAATCAAGTCACCATTTCAGAGGGGCTTCCCCTGGCCACGCTTGCAGAGGTTCAACCACACATACCCCCTCACCCTGCACAGCCCCAGGCCCCTTTCTGCTTTTTCCTCCTCAGCGTTTATGAGCAGCTAACATTTCATCTTATTTACTGTCCACCTCCCCAACCAGAAGGTAACTCCGTGAGGGCAGACATATTTGTCAGACTTGTTCACTGCTACATCCCCAGGTCCCAGCATAGCAGGACAGCATGTACCAGACTGAGGGCCAAAGGTGACCTACAGGTTAAGTTCCTTACGGTCAGAGCCTTCACACTGCCACAGGGGTCTCACCTGCTTTGTTCTGTTGGGATCTCAGGACGGCGGGGATCCAGCAAGGCCTTAGGGAGGGAAAGAATGGCTCCGGAAGGTAGTCCAACTGCACAGAAAGAAGTCAAAGTGTATGTTCACACCAATCAACCCCAGATTAGGGCTAGCTACAAAAATGTCAGAGAAGGGTGTGCAGTTAGTTCTAGGGGAAGAGGAATGCCAGGATATGATGGGAATAAAATATATTTAAAAAAAAAAAAGGGGGGGGGGGTCCTTGAGGCTCCTAAATGGCCAAAAACCATAATCTAATAATACGCATGTGTCTGAATGAAGGTTCCCACTTTTGAAAATATTGGTTTCCTCACATATCCTGAGACATCGGGAAATAAAGTTTTAGAATTAGAGATGGGTAATGATGAGAGAGATGAGCATGGAAGGCCACTCAGATCTCTTCATCTCCTCCTTTCCCTCCAATACTACCTGCCCCGACCAATGAGTCTCCTTCCCATGAGCCAAACCAGCCACGTGCGCCGGTGCAGCAGCAAGGCCAGGGAGGACACAGGGCATGAGCGCTGTTGGATTCAGAAATGGTGGGGCTGAACGGGAAACTGCCAAAAGGTCTGTCCTCCTCCTATTTGAGAATAAAATAGTACCGAGCGCCTGATAAGCTCTGAGTCCCACATGTCTTTGGTAAAATCAACTAGACAGAGCAGCTTGCTAACCATCACTAAGTCCTGAGCTTGAACTACATAAGGACGAGACCAAACCGTGCCAATGTCTACAGTCAGCACAGGCCATCTGTTAGGAATGATATCACGGCTCACCTTTATGAGTGAAGTAAAAATGCAGAACAAAGTGGTTCATCAGAAATGAGAATTAAAAAACGTATCATCTTTTATGGATGGTAATGCCAGAGGAGCATTTTCATTTGTCTGAGATAAAGCCCTCCTCACTGACCATCCCTAATGATCATGGTTCTGCCAGCAATGCATCCCTGGCTTTGTGTTCAGTGCGGCTGCCTAAGAGACCCAGTCACCAGAGACCCCCGAGCCCCAGTCACTCACTAAGCAGGTGTCGGCTGGTGATGCCCCGCTCTGTGATGGTGGCTTCCATGGCACTGATGGAGGAGGGGAAGATGTAGGACTGCTGGAGGACCTGGGGCAGCTGAGGACGGTCCAGGGAGCTGAAGGCGGTGGCATTGTATTGCTCAGTGCCCTCGTAGAGCTCCAGCACGGTCAACTCGTTGCGCCGGGCCTTGGTATTCCAGTACTGGTACTGCAGAGAGAAGGGGGGGCAGCGAGGGGCTCAGCTGCTAGTCCAACTGGGCAGGGGAAATTACATGGGAAGACACCTTTCTGATTGGCTACATGCCCACGAAGGAGAGAAACCACCCAGCACCCAGTTTTCCGCCTTGCTAACAAGTTTACTAGCTTTCAGAGTAGTTATCTCTAGGCTACCCAGAGTTCACCACAGGAAACAAAGAATTCTCCAGATTCTTGGAAATCGGAATTATAATAGCTAACATCTGAGTGCTTACTATGTGCCAGACGCTGCTGTAAGCTAGACAAAAGGTGATGTTGTTATCCCTGTCTCACAAATGATGCAACACATAGAGTATAGTGTCCCTGATGGTGACATGAGCTCATCTGCGAGTCCTTACCACCACCCAGTTCTCTGAGTGCACGATGTGGACGGGGCCCTTGGCCTTCCTCTGCACGGAGGAGTGGACGATGCGCCCAGTGACACCGTCCACGAGGAAGATGCCGATGAAGGTGCGTTCGTGGTGTACGTCTGTGCTCTCGGTCACCACGGCCAGCAGGTTGGGGTTCAGGCTCTGTGGAGAAGAGAAAAGCTCCTCAGAACCACAGTGGCACATCATGGGCTCCACACCACGGGGAGCCCTGGAGGGGGGCAAACCTGGAGTTCACTGGTCTGGCAGAGCAATTAGGTTTCCTGGTTAGAAGAGCTTCCTGTTTAGAGTTTGTCACCACTGCACTCGTTTAGTGTCTGCTGAGTGCCATGCCATGTGCTTTGCCTACTCATTTCACTGAATCCATAAACAACTTTGCAAAGTAGATACTATTATTACCCACATTTCAAGATGCAAAGTCTTACAGGAGTTAAGCAACCTGCTCAAGTCACAGACATTGGTAACTCAAGATATACTACCCAGGTCTGCCCATTCGCTGGCCTAAGGACACTGCTCCAGCAACGCTATTTCTCTCCACCAGTGTCCTCCCTATCACTGAGTCAACGGATAAGCCTCAGTTCTCTCCTTACATGACCTACTAGTACCATGTGACACGGGATCACTCCTGCTTGAAGCACTTTCTCCACCTGGTGTCCAGGACACATGCTCCCTGGTTTTCTTTTTTTTTTTTTTTTATAATATATTTTATTGTTTTTTTACAGAGAGGAAGGGAGAGAGATAGAGAGTTAGAAACATCGATGAGAGAGAAACATCGATCAGCTGCCTCCTGCACACCTCCTACTGGGGATGTGCCCGCAACCCAGGTACATGCCCTTGACCGGAATCGAACTTGGGACCCTTCAGTCCACAAGCCGACGCTCTATCCACTGAGCCAAACCGGTTTTGGCTCCCTGGTTTTCTTTTTGCCTTACTGGCCACGCCTTCTCATCTCTCTGGCAGGTTCCTCCTCATCTCCTGATCTCTTGTACGTTTCCATCTATACTTGCTCTCATGATGCCCACCATCTCATGGCTTTCACACCATCTATGGGTGCTGGCAATGCCCAACTTTACGTATCTGGGCCAGACCTCTCCCTGAACTCCAGACTTGACTAACGGACTGCCAGCTCAGTATATCTTCTTAGATGTCTTATCTCAAACTTGACTTGCCCCAACTGAACTCCTGTTCCACCCCTGCTAAAACCTGCTCCCTCTCAGAGCTCCCCATGTGTGTCTTAGACCTAGAACCTCTAAGTCATCCTCAACTCCTTCTCTCTAACACACACACATCCTATGCATCAACATATCCTATTGCTCCACCTTCAAAAGTATCCAGAATCAGATCCTTTGTCACCAACCCATCATCTCACCTGGATTATTACAACAGCCTAACTGTCTGCTTGCTCTACCCCTTGGCCCACGACAGGCTCATCTTGACACAGCAGGCCAAATGAACCTGTTACGCCTCAGTCACTTCTGTCACTTCTCTGCTCAAAACTTCCCCGTGGCTCTGTCTCAGCCAAAAGGCCAGAGTGATGGCCTGTGATCTGGCCCTGTCTCCTCCTGACCTGAGCAGCCCAGACTCTCCTCCTCAAAGACCCCGTTCTAGTCCCGCTAGCCTCCTTGCTGTTTCTAGAACACTCCAGGCATGCTCTGATTTTTCTGTCCAGAAGGCTTTTCCCCACTCCTCACTCCTTCAAGTTTAAGCGTCATTTTCTCAATGAGACCCCCCCTCCTTAACCACCCTATTTTAAATGTATCCCCTTCAATTCTACGCTCCCTTTCCCTCTTCGTAGCTTCGGATTTTTCTATGAAACTGGTTGTCCTCTCACATGCTCTCTAACTTACCTGTTTACTTTCTTTATTGGCCTCTTCCAAATACAATGAGAGCCTCACGAGGAGGGGAAATGTCTATTTTGTTCACTGATGTATCTTAAGTGTCTAGAGTACCTGGCACTCAAATAAATAATAAGTCCACTTCACCTCCGTAACTATAGTCTAACCATGAGAAAAACATCACACAACCAAAACTGAGAGACATTCTACAAAACACCTGATTAATACTCTTCAGAATGATCAAGGTCATGCAAAAATGTCAACTAAATGCAATGTGGAGCCCTGGATTGGATCCTGGGGCAGAAAAGGACATTAATAGAAAAGCTGATGGAACCCAAATAAAGACTGGAGTTTAGTTAACATCTTGCCCCAGTGTTGATGTCTTAGTTTAGGCAGATGTACTATGGTCCCCAAGGGGAAACTAGAGAAGGGGCTTATGGGATTCTATGTAGTACTGCATCGTTTCTGTAAGTCAAAAATTAAGCCCCCCTCCCCAAAAAAAAGTTTAAAAAAAGACTAACCTAAAAATTTGCATAATGAATATGAACCCAAAAAGCCCTATTCTTATTATTCCTTCAACATATGAAAGCACAAGTATTCTAGCATACTTTACCTCGTACGAATGAAATTACACAGTAAATTTTTTCTAGTACAAGTCAAAATGTACTTCAGAATATGTATTATTTTGGTCATTCTGAACAAGCAAAACACTGTGGTCACATGGAAGGCATCCATCAGTAAAGATTTCAAGCTGGCAGCACTGATAATGCTGTGTGGAGGACACCATTCTAATCATGTTATATGTTATCATTAATCTTCACAGTAATCCTCTGACACAGGCTACAATCTCCATTACATCAGTGAAAACAGAAGTCAGGAAGCCGAAGCGAATGACCCACAATGAACAGTCAGTCTGCGGCAGAGCCTAGTCTGAACCTGGACAGCCCAACCGGAGGCTTGCGCTCTGCCTCACGCTTGGCGAATGAGCTTCCCGTCAGTTCTGGTCGTGGTACCCTGCTCTATGACATCTCCCCCGAGCTCAGTCTCTGCTGTGCTGGGGGGTGGAATTAATGTCCATTACTACAGTGACTACATGCTCTCACAGGACAGTTCTGCAGCCCACTAGTCATTTCTCCATCTCCCACCCTTTACTACTAACTAGAGTGCTGGATCATAGAGACGGGCTTTCTGATTAACCAACTGAGGTTTAACCCCAGACAGTTCTATCAGTACTATCTATCTATCTATATCTACACTAATAAAAGAGAAACATGGTAATTGGCGTACGACCGCTACCCTTTTCATTGGCTAATTGGCAAGATATGCAAATTAACTGTCAGCCAAGATGGTGGCCGGCAGCCAGGCAGCTTGAAACTAACATGAGGCTTGCTTGCGTCAGTGACTGAGGACTCCAACGTCCCCGCCTGCCACTGCAGGCCTCTGAGCCAGCAGTTCACGCAACTCTGTAACAAATACCTCCAGACTTCAGCAGATTCGCAACATTGTATGCAAAGGCCAGAAACCTACTTTCAGCCATGGAGGCCTAAGAGCTGGAGCCAAGCCTCAAAGCTAAAGCTGGCCCAGAATAAAAAAAAAAAAGAAAGAAAAAGGAGCAGTTGGGAGCTTCAGTCACCCCCAGCCTGAAAAGAGCCCTCAGCCCCTCACCCACACTGGCCGGGCACCCCAGTGGGGACCCCTACCCTGAAGGGTGTGTGACCAGCTGCAAATAGCCATCATCCCCTCACCCAGACGGGCCAGGCATCCCAGTGGGGAACCCCACCCTGATCCAGGACCCCCTTCAGGGCAAACCAGCCGGCCCCACCCATGCACCAGGCCTCTACCCTATATAGTAAAAGGGTAATATGCCTCCCAGCCCCGGGATCAGCGGAGCCATGAGGCCTCCCGGCACCGGGATCAGCGTGACAGGGGGCAGCGCCCAACCCCCCTGATCGCCCTGCGGCTATGTGACGGGGTGGGGCCACAACCCCCTGATCGGCCCTGCTCTGTGCCTGATAGGGGGGAGCTCCCCAATCCCCGCCCGGGCCCTGCTCTGTGGGTGATGGGGGCAGCGCCCCAACCCCGATTGGCCCTGCTCTGTGCATGACAGGGGGCGGCGCCCCAACTCCCCAATCGGCCCTGCTCTGAGCCCGACACGGGGCTGCACCTAGGGATTGGGCCTGCTCTCTGCCCCCCAGGAGCAGGCCTAAGCCAGCAGGTCGTTATCTCCCGAGGGGTCCCAGACTGTGAGAGGGCACAGGCCGGGCTGAGGGAGCCCCCCTCCTCCCCGAGCGCACAAATTTTTGTGCACCGGGCCTCTAGTATATATATAAACTCTAGTATATATATAAAAGCCTAAGTAACAACTGAATGACCAGAACAACCGATCCACCAGTTGCTATGATGCAACTTAACAAAGGAGCTGCCTCCTGGTGGTCAGTGCGCTCCCACAGCCAACCTCCTGCAGCTGGCCGTCCTCCTGCAGCCCTTCCCCAAGCTGGCCATCCTCCTGCGGCCCCTCCCCTGGCCGGCCAACTTCCCGAGGCCCCTCACCCCTGCCAGCCTGCCAACACCCTGCAGCCTCTCCCCGCAGCCTCCCCATAGGCCCCAATGGTGGTGGGGGCTGGCTGGCCAGCCAACCTCCCGGGTCCCCTCCTCCCGGCTGGCTGGCCCCCTGATAGGCCTTGATCACTGGCCAGGCCGAGGGACCCCATTCATGCACCAAGCCTCTAGTCACTAATAATAATAGCTAACATCGACTGGGCAATGGCCATAAGCCAGGCCCTAGGCTAAGCATGAGTCTCTGAGGGGATCATCACAACCACCCTAGAAGGGCACAGTGTACCCACTTCACAGATAATACTTTAGGCTCAAAGGGATTAAATGACTCACTGGAGATCATGCACCTACAAATTCTAGAGCCAGAATTGAAACCCTTGCTCTCCTACTCTATACCAGACTGCTGTGTCATACCTTGTAGAGCACGCTGCGGTCCCCCATCACACGGCCCTGGGAATGAACGTGCTCGCTGCTGCGCTTCCCCTTCACCTTGACGATACGCTGTACTTCTGGGGGAATGGTCAGCTCCCAACTCAGCTCAGTGGTGAGGTCCTGGAGCAAAAGCAACAAAGCCGGTGCTTGTAGTCAGGAGACTATGCCTAGACTGGAGCCTGCAGTAGCTGGACACGCCCTACAGTTCATTACCTGCAGCCTTTGTGCTGGAAGAAGGTTCTGGTTTATGAAAGAAGTTTTAGAACTCACAGTTTGACTTAAAAACATACCATTAAGAAAGCAGAAAACTTATTTAATAGCTCCCCATTGTTTATCTGAGTAGGAAATATCCAAAGAAAGTTTACCACTTATTACTAAAATCAAAGATTCCGTATCCTGGGCCAGCAGCGAATGACTGAGCTGGCAGGGACCTTGAAGTACTATACAAAAAGTTCTATAGAGTCACAGGAAACTATACGCAAATCTGTATGGTTAAATGTTACTACAGGTGGAGGGGAAAGGCACACAAGGGCCACCTGGGTGGGGTGCTGGTGCCATTCTGCTTCCTGATCTGACTGCCATGTACGCAAATGTTCCCTTCTGAAAGGTCACTGAGCTAGAACCTCAGAATTCTGGGTTTTTCTTAGCATTATACTTTCATTTAAACACGGGTTTAACAAAATAATAAGAGATGAAAAATAAAAAATCCTATTAATAAAGGCAGGTCAATTCCATTTCACTGAGAAGAAACATCTATGAATCACATATCTATATGGCCCACACAGCTGCTTACACAGTGTTGTGAATACACAGAAGGACCGTGAAAGATGCACAGCCGACTCCTGACAGGCCTTCCATCTGGGAAAGCAGCTGGGAGCAGGGTGGAAAGGGTCTGCTCGCATTTTGCTTCTGAGCTTCTGCGTCAATTTACTCTTTTACAACAAAAAACATCCCCAGAGAGCAAGGTCACCAGTCAACTCACTCAGAGGTCAGACTGTAAGACACCCTTGGCCTGCTCCCCATGTAGCGTTGCCTCCTTTGTCTGCCCTTGGCCACCACTGACTCCGATGACATCCTCAGGATTCCACTGATTCATGACACCCACACTCCAGTTTGCTCCCCTGTATCCACAAAGAACTGTCTCTTTCCGGGTCTCCTTTTTATCAACTTGGAAGGGCAATTTATTTTCACTCACAAGGGTACAGAATGTATTTTCTGGGTAGACCATTTCCTATGCTGTTTATGTGAAAGGTTGGCTGTTAACAAAATGTCAGAAAAGGGCATTGCATTTTAAAACAACAGATAATACATTTAGATGGCATTTACCATGTGCCAGGCATTGCTTTATGTGATTTATATGTATTAAGCCCTTGCTCCTCACACTAACCCTATGAGGTAGGTGCCATTATCATCTTATTTCATAGACAAGAAAGCAGAGGCAGAGAAATCCTACACCCAAGGTCACAAAGTTAGTAAGTGAGGTTTCACACATAGGCAGTTGGGTCCAAGCTCCTAATCTCTATATTATAGTACCTCTCCAAAGGCCCTAAGGGACAGGACTGAAGGACCGTCTGGTGAGGCCACAAATTACTCCTCTATGCAGCCCTGCTAGCAAGACCAAGACCAGGCCCTTGTGAACCTCCAAGCTGGGCCTCAGAGCCACTGTGTATCACTGTTTGTAAGAATTGGACTCAAGTACGTCAAGGTCAGAGCAGATCTATCCCATTTCTGGAGTAAAACTCAAAGCACACATTCTATCAAGAGTGAGTTCATAACACCATATTCATATAGAAAATACTATTACTCAACCCCCATTCCCACCTCCTACCTTCCCCCAAATGGAGCACAATGTCCCTTCTCAGTGCCATAGAAAAGGAAGCAGAATGAGAACTCCATGGGAGCAGACTTTGTCTGATGTTGACTGCTTTTCCCACGGCACCTAGAACCGTGCCTGCCATGTGGCAGCCTCTCAATAAATATGAAAATTACTTTGAATCAGACATCAGGACTATGCTGATCAAAATTTTCGATAGAATGAATAGCGTAATTGACTTCTTAGCCAAATAACCAGAAACGCCCACGTCTCCCCCGAAGGGTCCTGCCGGATGCCCCTTCCCTACCTTCCGAAGTCGATATCCACACAGCCGGCCCTGTTCTGCATCCACCAAGTAGAAGAAGATGGAAGGGGCTAGCTCATGAAGCTGTCGCAGGACATTCCGAGTGGCTGGGAAAGCCGTGACCTTGAACATCCAGAGCCCAAGAAAAGGGTTAAAGGAAAAAGTTAGGAGTCTCTAAGCACTTTCTCAATTACTATTACTATTTCCCATCAAAGAGAGCCTTAATAAAACAGCAAACCTTAAAGAATTGGTCTATTGAACTCAATTAGGGCTTAAATTTAGATCTGTTAAGACCCTGAATTTTCACCAGTGCAGAAAGAGTAATCAAGTCGCTTAGACATGCCCTGCAAGCCCAAATGTGTGCTGACGGCAGACAGCCCCAGCTCTGGTCCACTGGCTGCTGTGTGACCACCCCCGCCCCACACCCAACTCTACGGGGATGTCCCCCGCCATTCTATGCCGTACCTTGTACTCATCGTCTATCAGCAGCAGCACCTTGGCATAGTCTTGATCCATGATGGGCAGAAGCAAAGACTGCAAGATGGGGCGCTTCAGCACTGGGGGAGCCACCTGACTCCACTTCCCAAAAATGGGATTGAAGACATAGAGAGAACTCATTCCCGTCTCCTGAAACGGGCAGACTGTCAGATTCCACCATGGAAAGAATGCACATCCAAGGAGTCAATCTGGGACTGGAGCTCAACTGTGCTGCATCCCTTACTTAGTCTTTCCTTAGTCTTGGCTGAAGGTGAATGGTCCCCAAGGCTAAAGTGTCAAAAGGAAAATAAACTTCCTCTTGACTCCAAAGCTAACCAAGAACTGGGCAGGCTGAGGGGCAAATAAAATGGTCAATAACCAAATCAGCAACCCCAGGGCAGCCATTCCAGCAGAACACCCCCCAGCTCCCTTCTGATAGTTCCAGAATGAACCGACAAAAATCCATCTAATTCTGGGAAGCAGGGATACAAATAGTAGCTTTGTGTCCTGCTGTCTCTCATCTACAGACAAGAAAACAGCCACTCAGCTACCACCAGCCACCTATGCTTGGGAAGAAGACGAGCTGGCTTACTACACATCTGGTAAAGTCACCCCCACTTTCCAGTCACTCCCACCTCAGTCCTGGATGGTTCCTCAACTCAGGAAAAAACTGGAAGAAACCGAGCTCTAACCCCTGAATACTGATCTTTAACACTCATACAATTCTAAAGGCTTAGGAGAAATTTAAGTTACAAAACACCAAAAAGCCACAGCACTTTGGTTCAAATCAGAGGTGGCCTCACCTTGTCCTTTACCAGGAGGGTACACTGTGGGGGGTGGGGGAAGTGAGCAGTGGTTCTCTGCACCATCAGTTTAAAGGAGGAGTCTGGCTTGACATTGGGGAGATATTGTTTCCACAGGATGGTGCCAGAGCTGCTCTCAATGCCAAAAAGCTGCAAGATAAACAAGGAACTGGCTCACTACTAGAAAGACAAACCAAAGAACTGATTGTATCCGTGAAGAAAACGAGAGCCCATGCTCTCCCCCACCACCCCAGAGCCTCTGGGGGTTTGGGACCTGGGCTCACCCCCGCACCTTGCCTGAGGCTGTCACCGTCACCACCATCTTCTGGAGGTTGAACTCATCTCTGGCCAGGGTGTCAATGCTGATCTCATTCTTAATCTGACTTCGGGGCTTCCGAGCATCATAAAACATTTTCCAGAGATGGGAGGTCCACGCCTGCAGCAGGATGAGCTGCGACGAGAGGCGTTTCAGGAACATCCCCAGCAAGCCGTCTGGTGTCAAGGAAAAGGTAATAAATACAGCTGAGGCTCCCTCCCCACCAGACGAGGTGAGTCCAGCAAGGGGGTACTTGCTTTTCCTAACGAGGGGTCGCTCTCTCTCCTGTGGCTCGACACCTCAGGCTGCATGTCCAAGGAGCGGTCCTGTGTCTGATGCCAACAGTCTCACACTCAGGGACAGCCAGGCAGGAACTTCCAAACCTACTCACCTGGCTCATAGTACCGCACCTGCCTGGACCTTGGAATAGGAGACTAAGAGGTCAGGGATCAGCCATGCAGGATGCAGCCATGCTGTGAACGTCTCCACCACAGCCCCACATCCAGAATGGCCAGAGGAAGGCTCTGAGTGCCATGAAACCAAAAGAGGGAGGGATGTGGGGTGCAGGGGTGCATATGTATGTGTATCATGAACGGGTACTTCCATTTCCCACTGCTTCACCCCTATTCTGTCAACTGTTTGACCAGACCCAACAGACCTACTTGCAACCAACTCCCGGGGCTATCCCTGACCCCATCAATGACACCACGACCCTCAAATCACCTCCTCAGGGCAGATTTGGTCACTGAAGCAGGTTGCACAGTAAAGAGCATGGCCTCTGGCGTCTGGCAGACCTGGGTTAACATCCCAACTCCACTGCTTACTAACTTAGTGACCTTGGGAAATGTACTTGATCTCCTGGCCTCTGGTTCCTCATCATTAAATGGCATGTAATCCACTGACTGGGCTACTGCAAGATGACACATGATGTACATACAGGGTTTCGCACAGTGTGGGATACACGTTAAGTGCTCACTGAAAGGAGGGGTGCCCTTTCTTGTGTAATGTTTATTCAGGTCAAGGAAGAGCAGTGAGAGGCAAACAGGACCAGTCACAGCCATAGCAGTCCACGCACACATGGTATAGACCTTGTTGATGCAAGTCAGGAAAAACAAAGAATTAATCAAAAGCTAGTCATGTGGACAGGCAATGAGCAACAAGGTGGCAGAAAGCAGATTTTACCTTGAATCGCTGGATCCAGGCAGCAAAAATAAATAGTAAAGTCAAATTAATCCTCAGCTTAAGAAAACGGCAATGCCTACCAGGGTACCTGGCCCAGAGTAGGCCCTCAGTAAATACGTTAGACAGCGAGATGAATGGATGGAAGGGACAGAGGTGGGGGTAGGAGTGGCTCAGAGTAGAGGGAACTAAGTCCATCCTGCGGGGTGGGATGTGGCCAGGCTCAGAGGGCACTGGCCTCAACAATGAGGTCAGTCAACCCAGTCATGTCTCTAGAAAGGTATGGCTGTTGCTTTGGGGACAATGGGTATATAGTGCCTGGCAAATTTTAGGTGCTCAGACAATGGTAGCTCTTACTATACCAAACTAAGTTTCCTTTCCTCAAGGCCCTTCCTTAGAGGAAGTCGCAGGTGACACCTTTCATAGAAAAGAATGGGCACATAAACCATATGGCCACAAAGCACTACAAACTGGTCTCAGAGCCGGTTCAGATCAGACTGGCACCCGGATGCACCCTGGAAGCCAGAGATGCTGTGAGACAGCATTGCCAGTGGTCCAACTAACAGACACATTCCCAAAGCATCCCCTGCATCGACTCTGCTGGCCCAACCTCTTGGGTTCATACCTGCCTTCTTGCCAAATTCTCCTTCCAGTTCAGCCTGCGCCCCAGTCAGGGGGAGGTCCACCATCTCTAGGCACACCACTTCTGCCAGAGACTCCTCCCGGCTCCACAGCACCGCCTTCCCTGCTGGAAAGAGCATGGGCACAATGCTAGGCCCCTCACCTCCTGAAGAGACTCCCCTCGGTGGCTCAGGGACGCCCTGCAGCTCTTGTGTGACCAAGAGAAGCCAGAGCAAGGGGCTGGACTCAGTAACTCAAGGGAAGAAAGGTCCATGTCCCAACCAAGAAGGCTAAGGAATTCCTCAAAAGCCGGTGACACACTCTGGGAAAAACATCAGGGTACGCTCTGCGGGACTCTTCCCCAAGCCTGTCCACAGCCCCAAACAGAGTCTGACTGGAGCTCCCGGGCAGGCCGAACATAAATGGCTGAATGAGGTCGCTTACCCAGCTGCTGCAGGAAAAGGAGCAGATGGTCCTCTGTCTGCACCAAGGCCCGGTAGCCCACGGAGTCGTCCTTCTTCAAGAACACCTGGATGTACAGCTAGAAGCCAAAGAGTCAAGACCACTGCAGTCAGCGAGAATTAAAATGCCTCAGAGCACCATTCAGGTCAGAGGTCTAGGTCATGGCATTATCAGATGTCTAAATAATACAGTTATTACCTGGACTCCAATAAGATAACACATGTTCTTAGGAGTCAACACAATGTTGCTAGGCTCACCCTCAGACCTTGTCATGGAGGAAACCCAAGGAGTCCCCTATCATTCACCATGTGCCAATCACAGCCCACTAAGTAAACAGGAGACCAGGATTACACTTCCCATTTTATTTTTTAATCCTCACCCAAGGATAGAGGATATTTTTTTCCATTGATTTTTAGAGAGTGGAACAGAGGAAGGGAAGGAAAGAGAAACATCAATGTGTCTCACTGGTTGCCTCCCACACACACCTGACCAGAGCCAGGGAGCTAATCTGCAACCCAGGTACAAGCCCTTGGCCAGAAATTGAACCTGAGACCCTTTGGTGCTAGGGCCGATGTGCTAACTGCTGAGTACACCAGCTAGGGCATACACCTCCCATTTCAGAAACAAAAGCCCACCCCCAAGAGGCTGAGGAACACAACTGAACATGCACAAAGACAACACAGGCAGCAAAGAAGAACGCCAGCTGCAGGGCTAGGACCTCTTGCTAGCTCTGTGCCTCGGGACAGGGCCCTGAATCTCTGGACAGTTTCCTCGTTTGTAATAACCACCTCACAAGGCTGATGGGAGGATTAGATCAATTAGTGCATCATGAAAAGCTTAGCACAGTGCCTGGCACAGCGATAACTTGGAATGAATGGTACCACTTTTACTGTTATTCACAGGGATTGTGGCTGGTCAGTGGGTCAGGAAGGACTAGAACCCAGAGAGCTCTAATCCAGGACCCGTGGCTGTGACCCAACCCTGAGGAAAGGGAACCCCACACTGAGATGCCCACAGGACGGAGCCTGAAGACAAAGGCTCCCCACTCACCCGCTCCGGCCGAGTGCCGTTCTGTTCCAGGCTAAAGGTGATTGTGGTGTCGAGCAGCCGCCGACCTGTCTCCACTAAGTAGAGGTTGATGGTGTAGGTCTGGTTGAAGCAAGCCAGCGTGTCCTAAGGGAACAGACAGCACAGGTCACCTTGAGGGATTCCCCCAAAGCAAAGTCCCCCAAAGGAAGTCTAATAACGGGGGGGCAATACCCTAGAAAAGAACCCAGGCCAAGACAGGAAATACATGCAAAGGAAAGTAAGAGAAAAGAAAGCTAAATCCTAAGGCAGAACTAAGACACCTGAGTAAATAAAATTACAACCGCTGTACTTGTCCAGGAGGAAGCCAGTGCAGTGTAGCAGAGACTTCCCCAAGAGGTAAAACCATCAGCGGGGAAGTGCCAGAACCTTCGGAAAAGCGGATGAGAAAGAGCCACAGCAGGAACCTGTGCCCCAGCCAGCATCCCATGCTCTGCTCCAGTGCAAATGCACAGATTAAAACAATTCCACCAGCTGGGAGCCCAGAAGAAATGGGGAAACTAAGGCCCAGAGGAGAAAGTGGGTAAGAACAGATTCTAGAGTTTCTACTCCTAATCTCCCAACTGAAAAGGATCAAGAGAACTATCATTTACACAATTCAGGGAACCCCATTTGAGACTGGAACTCCAGACCAGCTCATGGCCTAAGCTGCACCCCCACTTCATGGGGCGACCTCCTGGGCCTAGGTCTGGCACAGTGCCCAATGCCACGCCCTACCTGCGGACTAGACTTCTCCGAAAAGCTCCCCAGTGACCCATCTTCAGAACTGCTAGATTTCTGCTAGAGAAAAGAGAACAGAAGGAGGAAATTGAGCCAAAGCATCACTTCCCAGTTACCAAAATGAAGCTTTCACCTGTCCTCACAACACTTGGAAGAAGGCAAATCGCAGTTTCTCATTCCTAACCCCAAAGCCTATGCCACCCTTAATAGTCCCAGATGAAAGTGAAGCATCACGTTAGGGTCCACTCCTGGGGACCAAGCGGTATACAGAAAGCTCTATAGAACTTAGTTCTCAACAGCCTGCTGCCTCCTGGGCTCAAGGTGACCAGGAGACTATGCCCAGACTTTTGGTTCCCTGGGCTCCTGGCAGACACACGAAGGAAACCCCCAGTGCTGACTTTACTCTCAATACTCACCGCTTCATTCCGACAGGTCATGACTGCAGCCACTGTCTTCTCCCCGGTGGTGGCAAAGCTCACTAGGGCAGTCTGGAGGAAAGCAGGGTGTCAGTTCCTAAATGGGCCTTTACTAGCCAGCAGCCTTCCAGAGGGCCACCTCTACAGGGAGGCCCCTTGGCCATGGAATTGAAAGTTCTCCCAACTTGAGAGTGTAATGGCCAGGGCATGGGAGAGCAGAGGAAGGGCTAGCTGCATCTACAGCTGAAACGGGCACAGGCACAGTCAATCCTCAATCCTACGCAGCTTTCAGGATCTGTGGGAAGCTGTAATTACTGGCCTCACTTCCCAAGGACTCAGAGGAAGGTGCCAGTTTTACTCTAAAGGTGCTGCATAACTCTTAGAAGAAAACTTATCCCATTTCTGCTCTAAGGCTAAACCCTCACAAGCCACTTTTGAAAAGATGTCTCCTATCCTGAGCAAATGCCTGCAGCTTCAAAGGCGGGGATTTCCAGCATCCATGTCTTGGCTGGATGGTCCTGAATCCTAGCACACCATGCGGCCTGCAGTTACCTGTGGGAGGTTTTTGAGCAGACTGAGGACCCCGTGATGGTAGTGCAGCAGAGCATAGTGGCTTGGGGACAACTGCAGGAAGAACTGGGCCCGAGAAGGATCCACTGGGTTGGGCTGTGTGGACAGGACCCGGGGTTGGAATCCACTTGCATATTCTAAGTCGAGAGACTAGAAGACAAGAGGGCGGAGGGTTAGGGTTAGAAGCCGAGAAGCCAGGTTTCCATCCAGGCCTGCATCCTCTGCCCCACTTTGCCAATGACAGTAACTAGGCTGTGGCATGTGGCTCTGAAGTTCCCATTCAGGTTCTCCAAAGAGAGTGGCCCACTTCCCCTTTCACCAGTTCAGCCAGAGGCCCAGGCCAAGGCCAGGAAGGAAGCAGTGACACTGGGAGAGACTTTTCTAAGCGGCGAAGACTGTGCCTCTGGCCAGGGGAAGCAGCGCCGGCCTCTCACCTGCAGTGGGATCTCCCTCAACTCCCACTCCGTCTCCAGGGCCAAGGTTTGGAGGGACCGTGAGCTCGGGTCAGGGCACACCAGGACAGCCTCATCCACCACACCACAGGCTCCAGTGAGACTCTGCAGCCAGGGAGTCGAAACCCTGACCTGTGGGAAAGACACGTAACAGGAGGCCAGTGAGGATGTTTACACTTCCCACTCAGCTCTTCAGCAGTGTCACCGCCAGTTCCCACCAGGGCCTAATCACAAGGCTCTTCATGGTTGGTTCCAAAGTTCTTCCTGTCCCCCAGCCTCCCGAAAGCTCCAAAGCCAGAGAAAAATCCCAATTTTCTACCTGGATGCTAGAAAAATATGCCAGATTACTTTTTAATACCTGACACTGCAGATAAGCACTTATTTACTGTATCTGTCATTTGGGGTTTCTCTATCATTATTTTACAATATTAGTTTGCAAGACACTCGTAGGCAACTCTTTTAGCCACCATAGGAGAGCACTCTGGGCGAATGCCAGGGCTTAAATAAATACCTGGTGAGGAGAAGGCAGCCTCCGAGTGACAGGAACAGGGAACTTCAATGGCTTTTGCCAGCTGAGTTCTCTGGTCCTAGTGCAAGGAAGGGCTCTATCTATTCCCTCCTCAATTCACAAGGCTCCTCAGGAAGATGCCTGACCGTACCTGCTGCACAATCTCTCCATCTTCCACATTAAACTTGACAATGTTCACGTGGCTGAAGGGAACGATGCCGAGGGCCCACACCACCCCAGAGCCGTAGGAATACACCATCTGGTAATGGATGCTGTCACTAAGAGAGGGAAGAAAAACAGGGAGCAACTGCTTCAGCCACAGGCAGGGGTCCTCCAAGACTAGGCTGCCAGGCCTTCAGCCAGAGGTCACCTACTCTCAGCCCCCAAATAGGTTTTGTTTGTCTCACACAGTCTTTTTTATTATTTCAATTAATAAATAATTCAGTTGTCCACATTCAGAACTGAGATTTTACATGTAAAAACAGATTTCTAGCTTTTCTTAAAAAGATGTGGCAACACTACCCAACACTGCATCCTATAGGGCACTTATCAGCTGAGTAAGGCTGCCCCCATGAGGTAGGCCAGGCTCACCGCAGCTCCCAAGAATCCCCACAGAGCCTGGGGCCTATGCAGTTGGTCCTATAGGAATTTGACCTTTTGGTCCCTGCCTGCGGTGGTCTAAGTAGAATTTTCCTCCCTCCCTCCTATTCCTTCTCAGCTTCAATGCTTCCCACCACCAGGACCTCTGGAAACCATCTCAAATCCCACTAAGCTCCTACCCTGGGCCTTCTTGAGTTGTTATAAGTCTGACTTGAACTAGAAGCAAAAAAGCCAGAAGCAGTAGGACCATGCGCGAGAGAGCCACACCCCTCGCTTGACTGGCTCTCCTGCCTAGTTTGAGAGTTTCTCCTCGCTGCAATGGCAACTGCAGAGGTAGCACAGACTTTGAGTTCAGGCCTAGATCTAGTGAGCCCAACACGCTACACACGATCCCAACATAAGGTAAGCCTGGGCCAAAGCAAATGCTTCAACCCTAAAGGAGAAAGGGGCTTGTAGAGAGCAGGACCGGGTAGTCATCATCTGGTGGGAGGGCAGCCTTACCTTTCTGGGAGATGTTCCACCCACTTTAGGTGCCCACTGGAGAGCTGATGGAGGGCAAGAGTGGTCTTCTTCAGGACCGCAACGTACCGCACTGACTCCTGCAAGCCTACCAGCCCAAGTGCCTGGAAACTGAGCACAGGTACAGGGTGAGCACTGCCCAGCGCCTCAGGCTACAGGAGACAATCTGGCACACTACCACTGTAGCCAGGTAGGCAAGAAAATAGATTTTGGGCTCCAATGCATCTGGATGCTAGCCTGGCTCTGCCTCTTTGAACCACTAGGCCATACTGCTTCCCTCAAGCCCCCGAATCTGCTAAGGGTTGTTCCTACCTTCCCGGGGGACTTCACAGCAACCAGGCCAACCCCCCACCATGGCACCCCTCAGACAGTATTGTCATTACTGGGCTATATGCCTGCCTCCCCCAACTGATAACGAGTTCCTTGATGACAGAAACTAACTCACATTCACATGTGTGTTCCCACTGCCCGGGGGCTCCCCAAATGTTTACCGAACAAATGACTATTGGATGCATAAGCTAATGCACATGATCTTATTAAACAACTTTAGCAACGATGCAACAGTACTTCGAGCTGTTCTCTAAACACAAAATTAAAACATTGAAAGTTTTATATTATGTTCTTGTACCTACAACACTGCAAAGCTCTCAAGTCATGGTAAGATTAGAAAAAGCAGTGAAGTACAATAAACACTACACCTAGCTCAGAGCTCTGCATCTAAGAGGTGCTTAATAAATGCTGGCTGAGTAAACACGTGTTCCATAACCTCAAAAACATCAAGTCCTGGCCAGTGTGGCTCAGTTGGTTGGAGCACCGAAAGGTGGTAGGTTCAATGCAGGGTCAAGGCACATATCGAGGTTGTGGGTTCAATCCCGGTCGGGCACACATAGGAGGCGACCAGTTGACTGATGTTTCTCTCTCATATCAATGTTTCTCTCTCTCTCTCTCTCTCTCTCTCTCTCCCCCTTCCTCTCTCTAAAATCAATAAAAAACATATCCTTGGGTGAGGATTAAAACAACAACAACAAAAGACATAAAAAACTGGGCATTTAATGCTCTTTGGCTTGGTAGTGGTCACTGGGGGAAAAGCCAAAAGACCCAGAGTTGCTACCCACACAGATCTGTGCTCCAGCAAAGCCCTGAACCACGCCCAGATGAAATACAGCTTCTTCCCCTCTACCTGCCACTGTCCAAGGTAATCTCCCAATTCAGGCCCCCGATGTTAGTCTCCCAGGAACGCATGATGCGCCCACCATTGGACACAGTGACAGCATCTGGAAGAGAAAAAACCATGGTGACATCATCTCCCAGACTGGAGCTCTATAGCCTCCGAGGGCCTGTTAGCAGTAACCTCACCTCTGATATGAGTGCAAGTAAGAGCTATTTGGGAATACCCTTCTCCTTTCCCTGCCAGACCCAGTGCAAGGAACGAGGAGAGGCAGCCAACACCATGAGAGAAGCAAAGGACTCTGCTTACCCTGTCCGTACAGGAGCATGGCGTCCACTGCCCCTTCCGCCGTGCCCTTGTCAACATGGCGCCACACTGAGAGACAGGAGAGTCAGGCATTACTACGAAATAGAGAGGCATCCAAGAAGACAGGTGGGAGAAAACAAGAGAGGTCTTTGCTTGCACAGCGGTGCCCAATTTTATTTCAAGGGAGGGAAGGACTACAGAGAACTGGCGATGACCCACTTGCACTCACTGGGTAACAAGGGGAGGTCTCTGCACTCCCACCTCCGTTACCACCTCATCAAGCATGTAAATGAACGACATGATTAACAAAACCTATATGAAAAACAGTGATTATAAATGACATATCCATGATTTTAGTGCCTAAAAAATCCCAAAAGCAGTACAAGTAATTGGGAAGGTGGCAATCCAGATCTTTAATGCAAAATAGGGTAATGTGTTTTTTGCAGCAATATCTACTTTAAGAATAGTTAGGACTTGGTCTGAGGGAATAAACTACAAAGGCCTGTAATAGGAATATATTAAATGACAAGACTAAAATAAAATAAAATAAGTTGTCAGAATCCAGTAAGAGATGCATCTTTGGGCCAACTTGTCCTTAACTTGGAGCAGCCAGGCAGACTTCGCAAGCCACAGACCACTCTGGACTCACTACGGTCAGCCATTCCATCCCGAGCTAACGCCTACAATTCACTCACAGATGTCCCCAGTCCGGGAATTTAAGGCCGCAATCACGTTCTTCTCCGTGGCCACAACCAACTTCTTGGATCCCGGGGAAAATTCCAAGGAGGCAAATTTGAGCTTCCCAATATACTGCTGTCTCCTGGAGAAAAGGGAAACGTGAGGGCCAAATCCATCACTGCACAAAATGCTCTGGAAAAAGACAATGGCACAAACACAGGCGCTCCCATCACACCTATCCCAGGACATGGCAGAAATGTTTGTTAGTGAGGAGACCTGACCCAAAGCCAGCTTTCCATACAATGTAGTCTGAAGCAAACGGAACAAGGATAGCCCTAACAGATGAAAAATACAAGCCTTCCTTCTACATGTAAGCACATGTTTATCTCAAGATCAGTGCCACCCCAAAGAGACCTGGCCTACATCCCACCAGAACATTACGGTTCTCTCTGCAGTCATTAATAGCGGGACGGGGCACTCATAGGACACACGAGGGAAGAGGCACAACCCCTGTTGTCCATGAACATGCAATCCAACTTTTCCTTCTATTTTCACTGACCCCTGGAGAAAAATATTATGCAATTTTTACAACAAAACTCCATAGACCGGGTCAGGCTTTGTTCTCTACAACCTTTTCTTTTTGACCCATTACTCATGCTTTCTTGGGACTATACATATCTCATCACTTTCAACACTCTTACCTAAGCATAAAGAGAATGCAATTAGCTTCGTATGGCAGACTACCAAGTACATCGGAGGTGTTTTGCACATTGCTATTAATGAAAAAGTGCTACATTCTCCAACAGAGTGGTGAAGGCCAGGGGAGGGATGCCAGGGGCTGGGTGGATGTGGGCAAAGAGGGGGGCAATGGGGGACATCTGTAATAGTGTCAACAATAAAAAAGAAAAAGCACTGCATTCTCTAGCAAATCAGTCACACATGATGCTTACACTGAATTCCTCGTCATGATGTTGTTTGGTCTGATTTTTTTTTTTTAAGAAGAAACTAAGCTGGTAGTGGAGAGACAGACTTATATTACATTTGACAGTTTCTGCCAGGATTTTCACATACATGACTCTCACTGCATCCAATGAACATGCCATGAAGTACACAGGACGATTATTACCCATTTTACAGGTAAGTAAGTCAGAGCCCGCTGAAGTCATCTAATTACTGTCCGAACCAGAATGTAAAACTAAGGCCTTCTGACTCTAAACCCATGCTCTCTTTTAAAATATTGTTATCTGGACTATAAAGTAATGCCTGCTCATTGTAGAAATGTGAAAAATATACAAAAGTATAACAAAGAAAATAAAAACTGTCCCAAATACCACCACCATGAACGTATTAGCATGTTGGTGTATTTCCTTCCATTTATTCTTCAGCTTGTAAATTGCATATGCCTAGTATTTGCTACAATGAAATCATAAATGTTATATTGTGAGCATTTGCCCCATCATTAAAAATGTGACATGTTGCATTTGTCACCCCGTCTTATATCACACACTTACTTATACAGGAGGTCCTGGAATAATGTTGTTTCATTGTAACCATCTGCGTGGGGACTTAACTCTTGCTTATATCAATTAGCCTATGGGAAAACTGGTTTTGATGTACGTGGTTTTAAAACTGCAGAACCTACTGAATGGCATTAAGTGAGGACTTGCTGTATACCTGCCCCACAAGCTCCTTCACATCTCTGACTCCACAGCACCTGGAAGAACCACTGACCACTGCAGGCACTCCACAAATACGTGAATTAACTTGCCTGATTCAGAAAAGACGTCGCAGCGGAGATACCTGAGTGGGGCCCTGAAGGTGGAAATGCCCCCTGAACAGCAACAATAACGGTAACATTTACTGACTGCACTCCATGAGCCAGGCACTGTGCTCAGTTATGGGAAGTATCTCGATCATCCTTACAACCACTGAAAGAGGTCATGTACCAGTACTACTATTAGTGAACCACGTTACCGATCATGAAAACACGGCACAGAATGGGCAAGTCACTTTCCCAAGATCACACACCCCTTAAATGGCAAAACTGAGATTCAAACAAAAGCAAGCCAGCTCCAGGGCCTCAAGGAAGAAGGTGAGGGATTGGAGGGGGGGGGCACGCAGTCACGCTGCTTGAGATTGGGGGGGGGGGGGGGGGTAAGTGAGTGAGTGGCACCTCCATGAACCACACCTCCGGCCGATGTAAAACTGGCGCGGACCTGATCTGAGGACACAGCTGGGTGGGGCGGGAAAGGAGGCGAAAGCAAGAGGCCTCCGTTTAGGACGTGGAACACGCAAGGTCCTGCGCACACGCCCGCGAGATGCTCATTCGAGGAGCATGAGAGTCCCCGGAGGGCTGTCGGCCGCTGGCACGCAGGTCAGAGCCTGACGTCACCGAGAAGCGGCCGGAATTGTGGCTAGAGATCCGGGCAAGGCTGCTGATCAACTGAACGCTGTCTCCGTGCATTCCTTCTTTCGCCGACTCCGTCCACATCTTTGGGGACCCCTGGACCTGCTGGGGGTGGACCCCAGCAAAAAGGAACTCTTGCCTTTTGCAACAGCATGGATGTAACTGGAGAGCATTATGCTAAGTGAAATAAGCCAGTCAGAGAAAAATAAATGCGACCTGCACAGTCTCGCGGGGCAGCCTAGAAGCGCCCCCACGTTTGGTTTAAGACTCTGCTGTCGCCACCTTAAAACTTCACTTCTGAACAAGGGTCCCTCGTTTTTTATTGCACTGGGCCCCGCAGGTCATGAAACCTAGCCGGTCCTGCTGCCTGTAACCCGCCTCGCTTTGGCAGGCAGAAGACAGGTACGGGCCAGATAGCCGCATATTCCCCGAAGGGGTCCCGCACGCACGCACCAATCAAACTTGCCCACTTGGTCTTCGTAGACTGCAGCCGCAGGGATAAGCAGGGCAGCCCAGAGCCAGAACCGACAAGCCACCGCCGCCGCCATGATGGGAGCCAGCCCCGCCCGCCGCCGGTACTTCATGACTGTAATGTTGCTACTGTTATGAATCGTAATGTAAATATCTGATATGCAGGATGGTCTTAGGTGATGGACGCGCGGAGAGTCGCCCTGGAGACGTAGGGAAGGGCGCAGGTGGCGGCCGGCGGAGAGGCTGACTGCAGCGCAGATTGGGTCAGGCACTTGCGAGGACAGCTCCCGAGGGCCGTCCCAGAGGCCCCCGCGCCGCCGGGGTCCTAACAGGCCGCACCGCCTTCCGCTGCAGGAGCCTGCGGAGAGATGCCCAAGTCCAAGCGCGACAAGAAAGGTGGGCAAAGGGTCGTGGGGACTCAGGGGAGCCCCGCTGGCTGGGTGCCGGCTGCGATAGGGGCTGGAGGACCTTTGGGGGCGCGGAGGGGGACACCCAGGCCTTCTCGGGGAGCTTCGCTGTTAGTGGCGCGGGAGCACTTGGGGACAGGGAGCTTCGCTGCTAGTGGCGCTGGAGCCTGGCTGGGGCAGGGGAGCGGAGACCGTGTTGCAGGCTCGAACGTCCTCCCGAGGCCTGCTGGGCCGGAAACGGCTTCCGAGCGCCCAGCTCTCCCTGGCCCACCTTTTCCACCGCAGCCCACCTCCCTTCGTTGTCCGCGCTGTCGCCACCCTGGCCGCCTCTCCCTTCCATCAGCACGGACCTGCTCTCGCATCTGGTTCTGTACTGGCAGCTCCTGTGGCCCGGCCTGCCTATGACCCAGTCTTCCTACGGCTGACGTTCTCACTTGTCAGTTCATATGGCACCTCCTAAGCGAGCATCCCGACCATGGGGGCCTCTCTCACCCCGGCTGTTCGGCACATTCACTCAACAGATATTTAGGGGCCTGGCAGGAGGATACAGCAAGGAAGGCCTAGAGCCCTCATTGACCTTTAACATTGTAGTCATGGGAAGTATGTCTCTCCCCTCTCCCCCAGCCCCCATTATACCAAAAACTGAATAACTAGTGTCAGATAGTAATGAGTCCCGTGGAGTAAAAGTGAGAGAAACAGGTGATGTAATTTTGTGTACTGTGACCAGAGAAGGTCTTTGATGAGGTGGCAAATGAGCAGAAACCTGAAGAAAGGAAGAGAACTACCCACGGAGTTACCTGGATAATGGCTTTCCAAGGAGAGGAAACAACAGTCAAACACTGACTGACAGGAGGGCGTGTTCGACATGTCCTGGGACAAGAGGCCAGTGTGGCCGGAGCAGGGGGAGCAGAGGGGGTAGGAGGAGTGGGCAGAGTGGGCAGGGCTTTTTAGACCTTTGCAAGGAATTGCCTTTCAGATCCCGATGAAATGTGCAGCCGTTTGAGAGAGAGCCCAACAGAGGAATGACGTGGTTTAATTTTACTTTTAAAAGGCTACCTTGATTGCCTTGTTGAGAATGGACTGGGTAGATGGAGGCAAGGATGGGAGCCACAACCCCAGCAGTAATCGAAGACAGGATGAGGTTGGCTTGGTCCACAGCTATAGCAGTGGAAATGATAGAAAATGGATCGTTGCACTGTGTTTGCCCTCCTGTGCTGCACTTGCCCTGACCGGTGGGGTTGCCTTTCTTTGTGTATGCCTTGGGAGGAGGGACTAAGTCCCAGGCAGGGTCAATAAGAGGCACCCTGGGCTTTGCATCTGATGCTCTTCTAAGTGTTTGTGGGTTCTGTGAGGGGAGCTATGATGAGATCTGGCAAATGCCAAACCCTTCCTGGTAAGGGACCATTTGGGGCCCAGCTGTTGCTACAGTAGGGGTGCTTACTTCTCCCCAAAGTGGCATTGCTACATCCATGGGTTCAGACTGCAAAAGATGTAGCAGAGGAGGTCGGTGATGAGCCCCCAGATTTAATTCATTCCACAGCAGAGGCCAGCCATAGATGGTCTCTCTGCACCATGGCCAAGAGCCGAAAGGGACCTGCCTCAGCCAGCAGGCTGGGTCTGCCACTGAAAGCACTCCGGGAGCAGGAAGAAGACCCACCCCACACCGCATATGGAATTCTAGGTTAAACTAAGAGAAGTGAAGGAATATCTAGTTTGTCTGCACATCAGGAAATATATCAGTGGGTCTCCCAGGTCCGGAACAGAAAGCACTGAGGACCCTGGGAATAGCCTGGCTGCCTCTCCCCAGACTGGTTTGGTCCAGACGATACTGGAGGTGAGAAAAAATGAGTCTCCAGGACACCCAGCTTGTCTCATCATGTCTCCTTTTTCTTCTTTGTATTAGTTTCCTTAACCAAAACTGCCAAGAAAGGCTTGGAACTGAAACAGAACCTGATAGAAGAGGTAAGAGCTTGTTCTTTTCATTTTTCCAGACCTTGTATTTGGTTTAGAAATATGGGTATAGGACGGTACATTGAGGAAACATTCTGTTTAAAAGGAGGAAAGGAAAGGCTGGTCCCGCCCTTTTGCTCCAGTGGCAGCACCAATAAAAATCTCAGAGTGATGATTTCCAGCTCTGACTGAGCTCTTACTCTGCCCTGCACGGGGCTGTGTTCCATCTGTATCATTCCACTTCATCCTTCATGGGAGTTGACGTCGTCACTGTTTTGCGGTTGTGTAACTGAAGCTTACAGAGATTTGTTAGCCTGCCTGATGTCAAAAAACTGGGAGTTGTCAGGCATGGGTAAATGCACCAACTCACTGTTTGCACTGCTCCGGGGCTGCAGGCAGGGTAAAAGGGGTGTCTACTTAGCTGCGGCCAGCAATGTGGACAGAGCAGGGTGGTGAGGGAAGTGGCCACAGATTCCTCTCTGTAAAAAATCAATAAAATATAAATAAACAAAAAGACACATGCCTAGGTTTGGATCTTGGCCCATGGCTCAGCTTCCCCGACACTTTGAAGTCATGCCTGCTCTGCTCAGGGATCCTGGCTCCGAGGCCTTCGGTTCTGAAGTTCTGGTCGTAAGGGGGGACCTGGAGCATATTCTTCCCCATCAGAGGCCAGAGTGTTGCCCAACTCGTGGTGCCCCTTGAACTTCAGAGCCCCATGAATTATTCCACAGCTCCGGAAATGTGTGGACACGTACAAGTACCTGTTCATCTTCTCCGTGGCCAACATGAGGAACAGCAAGTTGAAGGACATCCGGAACGCCTGGAAGCACAGCCGGTGAGCAGCAGCGGGCAGCCCGTTTGAGCGTGGGAAGGGCCACGCTGCTCAGTCAGAGCCCAGAGGCAGTTACTGGCTCTTGGTTACCGAGTGCCACAGATGGCATCTGAAGGACAGAGTGCCATGCCGCCACTGGAAGTCACTTATTAACTGTGATGGCTGGTTTTGCACTGAACTTCTTGGGGGGCTGGACTTGGTCATTGTTCAGGGAATGTTTGAGTATTGACCCCTCCAGGAAAAGGGGCTCCCTTACCCCTGGAGTCCCATCTTTTTAGGAACACCCTGTCAGTTTTAGGTCAGGATGTGCTCTGGGATGCCACAGGACCCAGCAGCAGGCTGGACAAGCCACGTGGCGAGTACGTCCTTGGGCTGGAATGATGACAGTGCGGTTGATGGTTCTGGTCTGTCGCTGCACCAGCACTGGTTCAGACCATTAACGGGCCCATTCCGTACATCCAGACGGGGAGGCAGATATCCACATAAATAATACTCAGAGCAGGCTGGTGGGCATATTGTGAATGTCGGGCCGATAGGCAGGAAACAGTGGGCTGGAGACAGTGGCAGGGCTCCATGGAAGAAGTGGGAGTCCGACCATACCTCCAGCTACAGAGCAGGGGTAGAGCTGGTTTGCACTTGACTGAGGGGAGGGTTGGGCAGGCCACTTCCTTCACGGACCCCTCCTCTCTGTAGGATGTTCTTTGGCAAAAACAAAGTGATGATGGTGGCCTTAGGTCGAAGCCCAGCTGATGAGTACAAAGACAACCTACATCAGGTGAGTCTCAGGCCCTCACCCGGAGGGGCCAAAGCTGCCTTCTCTCCTGCTGCTGTGACATGAAATGCATCCCATCCCGACGGCTCGGGAAAGCAAGGTCTGGCTTAAAGCTCCGGCTTCCTTTAACTTCGATCCAGCTGTGACCATCAAAAATGCCTCCGTATTGCCAAATGTAGGGAGCAGGGGTGAAAATTGTCCCCAGTCTAAAACCGCTGCTCTAATGTGACCCGACCTACCCGCTTTCGTTCTTTAGGTCAGCAAGAAGTTGAGGGGTGAAGTTGGTCTCCTCTTCACCAATCGCATGAAGGAGGAAGTGAATGAGTGAGTGTTTTTGAGGTGTGGTGGGGACGAGAAAGGTTGGTGAGGACTCTGGGGAAAGAATAATCCAGGGACTTTGTACAGGGGAGACAGCAGCTGGTTCCTGGAACCCATTACCAAGTCTTTATTCCTAGCACTGACTTCAGGTGGGCGGGTGGGCCAGTCAGGAACCTCCCCTTCAACCCTTTTCACTCCCCTAAGGTGGTTCACGAAATTTGCGGAAATGGACTACGCCCGAGCTGGAAACAAAGCAACGTTCACCGTGAACCTGGACCCGGGGCCCCTGGAGCAGTTCCCGCACTCCATGGAGCCACAGCTGAGGCAGCTCGGCCTGCCCACCGCCCTCAAGAAGGGTACGGGAGGCCCCTGGAGCTGAAGGATCACAGCTGAGTGGCCAAGAGCACAGGCTCCCAAACCTGACAGGCCCCGCTCCTCCCCCTCCTGGCTGAGCAGGTTATTTCTACCAGCTTCCATTTTCTCGTGAGAAAGTGGGGCTGAGTGTCTGCCTCAGGGTTGAGGTGGATGTGGACAGGAACTTACAGCCAGTACACAGCACTCAGGAGACAATGGGCGAGGCAGTCACTTCTCCCTAAAGGCTGCTGAACACCGATTAATCCATGCCCCTGTGTGTGCTGCATTGGTAGGGGGACAGGTGGCCACGCAGATTCCTCCCAACTCTGGGCAGCGGACAGAAAGCACTGCCAGAAGTAACTGCTTGCCCCCCCCCCCCCTTGCAGGTGTGGTGACCCTGCTGTCGGACTACGAGGTGTGCAAGGAGGGCGACGTGCTGACCCCAGAGCAGGCCCGCGTCCTGGTGAGTCTGGCCTGGCCCGCCCAGCAGCCTGCAGCCTGCAGACCATACGGGAGGGACCAGAGACCCTGATCACACCCGCTCCTGACTCGGTTCCTTTTCCTCCTGCAGAAGCTTTTCGGGTATGAGATGGCTGAATTCAAGGTGACCATCAAGTACATGTGGGATGCACAGTCCGGAAGGTTCCAACAGATGGGAGATGACTTGCCAGAGAGTGCGTCCGAGTCAGCAGAAGAATCAGAGGAAGATGACGACTGCTGACGGGCACGTGGGACTGGGGGCCTCCCGGCCGTGCCAGGTGTCATCTTGACCACACTGGACTGGCGACACCCCTCTTGGGGGAGCAGCTGTTTCTTTTGCTGTGATGAAGACGAGAGGGCGATAGGGACAGACTGTTTCGCTACAAAGAGTAACCATCTGCAGGTTGTCTCCCTGTAGGTGGCAAAGGAACTTTTCTCAGAAAAACAGGCCTTTGGGTTTGGACTTTTGTTCGGATTCCTAGGGTTCCTTTTGTTCACCACCTGAGTCAGCTTCCAGCACTAGTTCCTGTTCTGGGCACAGGAGAGCAGCCTCAGGGCTTCTCTTCCCTGGCCCTCCGTGCCCTTGCCTGAAATGGGTTCGCTGAGAAAATGGGGCACCTTGGCCCTGACTGGCATGGCTCAGTTAGTTGAGCATCGTCCCATGCACCGAGAGGTTGCTGGTTCCATTCCGTCAGGGCACATGCCCAGGTTGTCGGCTCAATCCCCAGTAGGCGGCAGGCAAGAGGCAGCTGATCTGTTTCTCATTGATGTTTCTCTCCATGCCCCTTCCTCTAAAATCAATAAAAACGTTTTATAAAAAGAAAAGCAGGCACCTTGGCTGCTCTTCCTACCCCTACACACACTCTCCCAAACCAGAGCTGACGAGCTTCTGGAGGACCAGATGACAGGCTTTAGCTAGGACCAGAGGAAAGCCGCTGGGGAAATCGAGTGTTAATGTTCCACAGCTTCCTGGGAGGTCTTCTTGGTGGTGACTCTAACCATAGGCTTTTGCCCAAATTGTTCTATTTGTAAATGACCCAGTGAGGCCATTTCTGAATGAGAGAAAACCTACTTCAGGTTCAATGGCCATTTATCGTGTGTGGAAGGGCCACCTCCAGTCCCTCCTGAGAGAGGTCAGGCTACAGTCAGCACAGGAGGCTGGGGAGCCCTTCCCACTGCCTCTGCCCTTCAGTGGAGAGTCCCTACTCCTGCACCCTTCTCCCCAGCCCTTGGGAAGACAGGTAGGGCCGCTGGCAGCGGAAGAAACAAGCTCACGGGTTTGTTCCGGGCCTGGGCTACCCGTCAAGTGCCTGCTTTATTCCGATAGGAAACGCTGGAGCAACTCACAGCCCCTGCCTTTACACTTTGTGAAGGCAACTGGGAGGATTCCAAGGAAATAGGAGACATTTGTGAACAGATGCTGAGAAAAGAACAGGCTAAATAGGCAGCTTAAGGCCAGGGTGAGAGAACGAACGGTGACAGGCGTCGTGGACCCTCCGCCACCTCCAGCCAGGACGAGGCCTAACGGAAGTAGTTGGGACATTCATGGGCAACCAGGTGCCAGGCTTGATCAAAGGCCTGCACGACAGCTGGCTCCAAGGGCCCTTGCTCGGTGGCTGCCAGGTTCTGTTCCAGCTGCTCCAGGCTGGACATGCCCAGGATGACCGCATCCCTATGCGTGCCCTGGAAGGGGAGATGGACAGACATCAACACACCGGTGCACCGTGGTGCGGTCATGCACACCGCCAGCCCTGCCCCTGCTGGGTTGGGGTCTGATGTCTGTTTATACCCTCTGTTACTCCAGAAAAAACTTACCTTGCCTCTAACAGCTCGGAAGCCCTGCCTCCAGCCTCAGCAGACAGACTGAGTTCAGAGCCTCTGCACTCAGCAGCCGGGTAAACCTGGGTTACTGACTTGACCTCTCTGGACTTCAGGGTGATTGTGGGAATTAGAAGTTTGTGACGTACTTTGCTTCAGGCCTGGCACGTAACAGGTGCTCAGTAAAGGGAGCCAGGCAGTGCCCCGGCTGGGGGAGGGGAAACAGCAGGGAGAGGACAACCCCACCAGCGACAGAGCTGGACGCTGCAGAGCCAGCAGCCAAGGATGGAATAAACGCTAATGGTTAAGAAAGGTAGGTCTCAGATGTTCATGTCCAGTCATGTGTAGCCGTGGGACCCTGGTCAAGGGAAATAGCCTCTGAGCCAGTTTCCTCAATAAAACTGGGGTTATGCTGCCCTGCCTGAGTGGCTCAATAGGTTGGAGCATCATCCAGTACACCAAAGGGCTGCAGGTTCAATTCCTGGCCAGGGCACATACCTAGGTTGCAGGTTTGATCCCCAGTTGCAGCACATACCGGAGGCAACCAATCAATGTTTCTCGAATCAATGTTTCTCTCTCTCTCTCTCTCTCTCTCTCTCTCTCTCTCTCTACACCCCACCCATCTCCCTTCCTCTCTTAAAAGAAAAAGAAAAATCAGTCTTCGAGTGAGGATTTAAAAATAAAGTTAGGATTATACTTAATGAGGCCAACAGTATTCGTGACAGGGCACTAAAGGAACTTAAGAACAAGATTACCACCCAAAAGAACTGGGCCATGGAGAAATTTCAGAGGAAGCAAAGGAGTAATCTCAAGTCACCAAATAACTGTCGCCCTCTCCCTTCTTCCATCCCTCCACCCTCCCCCACCCCTCCAACAAAGGGAAAACAAGCAGAGCCTCCTGGGATGGCTGGGTTACCTGGAGCTGTGAGTGGTGGTACATCCATTGCAAGGCAGCTGAAGTCATGCTGGGGGCACTGCTGCCATATGCAGCCTGCAGGGCCTTCTCCACCAGGGCAATGGCCTGGAAGTGGTGCTCCTTCCAGAAGCTGGGCAGGTGAGGGGGGTGGCACAGAGGTCAGTAGCATGGGGTCAGTCACACTGGGGCCACAGGCAAAGAGCCAACCAGGGCAGCTGTGCTCACCCCAACCCCACAGCATGGGGTCTGGGGGGTTGGGGGGGAGTGTCCTCTCTAGCAGTGGGTCTCCTGCCTTATTAGACAGCAGAGCCACTCAGGATGTGGCTCCCTCACCAGAGACCTTCACTACGTCTTTATTCCTAAGAACACAAAGCCTGCCCTCACTTGCCCAGTGGAGCAAAGGGCAGGCCCCAGGCCTCCTGAGCCTCAATCCAGGGCTCTTTCCTTCCCTCTTGGCAGGTGATGAGCATTTCCCAGGAACAGCTGTGGCTTGGAAGACCACCTGGTATTAAGGACAGGGATCCTCATTTCCTCCCAGAGGTCCCAAGAAAACAAGAAGAAGCCCCACAGAGGGTTTGGTAATTCCTGCAGGAATCCAGACACATAGGTCCAGGCTGCAAGGGAAGGCCTGGAGCCCAAGGAAAGCAGCCTAGAACTTCTCCACTCACATATCAGGACAACAGCCCCACCCCCAAACCCCTGACACAGACTTCTCCAGCTCACCGATTCCTGTAGATCTCAGACCAGCTATTTCCAAAGAAGCGGCCCACAGGCTGTTTCCCGTCCTTGTCGTCATACTTGTACTTGCCGGTCAGCAGGCCCCCTGTGAGAAGGCCGCAGTCAGATCCCCTGACCTGCCTTCTTCCCAGAGGCTCTTCTGGACTGGACTGGGGTAGGGGCACCAGGAAGGATGGAAGACACAGCCCAGCCTCTTGTCAAACACCTCCCCGCCCCCCAGGACCAGGAATGACCACCCACCCCAGGAGGAGCCTTGTCCCCACAACAGCCAGTACCTGCCAAAGGGTTGTAGGCGTAGAACCTCAGTCCAAAGTGCCTGAGGCAGGGGAAGAGCTCCGTTTCCACCTGCCGGGTGGTGGCGTTGTACATGCCCTGCGGGGAGAAGGGCCGGCTGGAGAGGGTGCACGTGTCAAGGGGAGGGACCCCAGCAACCGTCTTTTAAAACCTTCAGTCAAAACCTGCCTAGGACTTGAGCAATGATTTCCCAGATCACAAGTGGTGGTAGGGGCTGGGGAGAGTGTTGGGCCCCAGGAAGGGAAACTAGACTAGAGCTATCATTCCACAAATATCTGTGGGCACCAACTGTGCGAGGGACACTGGGCTTCCAAACACGAGTAAGTCCAGCAAATCTGTCCCCAAGAGATGTCAGAGGCGAGTTAAAGACACAGAGAGGAGACAGATGATCACAACAAAGGCGGATTCTATGATTATGGCAGGTGCTCGCTGAACGTAGGATGATTAGGTCTGGAGATTAGAGGCCCCTCGGGGGCATCAGGAAAGAGCACTTCTACCAGGGCGAAGGGGGAGGAGTGTTCTGGGCTGACGTGCAGAGCAAGGAAGCAGGAAGGATGGGACCAAGGTATTTACGTAGGCAGAAAGGGGAGCCAGGGCCAGAGAGAGCAGGTACCACTGGCCAGGCTGAGGAGCTTGCACATCATCCGGAGGGCACCTGGGGCTCATATGCAGGCTGTGAGCAGGGGAATGGATGCTATGGAGAGGGCATGGGGTCAGTCAGAGGGGCCAAGAGAAGTTGGGATCAGCAGGAGCTCTGGAGACCGAGGCCTCTGCAGACCTGCCCCGCACCTGGTACACAGTGGGAAGGATCCAGCCGTTGCTCTTGCAGAGGGTACAGATCTCAGCCACCTCCCAGGCTGCATAGTTGGAGAGGCCAAGCTCCACAAACTTGCCCTGCAGGGGAGAGGTGATGGTCAGAACCCAACACATTCCAGGAGACCAGGAAGAGAAAACCACAGTGAAGACCCTAGGAGTGATCCTTTAGAACAGCCCTGGAGCCTCCACGCTCCTGGGTAATGACAGGCCAAAGAGGGAGCAGCAGACCTCCTCCCGGAGCTCGGGGTGCCACCCTCACCTCCTGGTGAAGCTGGTGGCAGGCACGTAGCGTTTCTTCCACGGGAGTGCCATGGTCAGGCGCATGCAGGTAGAAGAGGTCCACCTGGGAGCATTGCAATCGCTTCAGTGATGTCTCCAGCTGGGACCGGAGACTGTCAGGCTTCAGGGACTTCCCATCCCAGGGATTGGCCTTAGTGGCAATTTTCACTTTGGGGGAGAATAGTTGAGAGACTTATTATAACCACTTACTCGCCATGTGACCCAGGCTAAATTATTTAAGTTCCCTGAGCCTCGATTCTATAATCTGTAAAATAGTCATGATAATGGCGCTGTCTTCATTGGGAGATCATGAGGATGAACTACATGATCTTACATGTAAGTTCTCAATGTTCACTGCTGCTATAATAACTACTAGAGGCCCGGTGCACGAATTCGTGCACGGGTGGGGTCCCTTGGCCTGGTGGGCGATCAGGGCCAATTGGGGCCATCTAGCCAGTCCTGATTGGGGCCAGGAGGGACCACGGGAGGTTGGCCCGCTGCAGGGGTTGGCTGTGGGAGAGCACTGACCTCCAGGGGGCAGCTCCTGCATTGAGCTTCTGCCCCCTGGTGGTCAGTGCGGTCCTTTGGTCACTTAGGCTTTTGTATATATAGATTATTAGTCATCAAACTGCTGGCTGTGCCAAGCCTGGCACTGGAGGCTGAGTGCACAGAGGTGAACTAAACACACTCGATCTCTACCCTCAAGGAGTTCAGAGTCTAGAACAGTGGTTCTCAACCTTCCTAATGCCGCGACCCTTTAATACCGTTCCTCATGTTGTGATGCCCCCCAATTTCATTGTTACAAATTGAACATAATTAAAGTATAGTGATTAATCACAAAAACAATATGTAATTATATATGTGTTTTCCGATGGTCTTAGGCGACCCCTGTGAAAGGGTCGTGTGACCCCCAAAGGGGTCTCGACCCACAGGTTGAGAACCGCTGGTCTAGAAGGTGAGATTACAATACAGTAAATACACAGAAAAGCACCAGTGCCCAAGGAGCCCAGAGAAGGGGTATGTGGTCAGCCTGGGACTGCCAGGGAAGCTTCCTCGGGGGCTAACCCCCAAGCTGAGTCTCCCAGGATGAGTCACAGCCAACATGGAAGGCCGGGAAGTACATTCCAGAGGGTGGGAACACAGGCAAAATCAAACACAAGGCAATACAGTATGTGAAGGGCCATACTTGGCAATTCTGAGTTACAAGAACATAAACTCCAGGCAATGGGACAAGAGAGAAGAGAAAGGGCACGGGCCTAATCCCACAGGGTTTTCTCAGATACCATCATCCAAAGTCAGCGTGTGTTCTACACTCTGGCTGCCGTATAGAGGAAAAACTCAAGGGGGCGGGCCTGGAAATATGAAGACAGGTAAAGAGACTGCTGGGAGGATTCAGGGAAGAGATGCATCTGCCTGAACATGAGCGCTGGCAGAGATCAATTTGAGAGACAGGTAGAAGGCAAAATGAGCAGAAGGCAATTATAGTTTCCCTTCCCCTTCCAGACTCATGGACGCGGGCACACCCCACACCCACTGTAGAGACACAGTCCCCGTGAGAATGAGATAGTGCTCTGCCACGCAAGCAGCGTGGAGATGCTATGAAGAGTGCTGGCTGTCTGGACTGGTGGGTGGATGCAGTCTGCACTTTTCATACTTGCCAAAGGCAACTCGGCAGTGCAGAGGGAAGTCACCAGACCTCTGCGCATGAGGCAACAAGTCCCAGTTCTCCATTCCCCTGCAAGTGTAGTGTGAACTTTGCCTCAGATCCAACCTGAGGACTTTGGTCCAGTGAGCCTGGCCTCAAAGAAGGAGCAGAGAGGGATTGGAAGAGAAACACCAATTCAGAAACAAAACCTTCATTATCAGCGAGAGGCAGCCAGGTGAACGAGAAAGTGCAGGCCTGCGACATATGTTCCCATTCGGTTCCTCCAGACCAGTGGTTCTCAACCTTCTGGCCCTTTACATACAGTTCCTCATGTTGTGACCCAACCATAAAATTATTTTCGTTGCTACTTCATAACTGTAATGTTGCTACTGTTATGAATCGTCATGTAAATATCTGATATGCAGGATGGTCCTAGGCGACCCCTGTGAAAGGGTTATTCGACCGCCAAAAGGGTCGCGACCCACAGGTTGAGAACCGCTGCTCCAGACCCACCAAGCCAGGAATCTAAGGACCCAGAGGGGAAGCCCCACAAGGGCTGGAAAAGAAGAGCCTGCAGGGGGGTAGGGGTGGGGGTAAGAAGGCAGTGTTAGGGGCAAAAACAGAATATTGGGGACTAGCTATAGTTATGTGGACAAAAGGGGCCACATGCTAACCCAACAAGCTCCGGGAAGGCCTGCATGGCGGTCTTGCAAACTCTAAGGCCTAAAGTAACCACAAGGATGGTCTGAAATTAAACTGTAACTAAAAGCAGTTATGGTAGGTGGTTCCGTCCTAGGCTGGTATCTTCCCTGACAAGGTCAATCTTTACCTTAACTGAGCCTATCATCTTTTTGCATCTAGGATAACATATCCTTGAAATGTCTGGGTAACTTGTAACTTCCCTTTTTCCCAGACCCCTCGGGGCACAGCCAAATGCCCTGCGCACGCGAAGACAGATGCCACAAATTCCTTCATTGTTATTATCATATTAATTGTTGCCTGTTAACTATTTTGTACCCACCTAAGTAAAAGTACTGTCTTATCATTTTACTTTTTATCCAATCCCAGAGTTGTCTTCCCCCACCTCTCTAATCTATCACCAATGGAGTTCATTGACTCCCAGGTCCAAGGGTGACTGTGACTCCTGGGTTAATTTGCATATCCTGCTGATTAGCCAATGGGAAGCATAGCAGAGGTATGGTCAATTACCATGTTTGTCTAGATTAGTCATGCTCTGTTAACCGGATTAAAGAAGCACATTCTAACCTGGCTGGGAGTTGTATACTCCCAGTTCACCCACGTACGTCTCTTCCTCTGAATGTAATGTATAAAAACAAGGGGGAAAAAACACCATTCTCCAGAGCATTATCCCAACCCGCTGAGATTCTGCTTCCCAGCAATTGTCGACATTTTGGCTCAAACTCACAAAAATTCTTCACAGGTTTGAATGTGTTTACGTTGTTATAAGAAATACTAGAGACAGAACCTGGCTGGAGAACCTAGCGAGAGAACATGGCAAGAGAACCTGGCAAGAGAACCTGGCAAGAACTTGGCTGGAGATCCTGGCTAGAGAACCTGGCTGGAGAACCTAGAGAGGGAACCTGGCTGGAGAACCTGGCTAGAGAGAACCCAACCATGTTGATCAACTGAACCCTGCATCCGTGTCATTCCTTCTTCGCCGACTCTGTCCACACCTTTGGGAACCTCTGGACCTGCTGGGGCTGGACCCCAACATAACACTATCACTGGAAATATGTGGTTAGCTTGGAAAATTTTTTGTTGCAGGTTCCATTTATTGTAACAAAATGTCTGCAATAGATATAACAAAGTTTCTTGCTAACAATTGTTTCTAAGATTTGATTTGTGGAGAGAGCGGACTGACCATTTAGGAGTAAATATGAATATCTCTACCCCATAAAAGTGTAACATAGGCCTAAAGTTAGCTATAATAATAACTTCGACTGGTATTTTTGTAACATTTGAAAAGCATGTATTGATGTATTCATCAGATACTTATGGAGCACATGACATTAATAACAGTGTGCCAGGCACATTAGGGCATACAAAAGAATCTAGCCATGAAAAGGAAATATATTTTACTGATTTCAGAGAGGAAGGGAGAGGGAGAGAAGCATCAATGATGAGAGAGAATTATTAATCAGCTGCCTTCTGCACACCCCCCACTAGAGATCGAGCCTGCAACCTGGGCATGTGCCTTGACCAGGAATTGAACCATGACCTCCTGGTTCATGGCCAGGTGGTTTCC
>NW_006293088.1:474532-476258 GCF_000327345.1 Myotis davidii | reverse complement strand
CCCCGAGGGGTCCCAGACTGCGAGAGGGCACAGGCCGGTCTGAGGGACTCCCCCTCCCCCCCAAGTGCCCGAATTTTTGTGCACCGGGCCTCTAGTATAATAATAATTATTATTTTTTAAATGAAAATTAAGTTTCTCTAAGAAAAAAAAATAGAAATACTAGAGGCCCGGTGCACAAAAATTTGTGCACTTCGGGGGGAGGGGCGTCCCTCAGCCCAGCCTGTGCCCTCTTGCAGTCTGGGACCCCTCGGGGGATGACCACCTGCTGGCTTAGGCCTGCTCCCCGGGGGATTGGGCCTAAGATGGCAATCAGACAACCCTCTGGCAGCCCTGTAGCCCTTGGGGGATGTCCACTTGCCAGCGGGGAGCAGACCTAAGCTGCAGTTGGACATCCTTAGGGCTGCTGAGGAGGCGGGAGAGGCTCCCACCACCACCGCTGTACTGGCAGCCATCAGCCTGGCTTGTGGCTGCACAGAGCTCCTCCATGTGAGAGCAACCTGACCACCAGAGGGCAGCTCCTGCATTGAGCGTCTGTCCCCTGGTGGGCAGTGTGTGTCATAGTGACCAGTCATTCCCAGTCTTTCTGTTGTTAGGGTCAATTTGCATATTACCCTTTTACTATATAGGATAGAGGCCTGGTGCACGGGTGGGGGCCGGCTGGTTTGCCCTGAAGGGTGTCCCGGATCAGGGTAGGGGTCCTGCTTGGGTGCCTGGCCAGCCTGGGTGAGGGGCTGATGGCTGTTTGCAGCTTGTCACACCCCCTTCAAGGTGGGGGTCCCCACTGGGGTGCCTGGCCAGCCTGGATGAGGGGATGATGGCTGTTTTCAGGCTGCCCGCACCCCCTTTAGGGTGGGGGTCCCCACTGGGGTGCCTGGACAGTCTGGATGAGGGGCCGAGGGCTATTTTCAGGCTGGCCAAGCCAGCCTGAAGCTCCCAGCCTCTCCTTTATCTCTTTTTTTTTTTATTATTCTGGAATTTATTTACCTTCTATAATTGAAACTTTGTTGCTGCTCCAGCTCAGAGGCCACGGCCTGCTGAAAGCAGGTATCTGGGGTTTGTTTAGCTTCTATAATTGCAACTTTGTTGCTTAGAGTGGAGCCTTCCCAGAATTCATGGAAAGCACCTGGCAACGTAATCTTGCCAAGACTTGAGATTGCTGGCTTCTCTGCTTAGGGAGTAAAACTGCCCTTTTCCCTTCCCCCTTCCCCCCTCCCTTTCTGCATTCTCTCATTAGGGAAGTTTATTAAATCATTTGCTCTGTGTCCTTGGCTGGGGAAGATAATGGTTTGTTAGTTACAAGCTGGCTGCAAACTGCCCACAGTTTGGCCCTGTTTTAACTTTCCTGTCTCAGTTTCCCTAACCCTCTGCCTTGGAATCCTGTAACACCTCCTCACACCAGGCACTTTGCATTTCCAATCCTAGTCTTTGCACAGCTGTGCCCTCAGCTCTAATGCCCCTTTCTGCCATTCTCTGCCCAGCAAACCACTACTGACCCCTTAAGGCCCAGCCCCGGTGTCCTCTTTGCTTTCCCTAGTACCGCTCCCTGTTCTGGTGGTCCCCGCTCTGGTGGTCCCCTCCCCTCCTTTCCCCACGGTGCTGCCCCTTCTGGGTTCCCCAGTAATCACTCGCTTCAATCTTCACCACTACACTGAGCTCCCTGGAGGTGTTAGAGTCACTTTCCCTCCTATTACCTGGAACAAGGCCTGGCCTGGGCTATCTTACCACC
>NW_006293088.1:473943-474463 GCF_000327345.1 Myotis davidii | reverse complement strand
GCCCCACACCTCCATCTCTGCTCCCCCAGCCCAGCCTGCAACTGCATCGCTACAGCTCTCCCTGAGAGCGCCAAGGGGATTGCCAACCGAACTTAGCTAAGTCTAGGGACTGCCAACCGAACCGAGCAAAGTCTAGGATGAGAAAAGGGTGCTGGGGAGCGCCAGGGCGCTGAGGGCAATGGGGAGAGGAGCATGGCAAAGCGCCTAGGGCCTGGTTATGGGCACCTGGCATGACTGCAGGCGTGGACGGCACAGCTCTGGAGGCCAGTGCCTCGGAAAGGTACCCCAAGAAAGCACAAGGGTAGAAAGCTAAGGGCTATACCAGATTTGGGGGTTTCCGAGTTGCAACCCCTAAAGGAGAAGGGAAGGGGAAGGTGATCAGGACAAAGCACTGCCCAGCTGCCAGGGCTGTACGTGCACCGGGCCGAGGAGCTGGGATTCAATTCACAGACTTGCAAGGCGGCCAGGGGAGGGGACGAAGCTGTCGGTCCCGACCGCGGTCGGTGCACAGTGGCCCGGG
>NW_006293088.1:460462-473407 GCF_000327345.1 Myotis davidii | reverse complement strand
GGCTCTGGTGCCTCCCTGCCACATCTTCACGGCGCCCCCTCCCGCCGCCGGGCCGGCCCGGAGCCCCTGTCCTCTCCTTTGGAGCGCAAGATCCCAGGTGAGGATCTCAGCCAGCATTGGGTGGCCCTCGGGGGGCCGTGTCCCCCTCCTTTGGGGCGACCAGCGTGGCCTCTCGGACGGGCCTGGCCAGGGTTTGGGGTCTGGGTCCCGGATTCTGATGGCTTCGTTTTCCCCTGGGCGGGCCAGGGGAGGGGGCCTCGCGGCGGTGGAGCGCTGACCCCAGCGGCTGCCCTGTCATTATCCCCGCCAAACAGGCGGCCAGCGCTGGGCTGAGTCACGAGTTGGCCCAGAACCAGGAGGCCTGGAGTGGGTGGTATCCGCGGCCGGGACGCTCCTCCCCTCTCCGTACTCCCCAGGTCTGCAGGGAGCACTGATTGCGCGCTGCCCACCCCATGCCCAGGGCAGGTTTTGGAGTGTGTACGTGGAAGGCTGCATTTGAAAGTGGTGAGGGTTGGCGCCAGTCTTGTCCGTTCAGCCCTTGCTGAAGGCTGCCGTGCTCCAGGGGCCCTGTAGGGGGCTTGGGCGAGCACTGCGGCCAGAACCGAGTAATAGTCACCATCCATGGCTATTACCACTGAGTGTTTAGTGCCAGGCACCGTTCTCCTCGCGTGGCCTGGGTTACCCCATGTAACTGTGCAGGCAGCCAGGGAGGTGGGGACTTGCACGTTCCAAGTTCTCAGGTTGGAACTCTAAGGCTGCATCACCTGCCCAAGAGTTCTGTATTGTAGGCATCGGGCGGGTCAGTTCTAGAGTGGAGTGCCTTCTCCTCATCCTCAGGCCATCTGAGCTCCTAACAAGATCTTTTCTTGTTTCTCTTCCTCCCATCCTCTCTCCATATTTTGACTGCGCAGCTGGGATGTGTGGACTCCTAAGTTTACAGTTAGGTGGGAGGGGAAGGTTGGGCTTAAAGAGTCATGATCGTTGAGGCGTGTCGGAAGCATTCTGCAGGTTTGTGGGTGAGGGGAGAGGAAGAGGTGGCGGGTGTTGTCCAGCCAGCCCTTGGAGAGGACAATTGATAGCTTGATCTTAGTATCCCTACCAGGCCCTTCATGGGGAGGACAGCCCTAGGGGATGGGACAGCATGTGCAGAAATAAGCCTGGAGAATGACTATTGAAGACCTGGGCACGGACAGGAGATAAGGGGAGGGCAGCTCTCAAAGTACCTTGGGATATGGACTTGATCTGGTAGGTGAAGGTCCCTTGAGCAGCTTCAGTGGAAACCATTTCCTTGACTCAGCTACGAGCCGGGAGAGGAGCTGGGTGTGGCAGGAGATGCCTTCTCCAGCGCAGCCTTCCTCTGTGGCCACGGGCATCAGAATCAGCTGGGGGGGCCTCTTAAACCCAAGGTCCCTGATCCACAACCCAGACATACTGATCCTGAATTTTGATCATGTGCCCTCCTTGATCCTAAGGCACCCCAGCTGTGGTCCTTGTCAATCCTACGGATGCCCTCAAGCTTGGTTGCAACTCTGCACATCCGTCCCCTCGGTGCTACGTGACTAGGTGGGCCCGTTTCCACAAGCCAGGCCTGGGCCACACTGGTTCCCTGCTTGAGTCAGAACCGAGGGGTGACAGGCCCTCTGCACAGCAGTCCTCAGAGGAAGGCCCTTTCTGTTCAGGGCTCTTGAGCATGGACTGGGGACCACCCACCTATGCCCTGGGCCCTGTGAGCCAGGTACATTCCTCAGGACCCCTTCCTCCCTCACTGGGCATGTGTCCACCTCACTTCTTCCCAACCTGATGAAAAGAGGGCGTGAGAGTGGCCTCAGGGTCGCTGAGATACTGGACTCTCACCCACAGAACTGCCACCACCGGCACTGTCAGGCCCTGGCTTAGCCTGTATGTGCATCTCATCTGCACATCAGCCCACGGAGGGCGCCTCTTATCCTGTTCTGAACAGGCTCGGACAGGTTACGTGCTTGTCCAGAGCTACTCGCCCTTAAATGGGACAGCACTCCCCACCTCTCAGGTAAGTGCCGAGGATGGCAATCTAACATGATGAACAGAATGGCACGTTTGGAATCTATAAGAGGAGGGTGGGGCAGTCCAATTCGGGGGTGTCTGGGGAGCAAAAGGACTTGATTTGAAACGCCTTTGGTGCTGGGGGCAGGACATCAGGGAAACGCCAGCAGCATCAGCTGTGCTAAAGGGCATCCAGGTGGGTCACCAGGGTACAGGAAGAGGCTGTCAGCCATGCCCGCTGGGCCCTGGCGATGCTGCAGTGAGCCGGGCAGACAGTGGCCTGAGGTGCCCCTGTCCCGGCTCCGGGGCCTCTGCCCACTACTGGTCACATTAGGGCTAAGAGCCTAGAGCTTCCTGAGCAGAGAAGCTGACTCGCTTCCTTTGCTTCTCAGCTGTGACCTCAGCAGTTCCCGGGTCCAGTCCCGATGACTTAGTCCATTGGGGCTGCCGTGGCTTATAACAACACAGGTCCGTTTGGTGCCAGCAGATCCAATGTCTGTTGAGGGTCCGCTTCCCAGTCATAGATGGCTGTCTTCTCACCGTGTCCTCACATGGCAGAGAGGAAGAGAGAGTTCTCTCCTCTCAGAAGGCAGTAATCCCATTCACAAGGGCTCCGCCCTGCTGACCTGAGCACTTCCCACAGGCCCCACCTCTTCATGCCATCACACTGGGGGGTCGGTTGAATTTTCGAAGACATCGGTGTTCAGTCTGTGGCCCGGGGCATCGCCTGAGGAGGAGCCCAGGCCTCCTGACAGGACTAGGAACTAGAGGGAGCTGGAGGAGCCTCGCGCCCACTCATGCGGAAAACCCCTCCCAGCAGGGAGAAAAGGGGAAGCCTGCCTCGCGTCTGCGCAGAAGCGGGCAGGGAAGCCAGGCCACAGGTGGGTTCCGCCCGCCCAGGGACAGCGCCTGAGGCTGTGTGGCACGGTGGCTCTGGGCAGGGGTTTGGGTCCTGCTCCTCCTGGCTTTGACTCATGGCTCTCCCACTTCCTGGCTGGGAGGCCCTGGCAAGCCACTTCCCTGGCTCCTCTACTTCATAGAGCCGAGAGGAGGACAAGAGGCATATATGCAGGCAGGCAATCAGCACAGCTGGCAAAGAGCTCGGCAGTGGGGCTGTGGCGACTCTCCCTGGTGGGGATGGTGCCGCCTGGCTCCGCCGGCTCCCCTTTCCCTGGGGTTGTCACACGAGCAGGGTGCCCAGGCACCGGGAGGGGCCTGCCCTGGAGCCAGCCATCTTCTGGCATGGGCAGTGGTGAGAATGGGGAGGTGGCATGGGCGCCTTGCCAGCAGGCACTCCGCACAGGTGAGCTCCTGGGAGAAGATGGCTTGCATCCCAGCCACCTGTGCAACCTCGGGGTTCACCTGCCTCACCTGACTTGTGATGGGAGAAACGTGCCAGCCTGCAGAGAATGTTTCTAAAGCGTTTACTTGAACCAAACTGACAACATGTGCCTGAGAGCAAGAGCTCAAACGCTCTGGAGAAGGACAGTTTGGCAGCTTGTTTCGTGCATTGGAGATGAAGGAGGGGACGTACGGAAGATTACTTGAGGAGGGGAGAAAGTGGATTATAGGATTCTGTGCTTTCCTGAGGGTGGTTACGCCTGGAGTGTTATTATTTCCAGTATTTCAGTGGTGTTTTAACCCAAGAACAATGGACAGGGCTTAAAACCTTTCACTAAAGAAGTGATATGCCTGGGCTGACTACCTACCCACCGTGACCTGCCCCGTTAGGAATTTATGATCAGATCACCCTGTGAGGTACTTTCCACAGAAACCCCTTTCATTTCGCCCACAGACCAATGCCGGTGACAAGCCTAGTCCATGGGCCCCTTGCTTAAGGCAAAGATAAACCTTGCACTAAAAAGTTATATGCCTGAGGCATCACACCCCCCCATGACCTGCCCCGTTAGGAATTTATGATCAGATCACCCTGTGGGGTACTTTCCACAGAAACCCCTTTCATTTTGCCCACAGACCAATGCTGGTGACAAGCCTAGTCCATGGGCCTGCTCTCTGCGACCCTCACAGCGTAATTTACAATAACAGAAGATTGGAAACAATCTGAACGTTCAGGAGTTACAACCAAAGCGACCCTCTTTGGCCCCTTGAATGTGGCTCTTCCACAAAATACCAACTTCTGCGCATGGGCCACGAAGTGTCAGTCGCACTGTACGTGCGCGCCCGCACATGGTATTTTGGTCGGTTTGCCGACCACGGGCTCAGGCTGATGGTGTCCTGTGGTCCAGGGGCTCAGTCAGTGCCAGGTGATAAGCTGGGATGGGCTTAGGTTGGGAGCACCATGACCAGCACCCCAACCTTCCAAGGCTAAAGCCCCCTCTCTCTCCCTGTAGAGCCCTCGCCTGCCTCAGCGCACCAGCACCCTCCCTTCCGCCCTCGCAGCATGGTCGGGAAGAAACTGGGCTCTGGCAACTTCTCCAGCTGCCCCAACGGCTCCCAGTGGATATGGGACGTGTTTGGGGAATGTGCCCAGGACGGCTGGGACGAGGCCAGTGTGGGCCTGGGCTTGATCTCCATTCTCTGCTTCGCAGCGTCCACTTTCCCGTGAGTAGCGCCAGGGTGGCAAGACTGGGTTTAATCCCTTGAGAACTACCAGGCTACTTTCCAAAGCCGTCACGCCATTTCACAGTCCCACCAGCAGTGCATGAAGATTCCAATTTCTCCAAATCCTCATCCACACTTGGTATTCCCGATCTATTGTAGCCATCCCAGTGGGTGGGAAGTGGTAGTTTTGATTTGTATTTTCCTGGTGGCTGGTATGTTAAGTGGCTTTCATGTCTTATTGGCAGCTGATTATCTTCTTTGGTAAGAGGTCTGTTCAGCTCCTTTGCTCATTTATCATTGGATTTTTGTCTTTTTATTGTTGAGCTGTAAGAGTTCTTTATATTGTCTATGTCGACATAAGAATGTCCAAACCTGTAGAGAATTTTTATAGGAGTTTATTGAGCCAAACTGATGATAATTGCCAGGAAACAAGATCTCAGATGCTCTGCAGAATGGCAGTTTTGCGGGGTGTTTTTAAGCATCTGAAATTAAGGGGGGGTGTAAGGAAGACTATAAGAAGGTGGGAGAAAGCAAGCCCCAGGGATTGGAATACAGAGTGGTTAACCAGATTGTGCTCTGATGAGGGTGGTTATTTCAAAGGTATGTTAACCTACCGTACACACACACACACACACACACACACGGCTTGCTTCAGGCAAAGAAACTTTTTACTTAAGAATTCATATGCCTGGTGCATAACACCCATCATGACCTGCCCAGTTAAAGGACTATGATCAGATCACCCTGTCAGATTACTTTCCATAGAACCCCTTTTCCATCCACTTTCATGTGACTTGCAAATATTTTCTCCCATTCTGTGGTTTGTCTTTTCACTTTCTTGGTATCCTTTGAAGCACAGAAGTCCTGCACTAGGTATGACACAAGAAAATAAAATAGAGACTGCCCTGGTCTTTGCAGGGCTTCCCTTTAGACGCCACCCTGGGAGTCACAGGGGAGGGCTGGGGCGAGTAGGCCATCCAGCAAGCGGTGATGTCAAGGCCCACTGGAGAGGCGCTCAGGAGGCAGAGTGGACAGGTCTGGGTGACGGATGGAGGCCGAGGGAGAGAGACTCCCTGTAGTGAGGACAGAGCTCCCCCACAACTATCAGAGGAGCTGGCTGGGGCTCCCCCTTCCGGCCCTGGCGTAATGCTGGCTCTGCCTGGGTCTGGCTGATTATCCACTGAGGGGAGTTGAAGGCCTGGGGGAGCCCCATGTGACGGCGGAAAGGGCAGCCACCTTCCTGCTCCTCCTTAGGCCCTGGCCTATCCTGGGTGTGACCTGCAATTTCTGGAGATAGGTCAGGTCACAGTATCCTGAAGGAGCTAAACGGGACACGGCATAAACCTTAATTAGGGCCTTCTCAGCCAGGCCTGTGCTGGTCCCTGTCCTCACCCTCGGGAAGCTTGAGTCCAGGAGGCACCAGGGTGCCACGTGTCACAGGGTGCTGGCGAGCTCAGGCCAAGGAAGGTCCCGAAGAGGAACTATGTCCTGAGCAGTGACAGAGAAGGAGGTGGGCGAGCCATCTGCAAACGAAGAGCTCAAAGGAGAAAGCAGTCCGGGTGGAGCGAGACGGGATCCCCGGGGTCTGGGTGTGAATCCTACTCCCAGTCTCCCAGCTGTGCACCTCCTCAGACCGCAGTGAGGAGGGTCCTCAAAATACACCTGGACGTGGGGGACTGTGAGGACCGAGTGAGTCTGTACACACGAAGGGCTCAGAACCGTGCCTGATACCTGGCCAGAGGTCCAAAGAAAGGGTCGCAAGTCCCAGGGACCCCTGGGAAAGAGCCATGGTGCTGACTGCCCCAGTGTTTGTACTGGAGAGCAGAAGCCACAGCCCTGCCCCTGGAAGATAGCGGGCTGTGGTTGCCCATCATCTTATCGCCGCCCGTCCTGGAGATAGGGCAGCGGCCGTGCCCGGGCCGTGGGCTTGCTGCCACCACCACTATCCTTTTTCCAAACTCCCTACCCCCTTCCTAGAAGAAAGATTGTAGGTCCCCAGGGTGCTTGGAGGAGCGTGAGTAATGCCATGGTCTGTCTGAGAAGATGCGCATCCCATTGAGTCCCTAGGTGGGCAGGGATTCTCCCCAGTAAAAACCCCCAATGGGCAAAACGGGGCTCCCAGTGACCTTTGCCTCTGCCACCCCTGCCCCACCACCCTGTGGTGGTCTCATCTGGGGGCCGTTCCCTGGTTGACCCTCCGAGGCGATGTCACAGCCCTCGGCCCCTGAGCATGTTTCTCCTTCTCTGCCACAGGCAGTACATCAAGGCCTGCAAGACGGGCAACATGGACCAGGCCCTGTCCCTGTGGTTTCTCCTGGGCTGGATTGGTGGAGACTCCTGCAACCTCATCGGCTCTTTCCTTGCTGACCAGCTGCCCCTGCAGGTGGGCCGGCCCCGGGCAGGGTGGGCTGTCTAGGATAGCATGGCAGAGGCGTTGGGGGCACCCACAGGAGTGGCTCGGGCTCCAGAATCCTGACCTGTTGTTCCATCTTATGAGGGCCCCGTGCTGCAGAGACAGCCCTGGGCCCTGCCACACAGTATGGCAATGGGCTGGTCACTGTCCTTCTCTGGGCCTCAGTTTCCCATCTGTAAAATGACCGCATCAAACCAGAGCAACACCAGAGCCTTGAACCTCTGGGATGCTCTGATCCTGATGGACCTGGGGTGGGGAGGGCTGGAGGAGGAAAGTTTTCCCCAGAGAGGCCCAGGAGCCATCACTTGGTCCTGAGAAGGGGAGCTAGCCCCCCGTCCCTCCATCTGCCCGGGTCCAACACTTAGCCCACCTGCTCTCTAGTTGTGCCAGGTAGGAACTGCGCTCCCGCTTTCCAGGTGAGCAGCCAGAGCTCAGGGAGGTGACGCGACTTGCTCAGGGTCACCCGGCTGGGGTGTGAGAGTGCTGCCCAGTGTCGGGGTGCGGTCCCCAGAGCCTGGGACTGAGCCAGCGCCCCTGCTTCTCTTGCAGACCTACACGGCGGTGTATTACGTCCTGGCAGACCTGGTGATGCTGTCCCTCTACTTTCACTACAAGTTTAAGAATCGCCCCTCTCCGTGTGAGTATGGTGGTCCCTCCGTGTCGGGCATGCTAGGGGCAGCCGGGAGTGTGAGAGGAAGCAGCTGTCCTATTGCCGGGTGATAACCCTCCCAAAGGCTTCCTCAGGCCTTATCTGCAAGCCCGAGCCCTGATCGGCCAAGATAGGGGCCAAGGGCAATGAGCACATCCGGCAGGACCACAGGGCTCCCCTTCACTCAAACTCCTATTCAACAAACATGGCTTCAGCTTCTCCTCTGTGCCTGGCCCTGGGCTTGGAGCGGGGAAAAGGCACAGGGCTCACAGGCCATCGCTGCCTCTGAGGACTCAGAGGAGGCCATAGCCGAGGTCAGAGCGAGGGCTGTGAGATGCGGCCCGAGGCACTGCTTTTGATTAACCCTCCCCACCCCCCCTTGGACCCTACTGCAGTCGTCTTAATTTTACAACTCCAGGGGAAGGTTAGTGTTATTGTGCCCATTCTACAGATGAGGAGTTAAAGCTCAGAGGGGTTCGGTCACTTGCCCAAGGTCACACAGCCACCGAGGGGCAAGGCCATGACTCCGATCCGTTTGCTGCCACTCAGATATCTAACTTCGGCTTCCCTCCTGCCTCATGTCTAGTGTCTGCCCCCATCAACTCCTTGCTCTTGTTCACCCTGGGACTGGTGTGTGCCACCCCGCTGCTGAGCAGCACTGCCTCTATGGCTGCCCCGAGGGAGGGCTTCCAGGGCCGGAAGCTCCTGTCTGTGGAGCCGGGCAATAAGGTGAGGTGTGGGTACGGCGTGGTAGAGCGGAGGGGGGAGGCTGGCCTCAAGGGCCCTCCCTGCAGGGCCACCTGGGCGGGGGTTGCCCCCTAGGAGGGAGCTTGGGGATCTCCCTGCCAGGCACTGAGCACTCCCTTCTGCTTTCTCAGCCCTTCACTCGGCAGGAGATCATTGGTTTTGTCATCGGCTCCATCTCCAGCGTACTGTACCTGTTCTCCCGGCTGCCTCAGATCCACACCAACGTGAGCCTTGAGTGGGGTGGGGCCGAGTGGAAGAGAAGAGCTGGCCCGGCAGCGCAGGCCTCTGGGTTTAGGAGTAGCACAGAGCAGGTCTGGGTCTACACTCACTGTTGGCTTGGGCAACTTAGTCCAACTCTCCAAGCCTCGGTTTGTGCCTCTGGAAAATGGGCATGATGATGCCTGCCATCCAGGCATCCGTGTGACCTGTGTGACTCTCAAGTAGGAAGTCAGGTGACAGCGAGGGGCTGCGCTTAGAGGCCTGAGAGGAGAGAAGGTGGAGAATCAGGGATGGGTGGGCAGAGGCAACGAGAGTCAGCGTGGGGCTGGAGAGCAGGGCGTCATGGCAGCAGGCATAGCGCAGCCATAGTCTCCTGTGGACCTGGGCAGGGGCCTGGAGAGGTGGCAGGAGTGAGGATGAGGAGTTAGGCCCTGGAGCGGGTTGTTGGTATCGGACACTGGGCACAGTGTAAAGTCAGATTTTGACTACACGCACAGTGTGATGGGGCAGATGGATACAGGGATAGGCACAACCCAGGGTGACAGGAGCCCTGTTTGAAGTCTCTGACCTCAACCCCCTCACCTCCAGTTCCTGCGGAAGTCGACCCAGGGGATCTCCTACTCGCTGTTCGCCTTGGTGATGCTGGGGAACACACTGTACGGGCTAAGTGTGCTGCTCAAGAACCCCGAGGAGGGCCAGAGCGAGGGCAGCTACGTGCTGCACCACCTGCCCTGGCTCGTGGGCAGCCTGGGCGTGCTGCTGCTCGACGCCATCGTATCCTTCCGAGCCTGCAGGGCAGGTGGGGCGGGGCGGGGCGAGGTGGGCACGGCAGCCCCTGCCTGCTCAGGGCTTCCACATCCACCCAGAGTCAGCCCTGTCTGCCATGCACCCCGCCAGGCACTGGCCCGGTCGTGAGCAAGAACTGGGTGGACTTGCCCCTGGGAGCTTCCAGCTCTGGGGAGGCAGACAGGATGCACTGATTAGAAGTCATTACTTCGTTGCAATGACACTGAGGGCCCCAGAGAAAAACTGCAAGAGTGTGTGACCAGGGGGCTGCCCTGATTTAACCCTTTGCGGTCCAGTTTTATTTTTGGAATTCAAACAGTCTGGTCCAAATTAATTGACGGGGTTGAATGTTGAACCGGTTTGCCGTGTCTCAGCCTCAACGTTGGACCTGCTCCTAGCTCCTGGTCCGTCGAGTCAGCCTCCATGTTGGACCGAAAAGGGTTAAAGGCTCCGCAGAGGCCTCCCGGGTGCCATTTAAACTGCCCTGAAGGAGAGGTTAGTCGGGCAAAGGCAAGAGGGATGTGCCTGGCTCGGCTTGTGCGAAGGCCCCGAGGAACGGGGAGATCGGGCCTTGCAGGCCGGGGAGCGCAAGCTGGAACGTGGAGACACGTGAGTTCGTCACAGTAACGGGCCCAAGTTCTGGCTCTGTTCCTCCATAGCTGTGTGACACGGGGAAACCCTAACCTCTCTGTGCTTCCCTATCTGCATCTGCATGGGGTCGGCGACCGTCGCTGTCTCACCGGGGTCGGGGGCCATACGTAAGGCAAGGGGTCCGGAAGGCTGCGCGGCCCAGCACAGCGAGTGCTCAGTAAATGTTTGCTGAACGGGGAAACGGGGCCTTGTTTGGATCGCATTTGGCAGAAAGTAAGCATGGCCCTTGTTTGCACATCTGCCGAGTCCCCGCTGGCTGCCCGGCGAGCCGTTTACCTCACCTGGAGCCAATATAAAATGATAGTGAATGTCAACAAAAGCAAAGTGTAAGCTCTCCGTGCCTTCAAATGGCCCCAGCCACTGGGTGAAACTCCCAGGATGGTGTAGGGGGCGAGGAAGGCAAGCTCCTGGGGCTGGAGTCAGGGAGGACTGCCTGAGGGAGGAAGACCCTGGCGCTGGGCCTGGAGGAGGAAGTTGGTTGAGGGGTGGGAGGGCATTCAGAGTGGAAGGTGCAGTGAGAGCAGAAGCTGGGGGGTCATTGCCGGCCCCTCCGCCAGCCAGAGTGGGGCTGAGGGGGAGGGAAGAGGGAGCTCTGGGTGGAGCCACCAGTCCCCAGGGGCAGGCCCGGCCCATCTGTGCTTGGTCAGGCCTTGACGTGGACCCCTCCAGATCTCCATCCAGTTCCTGGTGTACAGGAACGCCGCCTCCTCCGCAGAGCACCAGCCCCTCCTCCCCGGCTGACCAGGACCCAGGCCAAGCCCAGGTGACCAGGACCGCCAGCTACCACTCAGGAAGAGAGAGGTGTGGGCAGTCAGTGCCGAGGACCCTGGACGAGGCTGTGGAGGAAGCCAGGGTCGGGGGCCTGGTCCTCCTGACCCAGCTCCTACCCTCAGGCCTCCTGGGCTGACTCTTCCAGGAGCCAGACGGCCCCAAGGGCCAGCCAGCCCCTCCCACTGGGAGCTCATCCCCCAGGGCCTGAGGCAGCTGCCCTGGGAGCTTTGGTGGAGGGGCTGCAGCGGGGCTCACCCCTGAAAAGGCAGTGCAGCTGCCCCTCGCTCACCTACCTCATTGTGCGCCTCCCCCGGGGAGTGCCCGCCGGGGCCTGGTACCCAGACTGTCCTGCGGCCTGCAGCCAGCCCAGTAAACCGTGCTTCCCAGCGAGGCCTGTTCTGTTGCTCCTTCCCAAGGTGCTGGGGTCGGGGCTGCTGTGAACAGCAGTGGAGGGAGATCTGGGCCCCAGCTTCCAGGGCCAGAGGATCAGCTGTGGGGGAGCCAAGCAGGAGGGGATCGAGTCTGCCTGATCACCCCCCGGTGGCCTCTCGTTTCTTCAGCCTGCTTCTCAGTGACAGGCTCCACGCCTGGGGGTGGGGACCAGCACCGGGGTCCCTGACCTCAGGGCTCAGGAGGAAGCACAGCAGTTAAGGTTCAGATCTTGGTTCTGCATCTTAGCTTTTCTGGGCCTCGATGACTTTGAACTGTGAAATGGGATGACAGTATTACCGCTTCGTACGTCCTTATGAGACGGTGTCATTAGGGAGGTTAGCCCAAAGTCGGGCGCGTAGTAAGAGTTCAGTACAGGTTAGCTTTGATCATGTTTAGTTGGAGGACAGGGACAACCAGATCTCCCCAGAGATCCGAGAGACCTTCCTGGAGGAGGCGGCATGGCAGAAGAATGAGCAGGGGATACACGGGGAAAGGTGGGAGTGTTGCTGGCCAGAGGAAAAGAAGGTGCAAGAGCGGGTGGGAAGGGAGGAGAGGGAGGCAGGGCTCGGTTTGTCTCCCAGATTCTGTTCTGAGTCCACTTCCTTGTTGGCAGCAGCCCTGTGGGCACCTGAGAACAGGCCAGCTTCCCTCTGCCCTTGCTCTCACATCCTGCCTCAGGTTCCCAGGTGGTGGGAGCCACCCGGGTGGGCTGGGGTGGAGGCCGACTCTCAGCCTTTCTTTTGGAATCTTCCTCTTCCAGCCCCAAAGAAAGCAAGGAGCTGAGCAAGGGGACACAGCCTCCCGGGGAAGGGGGGGGCGGTGCCGCGGCCCAATCTGGTGCTACAGATGTTTGCGCAGCACAGTTCTCCACCCTCGGCCCTTGCTGTGGTCGAAGTCTGGGATGGGGGTGAACCAGCTCTGGTCCCTGCCAGTTGAAAGGGCAGAACTTGCCAGCCCTCCCTGGCGGGAAGGGGTGTTACCAGAAGGTACAAAGTGCCACCGGAATGAGGAGACTCAACCAGGGAAGGCTTCATGGCGGAGTGGCCTGGAGCTGAATGTTGAAGGCAGAGGGAAGGGCATGGACAAAGGCCTGGAGTGGGAGTCCGGGCTGCTCCCTAGGTGGGTTGTGGGGGCAGGCAGTGGAGTGGCTCACAGCGGGAGGCTGGGTTTGGCTGGGGGAAGAGAAGGAGGGGGCTGGAGCGACCAGGGACAGGGCACCTCTGAGGTTCAGGTGGGCAGTGAGGGCCGTCTCCCCCAGCCCTGTCCTGGGGCAGGTCTGCGAAGCCGTGTGTAACCTGGCACGCGACTGCCGTTTATTGAGCACTTGCTGTGGGGGGGCCTCTCGCATTATGATGGCCATTTAACAGAACCAGGCTTTGAGGAATTAAGCCACTTGCCTGAGGTCGCCTGGCAGCTGTTTGAACCACATCAGGTCCCTCAGCTACAGGGGTCATCCCACCCCTGGCGCCTTCCCTCTCCCTGGCTAGGGCCTCAGGGGTCCAGCCTCAGCCTTGCCCTGGCCTGGGAGTGGGGTGAGGCGGGAGAGGCAGTCAACCCTGCTGGGCTCAGGCCCCTCTCCCACCATTCTAAGCAGTGACTTCCACAGCCTCTGGTCTGTGCAGTGGAAGGTGCCCCAGGCCCAGCTGGCTCTGCGCGCCCCCACCCTCCCTCAGGGCTGTGACCTGGCTGGGGG
>NW_006293088.1:444701-456281 GCF_000327345.1 Myotis davidii | reverse complement strand
GGTGCCGCGGCCCAATCTGGTGCTACAGATGTTTGCGCAGCACAGTTCTCCACCCTCGGCCCTTGCTGTGGTCGAAGTCTGGGATGGGGGTGAACCAGCTCTGGTCCCTGCCAGTTGAAAGGGCAGAACTTGCCAGCCCTCCCTGGCGGGAAGGGGTGTTACCAGAAGGTACAAAGTGCCACCGGAATGCGGAGACTCAACCAGGGAAGGCTTCATGGCGAGTGGCCTGGAGCTGAATGTTGAAGGCAGAGGGAAGGGAGGGGGCAAAGGCCTGGAGTGGGAGTCTGGGCTGCTCCCTGGGTGGGGTTGTGGGGGCAGGCAGTGGAGTGGCCCACAGCAGGAGGCTGGGTTTGGCTGGGGGAAGAGAAGGAGGGGGCTGGGGCGACCAGGGACAGGGCACCTCTGAGTTTCAGGTGGGCAGTGAGGGCCGTCTCCCCCAGCCCTGTCCTGGGGCAGGTCTGCGAAGCCGTGTGTAACCTGGCACGCGACTGCCGTTTATTGAGCACTTGCTGTGGGGGGGCCTCTCGCATTATGATGGCCATTTAACAGAACCAGGCTTTGAGGAGTTAAGCCACTTGCCCGAGGTCGCCCAGCTAGGCCTGGCAACTGTTTGAACCACATCAGGTCCCTCAGCTACAGGGGTCATCCCACCCCTGGCGCCTTCCCTCTCCCTGGCTAGGGCCTCGGGGGTCCAGCCTCAGCCTTGCCCTGGCCAGAGGGGGTGGGGTGAGGCGGGAGAGGCAGTCAACCCTGCTGGGCTCAGGCCCCTCTCCCACCATTCTGAGCAGTGACTTCCACAGCCTCTGGTCTGTGCAGTGGAAGGTGCCCCAGGCCCAGCTGGCTCTGCGCACCCCCACCCTCCCTCAGGGCTGTGACCTGGCTGGGTGATCGCTGGTCACCGGGGGCCAGGAGGCGCCTCCCAGCCTGAAGACTGGGGCTCAGTATGGCAGTGAACCCCTGAACTAGAGCTGGGTGGGGAAGAAAGATGAAATATCACAGCCCCACCCTGGAAACCCTTCTCTGATGGGGTGGTATCACCCCTTCCACCTCAGGAAGCCCCAGTCTGATGGGGAGACGGGGCCCCTGCCCTGGGAGTGCCCTGTCTGATGGAGAACGGGGTTGTGGTGGCTGAATAAGATGGGCTTGCAGGCTCGTGCCCCAGCACCTGGCACGTGGGAGGTGCCTGGCAAATAAACGGTGGCTGTTGGAGCTTATCCACCACCCAGCACAAGCCTCGGTCTGTGCAGTGGCAGGTCCTCTGGGAAGGTCATCTCCTCCCTAGAGTGGACGGGCCAGTCTGACGGAAGGGCCAGTCTGACGGGTTCCGTTGCCGGACTGGGCCATGCGTGCTGGGGTGGGGCCTCTGGGTGGAAGGTAGATTTCCTTTCTCCCCTGGGCTCACACCTCTTGCTTCTTGCTGCAGGCAAGGGTAGTTAGGTGTGGCCTAACTATCGATTGAGATGCTGTATATGAAAATGCCTGGCCCCCGTGGTCCGCACACCTGGGGATGGGGGTGGGGGGGGCAGGGACAGCTGGCTGGCAGGCAGGTGGCTTTCTGCAGGAAGCAGAAGGAACTACCCGACCCAGGCCCTCCCAGCCCGGGGTTCCCTTTGGTTATTCCTCAAACCTGGGACTTTCGAAGCCACAGCTTGGACGACCTGGCCTTCAGTCCCCAAAGCTGAGAAAGCGGAGAAATCCACAACTCGGCCCTCTCCTCACGCCTTCTCCTGGGGACCTGGCTTTTACCGGAGCCGGATGGTGGGACCCCAGAGGTCCCTGCTATACAGCCGGGTGCTGAGTCCCAGGTGTCCGGGCACTAACCGGACCAGGCTAGTGTCAGCCCTATGACCGGGAGGGGGGTGGCCTTTTGCTTCCGATTAACTCAATTCAACTAGTATCGACTGATGAGTTCCTCGGCCCTGTGACAGCCCTGAGGACACAGCCACCCACCAGCACATGTAATTAATAAGGACTTCCCCACCCACAGTAGACGGTATGGGCAGAGACTTCTCTCCTGGTCACCACGGTATCCCCGGTCACAGAAGGTGCTCAATACATGGTGAATGAATTGAGTGAGTGAAGTGAATGCCTGAAACACTGTTCCCCAAGGGATCCTCAGTCAGTAAAGGAGACAGGCATGGGACCCCCAAGCACAAAACTATTGAATTTGTACACTTTAAATGGTACATTGGCAGGCATGTGAATCATCACTCAATAAAGCTCTTTGAAAAAATAGAAAATTGGCTATTATTAAAACTTGAATGGGAAGTTGTAGGTAATGAGAACATATTACTGTCTTACAACATTCCTACTCATGTAGTCATTACACAGTCACCTGAAGGCCTCCTATGCATGAAGAACTGGTGGTCAGGTGAGAGAGGAGTAAAGAATTTCATTCACCAGAGCAGCGATTTTCAACCTTCTTCCCTTCATGGCACACAAACTAATTACTAAAATTCTGCAGCATACCGAAAAATATATTTTTGGCTGATCTGACAAAAAGAATAGGAAAATTTTGATTCCTTAACACCAGATGGCGATTGTGTTGGCTGTTGCCATGTTTTTATTCGACAGTCTAAGGGAAAAGAGGTCAGTGCCCCTGACTAAACAGGTATTGCATGTTTTAAAAATCCTTGCAGCACACCGGTTGACTATCTCTGCACTAGACCAAAGAAATAGAGACATCAGTGTATGTGTGTATACACACACACACACACACACACACACACACCAGGTGTCTGTTCATTCCTCAGAACATTCACTGAGCACTTACTCCAAGTTGAAAAGCTTCACAAAGTAGCAACAGGGATGAGTATGTCTATGTAGTAAAAGTTTTAAAGATAATAGGAAATATCTAAGAATAGAAAAAAAACTTAAAATATTATACCACATTTAAATATATTTCAGAGACTTGATTTCTTTAAATTATGAGGTTATAGATATAAAATGTTTATAGTCTCGCCCAACCAGCATGACTCAGTGGTTGAACATCAACGTATGAACCAGGAGGTCACAGTTCAATTCCTGATCAGGCACTTGCCTGGGTTGTGGGCTTGATCACCTTTGGGAAGGGTGGGGAGGGTACTGAAGGAGGCAGCCAATCAATGAGTCTCATCATTGATGTTTCTATCTCCCTCTTCCTCTCTGAAATCAATAAAAAATATATTTTTAAAAATAAAATGTCTATAGTCTCAATTTTGTCATTTAAAAAGTTGCTTGAACAATCAGAGAAGTGATACAAATTATAATGAAACCAGAAAAAAATAGCACCAACTAGTTATAAGTACCTGTTGCCCTAACCGGTTTGACTCAGTGGATAGAGCGTCAGCCTGGGGACCGAAGGGTCCCAGGTTCGGGTCCAGTCAAGGGCATGTACTTTGGTTGCGGGCATATCCCCAGTAAGGGAGTGTGCAGGAGGCAGCTGATCGATGTTCCTCTCTCATTGATGTTTCTGACTTTCTATCCCTCTCCCTTCCTCTCTGTAAAAAATCAATAAAATATATTTTAAAAAAAGTACCTGTTGAATAACCCACCTGTTTCCTATAGGGCCAGAAAGTGAATTGCAAAATCACTAACTCCTCAAAGTATTTGTAGGAAGCAGATGTGCTGAGCAAAGTAACAACACGACAAGGTGTTAAGTGACCTTGGTTTTCCTACTGAAGGTTTTACAAATTTTAGTTATATTGAGAAAATAATTATGAGATTTTTAACATTTAAATTCTAGAACATATAATTTATAACGTTTACTTACAGTGTTTGGAATGAGACATACTTATTAAGATTTTGCTATACGGGCTGACAAACACAAGCAAAAGGTTCTCCCTTGGCCCCCTGCTCACTGTTAAGTGGAGGAGACGGGTCTGCTCTGGCTTGTGATGAGGGTTCCCCGCCCAGCGACTGGCCCCAAGGAGGTACCACAGATTCCCTGTCCTCCAGCCCCTTGAGTGTCCACTGGTTCCTGGAGCATAAGTGCACTCGGTCAGCGATAGGCAGGCTGTGGCGGACGCAGGAGAGAAAAGGTGAACCATCGCCACCTAGGACAGCGCCTTCAAAGTGGGAATGAAACTGTCCAACTTCAGTATCGGTCTCTCAAGAGAGAACATCTTAACTTAGTGGGTCATGCCAGGGGGAGGAGAGGAGGCCTTGACTGCAGGGCACCAGGCTCCATGGAGGGGGTGGCACCAAAGAGAAGGGCCTGGAGGCCAAGTCCGCAATGCCCACCCACCCTGCCAGCGGAGGAGGGTCCCACAGGCCTGCCACCCAGCAGCTGCTTGGTCAGTGACGTGAATGGACAGGGAATCTTGGGACCTGCGGCCCCAGAAGACCCCTAGAAGCCGACCTGTCAGGATGACAGCAAGGGAGCAGGTGGGAGGGCCTTGGGGAAACAGGGAATGCGGGGTTACCCACCTGAGCCCTCACACTTGGAGAGATGGAGACCTCCGTCCCAGGGTGCCTGGGGTTCATGCAGCCCAGCCCCAAAGGCTGGCTCCTGCCACCCCACCTCACCAAGGCTGCCTCCCGTTATCAGGCACCAAAGGGCAGCTTCGGGAAGCATCTAGTGAGCCCGTGCGGGTGGAGGGAGGGGCCGCCCTAATGCTGCCCAACCCCAAGCCTGCCACCCGCAGCTTGTGGACCCAGAGGGCTAGTCAACCACCCAGGGCTCCTTGGCATGCGTGAGGGGCCCTGCAGCCACCGTGCTAGCCTCCGTGCAGAGAAACGAGTGGCTGGGAGGTGGCCCTGAGTCAAGCTACAAACACTCCTTTTGCTTTTTCCTTCACCTAAGAAACCTGCTGTCAGAGCCCACTGTTCCCAATCTCACCAGCCTGACTTAGCATCAAAACATGGGCAGTGACGGCTCCCATGGAAGCTTCTGGAAGGCAGAGTAAGATCAGGCCTGGCATACATGACAGTCACAATTTCTGGGTTTCAAGTGTTATTTCTGGTCACATGATTGAACACCTATCAAAAGGAAAAGCATTTATTCACCACTGTGTGTGCCAGGCACTGCTGCCCGCACCCCACGAGGCTGTCCCCGTCCCACATGGCAGTGCCTCTGGGCCACGCACCGAGGGTCCCCAGCGGCCGCGTGGGAGCTGTAGGGCCGGGGCCTCCTCTCCAGCTTGTCCTCCGCACCTGCACTTGGAAGGAACCGTGTGGGGGTCTCTCCTGCTCCTATTTCTATCGCAATGAAGATGCCCCATCTGAACCTTCTCATCAGAACAAGCAGAGCGGGTCAGAGGTGTCACGGTTCCAGGCACCTCAAACCAGGGGGACAGCCGGGGTGTGGACCCTACTGCAGGCCATGGCCTCTGCTGCTGTGAGGCCTTGGGTGCCTTCCCTCAGCTTCCTCCAGGCTGTGGTGAATGAAGATAGTGTGTGCTGACCCTCACAAGGTAGGTGTTGGCTAAGATGGAAGGGAAGTGGGGAGCAGAGACAAAAGCCCCGGACCGCCCACTTCATGACTGGTGTGACTTCAAGTCGCCCCAGCCCTGCGGGGCGGGTAAGGCTGGGGACTCTGGGAGGGAGGGGTTGAGAAGCAGCTCTGGGCTCTGCAAAGACCCCTTTTCTTCTCGCTCAAGGCAAGTCCACACTTCCTCCACCCGACACCTTACCCGGCCTGCTACTCGCCCACCTGGGTCAGCCCTTGGGGCCAAGGTCACACGCGCTGGCAGAGTGAGGCAGGTGAGAAACAACACAAGGCCAGTGCTGCGTCCCAGTTTCTTTTTATTTATTTTTTTGTTCTTTTTTTCCTTTTTTTTTTTTTAAGTATGGAAGCTCAAGTATAAGATGTAGATTTTTTTTAAGCTTACAAAAAAAAACAAAATAAAACAAAAAACTCCTTTTGCATTTTAAAAATTAATATTTAATATTTACATATATTTTTAACTGCATCCCAGTTTCTTTTTATTTCTTTTCTGTTGTTTCTTTTTTTTTTTTTAAGTATGGAAGCTCAAGTATAAGATGTAGATTTTTTTTAAGCTTTACAAAAAAAACAAAATAAAACAAAAAACTCCTTTTGCATTCCATAAAAATTGACAGAAAAGCACCTGGCCAGAAGAGCAGACGGTCGAGGCCCCCGCCCCCACAACGTGGTCTCCGAGGCCAGGGGCCAGCGTGCAGGACAGTGCTGAGGGCCACCTCTCCTTCCTCCCAGAGCTGTCCCCTGCTCCCCACCCCAACCCCAAGCAACTCCCAAACACACGTGGAATCAGATTTCCAGTTTTTCTTCTTTCACACACCACAGTTATTTCATAAAATTTTTTTGTTTTACATTTTTTACACCAATGTAACAAAAAGGTGGGAAGGAAGGGGAGGCAGACAGACAGTGTATTTTATGCCTATAAATGGGGGGGGGGCGGTGGGGAGGGAAGGAGAGGCAGGCAGTGTATTTTATAGCTATAAATGGGTGTTGGGGAGATAGGGGATTGGGGCAAACAAAACACACATGGTCACTATGGAAACATAGAGTTTCATAGCAAAACGTGGTGGGAAGCAGGCCTTGGAGACAGAGGGTATTAGCGGCTTTATTCTCAGGGTGTGATGGCGCTGTGCAGGTCGGTGACGCAGGTGTTGTGTGACCTGTCGGGGAGGAAAGGGACAGGGAAGGGAGCAGAAAACGAGTTTTCTAAGAAAGGAATCTAACGAGTGCATGGCATGTCCGGTTAGCATGAAGCAGAGGTTTAACATTGCTGCTTTCTCTTCAAAGCCTCCACCAGGTCGTTCTTAAGAGCTTCTTGTTTTGATTTGTCCGCAAAAGTCTGCACAGACCTGCCAGGGAGGAAAAGAATTGCCGTTAGCAGGCTTCACAGGAAGAGGGGCGCTGAGGGTCTGGGTCTCTGGGCAACATGGGCCCATCTAGAGGTCAGAGCAGTGCCAGCGAGATGTGGAGGGAGCAGAGCCCGAGGCGGCACCCTCAGCACCGCGCCGGCCCCTCAGGGAGGCCCGGGGCCCACCCCACCTGGCACATGCTCAGCTCTGCACCAGGCTGGGTGACTTGGCCACAGCTCCAGGACCCTGGTCCACTCCTCACCAGGAGGACCCCGTCACAAAGCTTCCCCCTCACTGCACCCGGCCCAGCAGGAGGCTCGATGCTGCCCCATGAGTGCAGAGTGCACAGGGTGCACAGCAACCCCCGCTTAGCGAGGGTTTAAGAACCAGCGCCTGGACATCTGAGCACACGGGGTTCAGAGCCAGGGCAGAACTCAAAGGACCAGAGCTTCAGGCTTTTGCTATGAGGCTCCATCTGCCGTTAGCTTGGCCAAGAAAGGCCCGCTCTGGATTCTGAGAGGCAGCAGGGAACTGAGGCAAGGCCCGGGGTCCCTGCTGTCGAGGCCTGGCTGTGGGAAATGAGTGCGTCCACGCACAGTGGTAACACTGCTCGGCAGAGCTAACAGGTAGGCTCGTGGAGGCTGTACAATCACAAAGCGCTTTCACACACTTTCTCATACGCGACAGCGTCCAGGAGACAGTGTTATTTCCAATTCATTGGTAAGGAAATGGAGGCCCAGAGAAATGCCCTGGCAACGACCCAAATGACCACTTGGTCAGGTTTACCCAACGTGTTGGTTAACCAGGAACCTGTTAATTGTGTTACTGATGCATCTGAATAGCTCTCAAGCAGCAGGGGGGGGTGGGGGGCTGCCTCTCAGGAACCTGTGGACGGGAATCAGTTTCACGCACCGGCCGTGAAAGAGTGGAAGGAAGGGTTGAAATACCCCAAATGCCGAAAATAGGTGAAGTGCGATGAAGGGGGGCCCAGGAGAAACAGCATCCGAGGTGAATGCTGGCTACCGAACCCTGGAAAACCCTGGCAGCACCCTCAGGATGGTGAGAGTGCAAAGCAACAGACAAGATTTTGAGAGAATCTGCATACAACTGGAAAATGCCCATGAGACATGCCGCGTTTTGGTTGATGCTGCCGAAATACACATTTCTGATTGTCTGGAACGGCCCTGGCTCGGCGCTGACAAAGGAAGGGTCAGACGCAGCCATGTGGCCCTCGGGCTCCAGTCTCAGCCAGTCCACCAGGGGCTTCCAGAAGGGCTCCAACGGAAGTTATTGTGACCGGCGGGAGGACAGGGTGAGCGAAGCAGCAGCTCACACGGTCCTCGGCCTGGGAGGACAGCTCCGGCTCTGGGGATGGCCCCAGCCTGCAGCACACCAGCACCCACCCCACAGAGGAGCAAGTTTCCGTTAGAATCGGAGTTAGAGTCAGTCAGAGAGGTTAGACTTGGGCAGCTGGAGGGATAAGGACTAGGCCACTCATTCAGGGGATAGAGCTGGGAAGGTTATTGCAAGCAACTCGAACCAGCGCCCGGAGGGAGCACTCACTCAGTGTGGGAAGGCGGCTGTCCTGACAGACGGTGGGTGCCAGGCTGCCCAGCGCTGCAGAGGGCTTCAAAGCTGGGGAGGCTCCAGTGGGCAGCCACTGGATGCCAAGGCCAGGGGCCCAGAAAACCCTAAAAGCTGAGGGGGAGGACACTATGATGGGACACCTGGAGAAGGGGTTTCTCATCGCTGCGGTGGGAACATGATGGTCCCAGCATGAGGCTGGAGGCTGACAGATGCCTTGGGCCTGGAGCTGGTGCACACACGGCCCGGACCAATGCGCTCCAGTCCCACAGACGAGAAGAACGCCTCTGCCTGGTTCCATAAGGGCCCCACTCAACCCGCCCCCGAGGCCCCACTGAGCCGCTTCCGGGTTGGGCTTTAGTGTCCAGTCCCCGGCCTGGGGCTGAGCCCCTAGGCCAGGCCTTCGCTCTGCCTGGCTGGGTTTTCAAACACCTGATGTAAAACCAGTGTCCCTCATCCTCTCGGGGTTGCTACTTTCATATTTGTCATGGTTCTCGGCCATTATCAACATGCAAGGCTGTTTTCCTCCCCGTCAGTGCAGGGCGGGTAAGAGGGCAGCTGCAGCTCGTTAGGGTGGTCCAGCAGCTCCAGCAGCAACCAGTCGGGGTGCATGGGGCCGGTGAGGGGGACGACAGCCCCCACTCTGCGCGCTGTCCTCACACTCACAGCAATGCACCCCTTTCTATCAGCTGGCCCCGAGGACCCTTGGTGGGAAACTGGGGAGGACAGGCTGCACACAGAGCTGATGCGGAGGGCTGTCCTGAAGCACGTGAGTGAACGTGGGACATGGACCCTGGCTCTGCGGCCACCAAAGCCGCGCCGACCTGAGGCTTCTGCTGGAGGCAAGCGGGCCCCTGGACTGGACGTCTACAGGAGCCAAAGCCAACCCCCGTCTGCCCACACCCAACCCCGCCCCGAGTGCCACACACACCCCGCACACACGATACGAGTCCATGTTACATGGGGCTGAATCTACGTGTTAATGTGGCTGCTCACAGCCGTGAGCGGACACAGGGGTTAGTGGTGCTTTGAGGGATGGTCGGCGGCTTGGTGAGTCCTGTTTAGTGGGAGGTGCTCGCCTCTCAGGCAGGGTACCTGGACCGGCCTAGTTATCAGGCTGGATGTGGATCTGCCGCTGGGTCAGCACTTGGGACAGCTCCCTCTGCAACTGCTGAAACTTGGGGTTGTCAGGGATAACGTCAACAGATCTACGGAGAGTGTGCAGAGGTGAAGGCCGGCGCGGCGACAGCACGGACCGGAGCACGCGGGCGGGGACAGTGGAGAGGAGGGAGGAGGGGGACGCACAGGCGGAAGGAAGGGGCCTGTCACCAAGGCCACGCTGCTCTGGGCTGTGGTGTGGAGGTCACAGGGCAGAGCTCTGAGCTGGCAGTGGCCACGGTGTCTGGGGCACTGACTGCGAGCTCAACAGCCAGAGGAAAGCAAGGTTGCCTGAAGGGGAGAGGGGGGATGAAACCCAGCAGGGGCCAGACCATGTCCCCACAGGCGGGATGGAAATGGGGGACGATGAGGGCCCAAAGGGGAATCCTCGCTATTGGGAAACTGTATGAGTAGGAGACTAAAAACCTGTCTGCTGTGCAAATTCACAAGTCAGGGCAGCCAAGGAGGAGTGAGAGCCTTGGATTCAGGACCACGCTGGGCTGCAGAGCGGACGCCTCTCCTCCCCCCAGCCCTGTCTCCCTGACTGGGAGGCCCCCTGAGAGGAGCGGCTCGCCCACGGTCACCCAGCTCTGCAGAGCATGCTCAGACACTGGCCGCCTGACGCCACGGCCTCCACTGCCCCTGGCGGCTCCGGCCTCCTGCTCTGCCACCACGGACCTCCAGGACCCAGAGAGCCTGCCAGCTTTCACTTGGCCGACACTGGACACTGTAGAACCGAGGGCCTGGGATGGGAAGAGGGCAGCTCAGGACCCTAGCCACAGCCACAGAGCCAGGCAGAGGACATCAGAGTGGCCGGGGGTCCTCTCCAGAAAGCAGCAGGCGAAAGGGCTCTTTCTGCTGCCCGGAAACCCAGCCAACCAGAGGCCTGGCAGCCTGGCAGGCCGCCCCCTGTCGCGAATCTTAGGGTCTGCTTTGGAGGTCCCCTCAGATCCCAGAGCCAAAGGGCTGGGCAGTTTCTTTAGATGAGACTGACACCTGGAGGCCAAGAGGAGGCCGACTTCAGGGATGAGGGTGTCGGTGGCTGTTAAAGGGGAACGTCCCCCACATGACAAGCGTGAGGTAGGAACCAGCATCTATTGAGAATGCAAACATGTACCCAGTGCTTTCCCGTTCAGAGTCTGCACATCAGTCCTATAAGGTGGGCACTTTACTCCCAACAAGGAAGCTAGGCTCAAGGGCATATAGCTATTAAGCAGCAGACCTAGGATTCAAATCCGTTTCTTTTTGGTTTCCAAAGCTTGTACTTTTGGGTACATTACCTCAGCCCATTGACGATGTCCTTTGTTTTTCCAAAGTAGATCTCATTCAGCGTACTTCTGATTTTATTTTCCATGTCCTGGGGAGGGAGGTCAGTCAGACATTCAGCAAACAGCTGGGAGTCCTGACGTCCACACCCTCCCACCAGCTCACCACTGCAGTCCCCGCTGTGACCACAGGGGGGAAGCGCACGACTGTGCAGAAGCCTGGGGAGCGAGCCCCAGCAGCCAAGACCCCCACCTATCACTTGTGCTCTGCGCACTTTCCCGTCCACAGGCTGGCAGGAAGCCCATATGCAGGTACTGGCGGCCAACACTGGCCACTACTGGGAGGGGGTCTAAACCACACCACCCCTTGCTTCCAAAAGGTGTGGTGAAGGGAAGCCAGTGGGGCCCAGGGGCCTGCTTCCTTGTCAGGCCTCCGCTCTCCGGGGGCAGGCGTAGGGCTTCCTGAGCAGACTCTTCTCGGAGAATGTTTTGAGGGAGGGTAGGGGGATGCCTTAGAAGCTGTGCCCTGTGGCACCTGGATCACAGGCTCAGAAAACACAAGGCCTGGGCAAACCACGAGGAACACGGCCTTGGCTGCTATGGAATGGGAGGAAAGACAGGCTCCAGGGGCAAAACATCAGATGCTGTGGAGGCGAACCAGAGCCCCGAGGGCCACTCACCTCTACCAGGCGTCCAATGTTGGCTATGTGTGGCGAGGAGTCGCTCACAGTTTCATCTTTCTCCATCTGCAAAAGACAAGACATTCCTCCAAGTTAGAGAGAGCCAGGCGCTCTCCGAGAATGGC
>NW_006293088.1:415115-444669 GCF_000327345.1 Myotis davidii | reverse complement strand
GCTCCAGAGCCAGCTGCAGGTGGTGCAAGGCCACCTCCCCAGTGGGGGACCCAAGCACGGGATGAGCTAAGTTTCAGGTCACAAACAGCCCAGCCAGCAAAAGCCCAGTGTCCACATTCCCAGGGAGAGTTGTGACGCCACCCTCGGAGGGACAGTCACCCCATCAAGCCCCCAGCAGGGAGGGCAAAGGTGACACCCCACCAGGCACTGGCTCGTCCGGGGCCCGGAGAAGATGCGCTCAGACACAGGCACAGGCACAGGCTTCCCATCCCCAGACCGGGGAGCCCAACCAGGCTGCTGCTGCGCCCCGACGCTCCTGTGGTGGCAGTCACAGAGGGAGGGCCTGACAGTCCTGAGAAATGGGAGACGTCTAGGCTCTGAGAGACGAAGTGACCTGTCCAATGTCACAGAGGTCGCAAGGGCAGAGCCTGGTCCAGCCCTTTCTTTCTGCTCTGTCAGCTGAGTGATATGGGGAATGTGAGCAAGAGGCTCTGGACTCAGATTCCTAGGGTATATCCCAGGGACACTGCGGATGGGGTTTGGAGGAGGTGGGACCCAGAGATTCAAGTCTCAGCCAGAGAAGGAAAGGAGGCAGGGAGGGGAGAAGGAATGGAGGATTCCTGATGCGAGCACACTCATGAACTGTGGATTTCTTCCCATGTTTAAAGGCTATTTCCCTCGCAAGATTATAAATTCCTTAAGCAGAGCTTTACCGGTTTTATACCTCACAGGGTGCCTAGCAGACTGCAAGCACATCAGCGCTCACTGTTACTGCAATGAAAGTAAGAACACACAGCTACCACTACCACTACTGATATGAAACAGGGAAGCTGAGACAGGTAACCAAGAAACAGGGAAAACATGAGAACAGTATCAGGAAGGCTAGAGCTCAACGTGAACTCAGATCAGCAAAAAAGCAAAGAAAAGGCAAAGAGGCTCACTATTTCCGAACCAGGAGAGCAGGGCAGATCTCGGGGGGGTGGGCATGCTCAGAGGTTGGCGGCCTCTGCGGCTTCTCACCGCGTCTCCTTCTCTTCCAGGCCAGACCAGTCTGATCTGTGACGCAGCCATCCTTGGAATGTCACAGTGCACTTAAAGGCGCCGGGACACTAGAGGGGGCAGAGGCCGACCCCTCTCATGAAAGAAGGAAGATTAGAGCTGGGAATGAAACACTAGTTTGACACTGATCTAGACCATTTTTGATGGGACTGTTAATAATCATGGGATGGCACACCTAAAATCAGCTATCTCTAGGAGCCAGCAGGGGAGCGCTACGAATCCTGGGGACCTCTGATTGCCTGCACTGCTAGGACGCTGGGCTGGAAGAACGGAGAATTTCTCTAAAAGACCGCAGACTGAGGCAGGTTCCCATCAATATCCTACGGCTGAGGTTGAGGCGTGGGGCTAGATGATGACCGCTCAGATGGAGCCTCTGCCGACGGGTCAGACACCATGTTCCCAGGGATGCTTCTACCTGGCCCTGGGCCAACCTGTTTGTGCAGGACTCAGAGGAAGGCATAGCCTATCAATGGCATCAGGGGTCGAGATGATCGGAGGGGCCACTACAGGACCAGAAACGTGGGTCAGCTCCTGAACACAGCAGCTCCCACGCACAGAGTGCTTCCCAGGTGGCAGCCACCTTATTCCATTCAGTCTCCACAAGAACCCATCTTAAACCCAAGGATACTGAGGCTTAAAGATGTCAAGCTCTGCCAGACTCCAAGGACTTTGCCCTTCCTGCCTCAGTAGGCTGATCACATGTACCTGGGCAAATGCCAACCAGATACGTGGGCTCAAACATTAATCTCACGGACTACAAAGGCGGGGGGGTTGGGGGGGTAGCCTGTGAAGAGACCTGTGGTTTTTTAGGTTGTTTCAAGCTCGACAAGACTGTGATGTGGCTGCTGTGACAGTTCGTGCAGCTTCAGGCTCATCAGTGAAGCCATGACTGGTGAGCAGGTCAGAAACCGCTGCAGTGACTCGCTCAGGAAGGCGAAGGTCCCCTCGGCTCTGGCCCGGCCCAGCCACATCTGCTGGGCTGGATTCAGCTTGGGACACTTGGACGCGTGGCAGTTAACTGGTTAAGAGGGCCATGTAGCTCCAGCCAGTTTGGCTCAGTGGATAGAGCATCGGCCTGCAGACTGAGGGGTCCTGGGTTCGATTCCAGTCAGGGGCACATGCCCGTGTTGTGGGCTCAGTCCTCAGTAGAGAGCGTGCAGGAGGCAGCCGATTGATGATGCTCTCATTATTGATGTTTCTCTCTCTCCCTCCCTCTCCCTTCCTCTCTAAAATTTCGAGCTAGCCAATTCTGCTCAGCTCTGGTTCACACTGGTCAGCGGAAACAGGACAGCTTTACTCCTGTCCAGTGAATAGTCTCTGGTGTTTCGTTTCTAGCAGGAAATGCAGTCTTAGGAGGAGAGGAATGTGAGCTCCATTGGGGGCTGACTATATATAGAGAATTCTGGCCCCTGGTCCCTGATTTGTCTGTTCTGATGAAAATTGAAGACTCTAACCCTAGCCAGTTTGGTTCAATGGATAGAGCGTTGACCTGCAGAGTAAGGGCCCCAGGTTCAATTCTCGTCAAGGGCACATGCCTGGGTTGCAGGCTCCAGTCGGAGCTGTGCAGGAGGCAGCAGATCAGAGATTCTCTCTCATCATTGATGTTTCTCTCTCTTTCTCCCTCTTCCTTCTTCTCTGAAATCAATGAAAAGGATATGGTTGAGAACGAGAGAGAGAGAGAGAGAGAGAGAGAGAGATGTACAAGTTGGAGTTCACCTGCTTAAAAGGTTTAAACACCTTGAATCCAAGAAATGAGAAAGAACTGGGGATATTTCAGGCTAGGAGGGTCTTGGAGGATCCTAGCAGTTGACAGGGGGAGCAGATCTAATCCAAGTCACTGCCAAGTGCAGCGAGGGAACATCATGGGATGACAGCTGTCTGTCACAGATGGCAGCACCTGCTCACAAGGCAAAAAGCCCCAGGTCACTGGAGTGCTGGGAGAAATGGGGCACCTTGTCAAAGATGCTACAAGAAGGGTAGTGCCAGTCTAGAACCCATGGCCTTGCAAGGCTCCTCTGAAGATATGAGACAATCTGCAGAGCAAAGATGTCTGTTCTGGCAAGACTGCTTGGTGAGGACTGGCCAAATGGAAAAGAGGAAGCGAGTGCTAGAACCACTGGCCTCTGACCCCCAGCACGGGGTCCAGAACTGTCCCAGGCTCTCTGGCCAATGATTCTGGGCATCTCGATCCTCACAAAACAGAAGTGAGAGAGCCCATGAACTTAAAAGTGTTAGCTGCTCCCCACCATTTCCGGTCTAACAATTCCCACCCGGGATTCAGAGTTTGCAGGAACACTATCTGCCCTCAGCAAAACCCTGCGACTCCCTGAATGGGAGTCAGGAGCTCACTCCGGAGGAGGGATAGAGCTCTGTCTACCTTTTTTTTTTTGTCCACTTTTTAAAATGGATTTTTGGATGCCAACACCCTGGGACTGTGTCCCCTCTCCCCCACAGGAAATGGTTCCAAGGGCTGCACAGAGAGGGTGTGGCCCAAATGGAGTCTCTCACAAATTAGCATCTCCCTCCCTCCCAGCTCCACGGAGAGGGCAGATTGCTCATGGAGAGTCCCATTTTAAGGAGCACCAAGAGTACAGAGTGAGGCAAGGACTGTTGGCCAAGGGCTATGGGCCATCGGGTCAGTAAAGCCACGTGACCAATCAAACCTCTTGGAGAGGAAAGGCTGAAGCCATTGGTCACCCAAAGGTACAACAGGTGGGAGGGGTGGAAGGGAAAGGAAGATGAGAAGGCCCCGTCTCCCCAGGAGCAGACTGACTCCTAAGTTGTGGCCAGGAATTGAGCCCAAGGAAAAGGCCTGGTAGGGACCAGACAGAAGAAGAAGGCGGGTGGGGGTTGGGCAGAGGCCTTGGCACACAGACATGTTCCCACAACCCCCTTGCTCACAGCCCTGCCGACTCCCTCCACACCTGGTCAGGATCAGCTTTCTGGCAATGCTGACCCACCGAAAATAGAAACTATTTGTGCAATGCGTATATTATTACATCCTCGTGAAAGTGGCTGCCAGAAGAAAACATTTTTATGTGCTGTGGTCGCACAGATGTTCCGAGAGGTGATTCCAACGGAGTCTGAAGTCAGAGGCCAGCCTCTCGCCCTACGAAGGCCCTCTCCTCTCCGTGGCGTGGACATGGGAAGGACATAGGCCAGGTCTGGAACCAGGCTGTGCGCCTCTGCTGCCCTGTGGCCATTCTCAGTGAGTACAACCTGGAGGGGGGGCCCTGAAGAACGCCAGCCCCACCCAGCCCCACAGCTCACCTGGAGGCCCAAGGGGTGAGGGTCTTGGCCTGTCCAGGGATCGCACTAAATGAGCTAATATATGCACAATGCCCGGAACGGTGCCTGGCAGAATGGCAGCTGCATTCCCAGGACTGCCTGGTCCTGGCTCCTAGGCAGAAGCCAGCAGTGTCGCTCTGATTTCTGAGCTATGCCGGGTGTGAGTGGGGCTGCAGGCCAGCACTGAACATGTTGTCAAGCCAGAGACAGTGGCCAGCCTCTCAAGGAAGGATCAGTCCGCCTGGTTTCGGACAATTTTAATTGAGCCCAACGCTGTATATTCTGGAAGATGGCAGTGTCTCTGTCTGCAAGCTGTGGGGTAGTAGCAATAGTAGCTATTACTCACTGACCATAAACCATGTGTCAAAATGGTTTTGTATTTCTAATCTAAAACCATCTTCCCAAAAGGGCATTAGCTCTATGATGAAAATGCTGAGTTTTAGAGAAGGGAAGTGGTCTGTCCTGGCCACATGGCTGGATCTGAACCAAGGTCTGGATGATTCTGAAACCTGTTTCTTCCATGAGAACGCACTGCTTGCTTAACTCATCCATGTTCTTTACAAGAAAAATCAAAGACAAATCACAATCCAGAGCTCAGAAATTCCAGTGTCCATCCTTGTTTCATCTGGCCCTCCCCCGCAAGCCCCTGGGTTCTCTGGTCCCTTCCTCTCCTGTCAGCCTTCACAGTCTCATGCCGGCTTTCCTTCTCAACCAGGCGCTAGGTCACTCCGCCCAAGGTCATCTGACCAGCACCAAACCAGCCCTGGAGGCCATGCTGCTGATGCAGCTCCACCTGAGCCCTGTGTCCCTCCTAGACCGAGAGCGCACGGGGCTGCAGCTAGCTGTGCCTCCTGCAGGCAGCAAACACTCCCTGAAGCACCCTCGCCTGACCTTTGTCCCCCACACCTGGAAGGAAGGCCACTAGCCTCCTCCCCTGCTGAAGCAGCGCCTGGCCTAACTGCCGAGCATGAGTCAAAGAGGATGTCCCCGCGTGGCACTCGGGCAGGTGCCTCTGCTGGAGTTTTACTGCTTGAAGACACATCACGGGGTGCCGACTGCTGAGTAGGAAGAGCTCAGCTTGCAAACGACTGGCCTAACCTCCCCACTCAGCAAAACATTCCACCTTCCTTCCTAAATATTTAGAATCTGAAAAAAATATCAAACGAACATCTGCAGGGCCTGTCCGAGATCGGAAACCTTACATCTTTCCAGAGATTTATGGTCTTGCCTCTTTCCCACATCTCCAGCTGTCACACCAAGTGACCTCTTAGTACAACTTCCTTTTCAACAAGTTGGTACCTGGCGTGCAAGCCTTCCCAGTGGGGCCTAGGTGGCAGCCTGCCAGAGGGCACCTTCCGCCCTCCTTACCTGGCAGGATGGCACCATCTGGCTGTGATGAGCTTCCCCAAGGACTGCTGCTCACTTCCCTCCCACAGCTGCAGGGATTTGCCAAAACACTTTATCTATCTGCCTCGCTTTCCAGCTGACATCCCTAAAAGACATCTTTTGTTGGGGGCAGTAGAAAAAAAGGCCAAAGTGGGGGGAGATGGAGTAGAGAAGGAGCTCAGCCTAGGGTGCACTTGGTCTGAGCCTGCTGGGGTGTGGCATGACCAGGTGCGAAATGCAGCTCAAGTACCTGTTACTGTTAAACTAGAGGCCTGGTGCACGAAATTTGTGCACTGGGGCAGAGGGTCCCTCAGCCCGGCCTGTGTCCTCTCGCAGTCCGGGACCCCTGGAGGATGTCCCCTGGGGGGGGATTGGGCCTAAGCCAACAATCATACATCCCTCTCACAATCTGGGGCTCTCCCAGTCCAGGAGCCCTAGCTCCTTACTGCTCCCCCTGTGGGAGTGCACTGACCACCAAGGGGCAGCTCTTGCATTGAATGGCGACCAGTTGTTCTGCCGTTCGGTCAATTTGCATATTAGGGTTTTATTATATAGGACTGACCAGCAATTTAAAGAAAGCAAGTCGGTGAGAGCAGCTTTCCATCTCATTCACTGCACGCCGATAAGTCATCTAAACTGAGAAAGCAGGGACTGGGTAAGGCCTGCAATGCTCAGGGAAGTGGGGGTGCTGAAGAGAGCCCCACCAAGCCTATGCTACAGCCCTTCTCAATATGGGGCATGGGAAGCAGGAAAGCGAGGGGGAGCCTGGGCGCCATGCCCAGAGAAGGGTGGCTCAGGCTGTGTTGCCACCGAGGCCAGGCGCCTTTGTGCTGCTGCTCGGTGGCCCCTCTGTCTCGCGGGTTGGTGTCTTTCCTGACTCACATGGGGCGAGAGTGAGTGTGCAGCTGCAATGAGGCCTAGTTTCCGGAGGAAAAGCCGAGGCCTGGGAAATTGCAAAGAGGGCTTACTGGAGGAACTGACGTAAGGAAGACTCCCCATCTGACCCCCATGGCCCACATCCTGGGAGCACTGAGCCTCAAACACTCCGGCCCCCCTTCTCTACTCCTTCTGCCTTTGCCCTTTATTTCCCACCTTGAGGCTGACACCACCTCCTTCACGGACTCCTGGCCACAGGCTTTTCCCCTCCAGCGCCCCTGAGGCTGCCCCCATCCAGGCCCTGGTCATGCTCCTGGATGACCCGAAGGGCCTCCTCCTCCTGCTAACCACCCGTGTCAGCCAGCAGAGCCATCTTTTGACAACACAGAGCACTCCTCACCTAAACATTTTAAAACCCTTCTCACTACCCCTGGTGATGACTGGGTCTCATCTGGTCAACTTACTTCCTATAGGAGAATCCAATGGAGGAGGCACACTCCCCAGGAGGTCGGAGTCCTGCACGGGACCCCACAGCTCTGGCCCCACTCTTGGTGTCCATTTCTGGGGCTGCCAACAGAATGCGACTGGCACCCACAGAGCAGTGTCCTGTCTACATTGAGCGGACTGCTCAATGCATTTCTGTGCAAACCTTCCCTAGCAATCAACCGAAGGCCAAGCACAGTGGACAGATTAGGAGCAAAAAATGTAGTGTGGTAGAAAGTAGCCTATATATTTTTTCTAGGCAGACAAATCTGGGTTCAAAATCCTGACTGCCTCCTACCAGATAAAGCACCATGGGAAAATCACTTAACCGCTTGAACCTCAGTTTCCTCATCTGTTAAAAGAGAAGAACAACTATCTTGCTTACAATCTTATCAAAGGAGGCAGCCTGCATGACCGTGCATATTCCCTCCTCATCATCAGTGGTAAGTGATGGAACCCTTTCATCTCCCATCCAAGGCAACCACAGTCATTTCTCCAAGGCTCATCTGGGACACATGGCTAACCCACAGCCTGCATTTCCCGTTTGCTCAGAAGCTGCGCATCATTAACTTAGACTCATCCCTCTCACTGCTTCCCTGCCCCTCCTTTTAGAGTTACTTACATTGGAAACCAGCCCCAGCTTTAATGCACCTCAGATGAGTTATGTGACCGGCCGTTAGGATGATGACAGAAGCATGAATTTCCTCATTAAAGCCCAAGAGCACAGGCAATCCAAACAAGGCCGCGGCCCGGACCGGTGTGCTGAGGACAGCCACTCATCAGGCTTGTGTTTGGCTTGGCAGGAGGCACTGCTCACGGCAAGCCGGAACCAGACCCTGGCCATGGGCTGACAGCTCTGATTTAAGCTATTAGGAAGACTGAGGATTAAACATTTGTCCAGGTCACTGTAAACCGGGTGGAATTATAAACAGCTCAGAGCGGTAAGTGATGCAGGAAACAGTCTCCGGATACAAATTTAGGATTTTCCACCATTGCCCAGGTGGCAGGGTGTGGAGCGGGCAGGCTGTGGTAGAGCTGGCTGCCTGGGGGTTCGGCCACCCCTCCCCAGTCAACGGTTCCTGGAAGACAGGGGCCCATTTCCATGCAAAAGGATAGGGTCTGCCCCAGGGAGCACTAGCCTTGGTTCTGAGATGGCACGAGGACAACCCTGCCCAGCGGCCAGAGCAGGGGACCCCCCAGACCCGTGGTGGCTTCAGGCCCTGTGACACAACAGAGGCAGTGGAGGTTTTGGATGGAGGCTCCAATAAGCATCCCAGGCAGGTTGGCTGACAACACATTTGCCTTGCACTACGATTTTTCAAATACATGAAGATGCTTTTGAGACTAAAATATAAATTCACTTAAAGAGTTACTAAATGTATCCTTCCTGGCATATATGTTTTCTATCGATGGCTATTAAAAGTATAATTATTATCTTATTGAAATAAATTTTATATATATATATATTTTTATTGATTTCAGAGAGGAAGGGAGAAGAGATAGAAACATCAATGAGGAGAGAGAATCACTGATCAGCTGCCTCCTGCACGTCCCTCCTCCCCACCCCCCCCCGGGAATCGAGCCCATAACCCAGTCATGTGCCCTTGACCAGAACTGAACCCGGGACCCTTCAGTCAGCAGGCCAACACACTATCTATCCACTGAGCCAAACTGGCTAAATAAATTTTTGAAGTTAAAGGAATCCTTATTAAGCTGGGCACTACTAGATGGCGAATGGGAAAGGTGATCTTGCAGAAGGGGCTCCCCCTGAAGGCGTTCTCAAGGAGGCTAGCTTTCAGCCGATACTGACCTCTCTGAGGCCAAGGGTCACTTATCTGTGCTCTCTCTTCCCTTTACACAAAGCACCTACCACACAGCACAAGGCCTCCCCGGCGACGGGGCCGTCCTGCGTCCTTACACAGGGTCTTAAACCTGCTTAGATGGCTGAAGTAGCACCTGAAGTCATAAAGGCATGTCTGCTCCAAGGAGGCAGCCCCTTCCAGTCCAAGCCTCCACTTAACTCAGACACACCTACCATAGAACCAACCACGAAAGAGGGGTGGAACTTTCAATCCCCCAATTTCCAGGGAGTGGAAAAGGGTTGGAGGTTGAATCAATCATCAATGGCCAATGAGCTAATCAATTATGTCTGTGCAACAAAGCCTCCATAAAAACCCACAAAGGATGGGGTCCGGAGAGCTTCCAGAATGGGAACGAGATGGCTCCCAGTGTCACCATGCTGGGCCCCGAACTCCATTAGGCTAGAAGCGCTTTTGTTCAGGACCTTCCTCTCTGTATCTCTTCATCTGGGGGCTGATTCGTTATCCATTAATATCCTTTGTAATAAACCAGTGATCTAGTGAATAAATGGGTTTCTTGAGTTCTGTGAGCCACTCTAGCAAATTAACTGAACCCAAGGAAGGTGTCCTGGGAACCTTTGATTTATAGCTAGTCAAGCAGAAGCACAGGTGACAATCTGCACTTGCAACTGGTGTCTGAAGGTGCTGGGGCAGGGGTGGGGTGTGGGGAAGGGACAGTCTTGAAGAACTGAGCTCTTAACCTGCGGGCTCTGAGGCTATCTCCATGGAGTGTCACAATTAAGTTGAATTGTAGGACACCCTGCTGATATCCGAACGGCTTACTGGGGGCATGGGGACCACGTCCCTCCCCACAATGGAACTGGGTACAGAACCCAAAAGGGTAGCACTTGTCAAAATTTTAATGTGCACATAAATTACCGGGAGAACTTTGTTACATTCAGATCCAATGTGGTAGGACTGGGTAGAGCCCAGATCTCTGCATTTCTGACAAGCTCTTGAACGATGTGGGGCTGGTCCTAGACCAGGCTGTAAGTGGAGACAAGAGGCTCTCCGAGAGCCAACCTGCCCAACGGGGCTGCTCGTGAGCAGAGATGGGAAACGAGCAAAGCCCGCTTCTCACAGCACAGGAGGCCAGGAGGCTGTGGTACCCACGTGGGGTGAACCTGACAAAGGCGAGGAGAGAGAAACCATGGCCAAGCCCACAATCACCTGTCCTACCAAAACAGGAAGCCAGCTGGGAGGCGGCAGACAGTGTTCAACCACAGACACTCAGAGGGCATTTATTTGACAGTTAATGACAGTGGATTTACAGCTGGCTAAATAAGGTCAACTTGAAAAAGTACCCTAACAAAAATGATTATCGGACTGATGCCTCCTCTAAGGAAGTCTCTGGCAGCCATGCTTGAGGGCTCTGCACTTGGCCCTGAGCTAATTAATATAAGACAGAGAGTCAGTTAATGTGCAAGTAACAAAGCCAGAAGGAACAGCTAACACCTGGATCAGCGAAACCAAGCTTCAACATAATAGACACAGCAAAGTGGATTAAAAAAAAAAAGTTAGGATAGATGTAAATCTCATTAAAAAAAAAAAAAAAGATTTGCTGCACAAGAAGAGAATGGGAAATCCCTGGACCCTCAGTGGTTCATGGACTGGGAGATGGGATGGAGGTGCCAGTGGGTGGCAGTGTGGCCGACTGCACACTTGCAAGGTGCCAGCCAAAGCAATCCTGGGCACATTCTGGTGGACAGGTTCTTCTATTCCCCTTTTTTAATGGAGGCTGATGTAAGAGGAGCAGCTGTCCCCCAAAGCAGTGGGCTCCCTGGCCCCACCCAGGGCAGCAGAAGGTGTCCTGTCAGGTTGGGAGTGACCTCTGACCTCTTCCAATGTCTAGATCCTGTGACTCAGGTAGCCTGTTGATGGCTCTGGCCAAATGTACTCATCTTTCCTTTATGAGGCCAACGAGTGTAGTGTGAAGATTACCCTGGCGGGTCTGCACTGGAGGATCCGGTGGCTGTCCTTCAGCTCCACCTGGGCGCACTGCTGGGGTGGGAAGCTGAGCCGAGAGCAGGCTTGCTGCAGGGCTTGTCAGTTACGGATCACTACCAGGGGGAGGCCAGTAAACCCACTCAGATGCTTAAAGTAGGCACTCGCTCTTCTGGATCCCTTTAGGCTTTTACTTCAGCCTTTGCTCTCCTTTTGGGGGACCCTGGTTACTGTCCCCCAGCAGCCTGTTGCCAACTATCTGGGTCGACTCTCTGCTGTCACTCTCCAGACTGCCCATGCCACCTACACAATAGTGTCCCTCGGTTCTCTCTGCAGAAAGCACGTTCCCACCAGTGTCCAATGTCTGCTGCCTGCCCACATCCATCGCCCCCTCCACTGTACTCTAGGAAATCAACACTCCTTTCCCATCTACAATACCAAGGGTACTCACGCAACCCAAGTCTGGCCACGGCCTCAGGAAAGGATTCTGGTTGGACCAGCAACCATGCGCGGGCCAGTGAGACACTTCTGGGGTATAGCAGACCTATTCTGCCGGGAGCCACCACATGGAGAGATGGGGTCCTGGCAGCATCATTTGCGTCCCAGACCCAGCGTGCTGAATGAAACCTGAATTGCTCAGTTATGTGAGCTGACTCGTTTCCATTTTTTGCTTAAGTCAGAATTTTACTTCTGTCACTTGCCACCAAGACCATACATGACCTAAATCACAGCTAAGAAATGAACGCATTCTAAAATGCTATCGGCAGGTAGGTATGTCCTAACCATCACAGGAGCACGTGAATGGAAACACCCTGACCTGAAGAGGACACCTCCTGTGACTGACTCTCGGAATCACTGAAGGCCTATGGGGAGATCGTGTCAGGCAGGGACTGGCCTAGGACCTTGTGGGGACAACTGCTCACCCATCCCCATGTACGTCAGCTCTGAGGCTGGCACCTGTGGGCATGGCAACTCTACCTGTCTGGTAAGGCTGCCTCCAAGGTTCATGGTGCCAGAGCCGGATTTGTTGGTTTGCAGCCACAGCATCACCGTGGAGGTCAGCTTGTAATGGGCGGTGCGGCCACTGGACTTCTCCTGGGGGACAAGACAGAGATCAGAACCTTACGCACAACCCCCGACCGAGGAGTCTGTGGTGGCTCCTGAACTCAGGGTCATCCTAACATGCCCCTTCCTAAGACATTACCACACACTACCTTTCCCAACCCCAAGTGGCTTTTAAGGGACCGAATCTGCACTCATGTATATTCAGTTCTTCTGGGATCTTTACCATCAATGACTACTGCAACCTTGACTTATCTTTATCCAAATGGCTTCGGGCACTTTTAGGAATTAACGGGTTCAGGTATCACAGTCCCCCTCTTCAAGAAGCATCTGCTAGAGAACGGGGCTGCACTGCTGGGCGTGGCACCTGTCTGCGAGGCCCTGGGCCACCAGCTGTGGGGAGCTGTACCTGCACTTCCACCACGTGGATGGAATCCCAGCAGCCTTTGATCTTCTTTGATCCGTCTCCAGCCTTCTTTATGAGGATCACTCCAGCAAAGCCATGATCCAGATCCCAGAGGTAGACAGATGAGACGCCGCCTTCAAAATACCTGCAGGAAACAGGCCCATGTGCCCATTAGATGCTAGCTTGTCAAATTACAGACCATCAGCCCAGGTCCCAGGGGTGTCATTCGGAAAGGTTCACCTGTGTCTGTCTGGAATTAAGGACCCTCCCTGCAATGGTTCTAGGGCTGATTCGTGTATGTGTCCTGAACATCCACTGGTCAGGGGTGGGGGTAAAGCATCCTTTGGGGGTCACAGAAAGAACACGGCTTAGGAGTCCTCAAGATGAATCTGAGCCTGAGCTCTCCCATGGACTCCAGCTTTGTGGTCTTTGTCAAGTTTTCCAAACTTCTCCAAGCTTTGGATTCCTCCAGATAAAGGGTCCAGCAAAGTGTGTGACGTGACCCTCAGTGGGTCATTACTACTGAGTCATCACCACCATCCGATATTCCAATCTTTAGTGATGGCTTCTTTATAGGGGAGATTAAGAGAAAAAAAATAGAGCAACAAATGCTTCCTTCACCAAGAACCCCCCCGAGCCTAGGCCCATTAGGGCCTCTATGGTCTTTCAGAACAACGTGCTGCAACTCACTAACCAGGAATGAAGGGCTAAGCACGGGACGGAGCTCCCTCCTCAGGCCCGAGCCAATATGGAAAACTTCCTAATTAAGAGCAAATGCACGAGGAAAAGAAAAGGCCAGAGGAGAAAAGGAAACCGGGCTAGACCGCAGTCAGCGCCGGGACGGAGTCAGGCTGCTGTGAGTATGGACCGAGGAGTTCAGAAAGCATGGGTGGATGGATCACTGCTGATGTGCAGCGCCCCAAATTCTACTGAATCTTGTCTGGTGGCTAGCATGTTCTTTACCAGGAAGTCTGTGGTCTCTCTGACCCGTTAACCCCCGTTCAATGGTGTGGTAGGCAGATTCTGGGCCCCAGCAGGACTGCAACCTCAGACTGCCGTTCGGTCAAGCTGTGAGCAGACCTCAGCTGTGAGCAGACCTCAGATGTGAGCAGACCTCAGATGTGCACAGCAAGCAGACAGTGTGGCTGCAGTAAGCGTGGGCCCAGGTCAGACAGGCGTGGGTCCCAGCCCCAGCCCCTCCAGTTACCAGCTCCGTTTATGCCCTTATCCACCCAAAAATTACTTACTAGGGGCTACCAGGCACCCACTGTATGAACTGGGCCTTAGGACTGCTGAGAGACAAAAACAATATAGGAAAGTAGATACCTGACCAAAGATTACTATTAATTTTAATAATAAAAACAAGTACTAAGAGTAAACACGTCGCCAAAACCGGTTTGGCTCAGTGGATAGAGCGTCGGCCTGCGGACTGAAAGGTCCCATGTTCGATTCCGGTCAAGGGCATGTACCTGGGTTGCAGGCACATCTCCCGTGGGAGATGTGCAGGAGGCAGCTGATCAATGTTTCTCTCTCATCGATGTTTCTAACTCTCTATCTCTCTCCCTTCCTCTCTGTAAAAAATCAATAAAATATATATTTTTTTAAAAAAGAGTAAACACGTCTGTGAATGTTAATACTTAGAGGGTGAAGAAACAGGCGAATTCTTCATACTTTTTGTGCAGAGGTCAGTATGTGACATACAGCTGAGTGTGACCAGGGACACTGAGACCAAGGAAGTAGCCCCACTCACGGAAGACAGCCTCCAGCCTGAGCTGTAGGGGCGGGGGCTCAGTGTAACCTCTTGCTCTAACTGCGCCCAGGGGTCCTGCCCACCAGGATTCCTCAGGCAGACTGGGGCCCACCTGCTGCCACATCGTGTCCCCACTGCTCCATCCCCGCACCATCCACTGTGATTAAGCTGTCAAATGAAATTCACAACTCTGCCACTCCCAGCAAGTCACGGGAGGCAGGTGAGGGCAGGCCTGCCAGGGCTCGAGATGCCGGGCCCCAGGCTACATGTCAGTAAAACAATGGAGGGCGGGAAGGGGTTTGGGCCCAGAAAAGGGCAAGTGTAGTACTATGAGGGGAACAAACAGACACACCTGTGGGGGCCCAGAGCTCCGTACCATCCCAGGTGACCTCAGGGACCCCACTCAGGAAGGTTATTTCTCTGTTCCAATTCGACAAATTTGCAGGTGTTTTTTTTTTTTGGTATTTTTTCATCTAAAACCAATGCCAACTTAACCCCAAACATCACACATACTTACACCCACACACACACACAACACACCACACACACACACACACACAAGCACACCCTCCCTCCCTAGGATGGGAGAGAAGCAGACAAGTGCTCTGGTCTGGGACCAGCTCTGCAGGGAGCTGCACGCACAGGGACATGTGGAGATGTCTCTGTCAGGTCTTAGCTGGAGGCCACGTGCTCAGGTGAGCTTGCAGCAGGGCCTCCGGGAGGCTTTCTGGCTTGTTCTCCTGGATTTTGGTGGCTCCCTTGGCTCATAGTTCACTGGGAGGCACCCCGTCTACTGAAGGAGGAGAGGAGCAGCCCACCACAGGCCTGTGAACACCTGTCCTGTTGGTGACAGACGGATGGGTTCTCCCACCCAGTTTTCCCTTTTCGTCGGCTTGCAGGGAGAGCAGCCCCACATCAAAAGGAAAAACCAACAACTCGAAAAAACTGTGGCTTTTCCTGTGCTGGCAAAAATGACAGGCCGATAATTCCTTCTTTCCGTTGGCCATCCTGGAATGAAGGCTTGATGCCCAGTGGGCATTTCCATCCTTCCGCCCCCTCACAGCTCACGGCCCCATCCTCTGCACCTCCCCAACCAGAGACTGGTGTTGTTCTTGTCAAGGGTTCATGCCCTGAGTGCTGGGAGACCGGGGAGAGCGGGTCAGGCCGTCCTAGAGGGAACCAGGGGAGATAGTGGTGGCTTGATAGCCCTGGTCAACACCACCTGGTGACCAGCTCAAATGCGCCAGGTGGCCTACAGTTGACCCCACTCGCTCTCATCCCTTAGATTTGTTTTCTTCTAGAAAAACAAAACAGCAGCGTGAATGTTTTATAAGGTGGAACTGGCTGTTTCCAGTCCAACGTCCCTCCCATGGCCCAGCTCCCACGCTGGGCAGCTTCTTCTTGGCTCGCTCAGCTCCACGCTGACCAGGCCCAACATTTCAAAGTGCTGGACACAAAGGAGGTAAAAATGCAACCTCAATTCTGACCTCCATGTGGGTTACTGCTCCCCCAAAGTAAAAAAAAATTTATTGCAACATTATAAAAAAAGGAAATTTAAAAATTAGCCCACAGTGCCATATATCAACTTATCCCATAAATCTGATTTTTCCAAATTCCCTTCCAGTCTTTGTCCAGATGCATAATTTTTATGTAACTATAAAAACCCTGCAATGGTGCTGCAATGAGTTGGGTTTTCCTCACTTGGCATGGAACCCTTAGTGCTTCTCCATGGAGCCACATGATCTCCGTAATTGTTTTTAAGAGCTGGGATAGTATTCCACTGGGCAGTATCCTAATTTACAGTCCATTTGACTCTTAATACAGAAACGACGCTTGGATCTCACGGTGACTGCCCCCTCTTCCCATCGGGCGCTCCCCGTTGAGGCGGACGTGCTGAAATCCGGCCTCCGCAGGTATGGCCCAACACAACAATTTAAGAACGGACTTGCATTCCACCCACCAAAAGGGATCTGCAGGGACGTGAGCGGCTGGGAGCGGCAAGTCTCAACCCGAGGCTCCAAGACAGAGAGCGCAGGGGCTGAAGAAGGAAGGGCCGGTTCGGAACCGCCCAGAAAGACCTGCCTCTCCGACAAGTGCTGTCAGGACCGCTGGGCAGTCCGTGGCGAGGCGACTGAGGGGCACACAGACAGCCCCCCATTACACAGTTATGGCTGTGCTCTGCGCGTGAAGCATTAATTAAAGAGGGACCTCAACAAGTTTTTGAAAATTTATTCTTACCTGCCGTACTTTGATCATAATGACATGAAACAGGAAAAAAAAATTTTTTTATGTGGTTCACATTTACGAGTTTTTACATAAAGGCTTTTGTGGGTATTTTAAGAATGTGCTAAAATGTTGTCTGAAACCACATAAAGCCATCTGAGGAGTCGCCCGCCAGAACTAACAGCACACACATGGAAGCACTTTAACTGGCCTTTGTATATTTAATGAGTCAAATAGTATTAATATTGTTTAAATGCTAACATGCTATTTCAATAAGGTGGCTCTACCATCGCCAGCACTCGCTCTTAGGCCTCGCACGTCAACGTGAATGAATGATCACATGTGGCCCGGCATGAGAGCAGCTGCAGAGGAATTAACCCGGCCCTGCCCTGGCTCCACCCAGCTCTCCAGGAGGGCGGGGGGCAATATGCAATCCACACATGCGGTGAAGAGGGTGCGTGACCAATAGCTGGACAACACAGAGACAGTCTTCGGGGACACTGTGGAGGAGCCACCTTGTAAAGTCTTAAACCATGAAAGCTCCAGGAACATCAGGAGTAGGGAGATGATAGGTGACTCCAGGAGCAACCGGGGTAAAACTGTGCTGGACTCTGGCAGAAAGAATTTCAACCGAGTGACACTGGTTCTACACACAATCTTGGTGGCTTTCTCGGCTTTCCCTGTAAACATTAACATTTCCCAAGGCAGATGGAACCGCAGGGAATTCAACAGTTGGGACTAAGGAGATGGGGCCATTCGGATTGGTTCTATGAGTCCCGCCATTTGAAAAGCAGCATGTCCATGACAACAGGCAGATATAGGTTTCCTAAGCCCCAAAAGATCAGTCGCAAGGGGACACCTGTGTGCTGGATGAGCCGGGGCAAAAGGCAAGACCCTCAGGTGGGGCTGACGATTTATCAGCACAATCACAATTAAGCATCTGGTTGAGTTTATTCTCTGTCATCAGCCAGGTCCCTAAACTTGCACCAGCTAAAAGCCTAATGTGTCAGTAATTCTCAGAGTTCTATGTCGTCTCTCCCTAAAAATCACTCTTCCACTTGAATAATGGCGCAGCCACATGTACAGATTTTGCATCCATAACTCTTCAACCACAGGGTTTCGGGGCGGGGGGCGGGGGGGAGACATAGTATTTCGCACTCAAAATGACCTACTTCACAAAAGAAAAAATAAAATAAAAGATTTCGGTTCCCAAAGCTTTATGGAGTGCTTGAAGCTGAGGAATGCGAGGAGGAGACCTAGGATGGAAACTTGTTTCGGGAATCTGAGCTGTGGCTCTGAATTAGCCAATTCTCAGTCTTGGCCAACACTGGGCTGTAAATGGAACAGGAAAGATGGACTGGAATGGACTTTGAAGTTGGCCGTTGGTCCCTCTTTTCAAATCGTCTCCTGGGAGAAGAGCCGGATTTGTGCCTCTAATACAGAGGTTCCCCTACAGCTAATGAGTCAGGCTATGACCCTCCACAAAAGAGCCAAAGTCAGGACAGACCTGCTGGGATGAGCAGGTCTTTCCGGGTTCCCTCAGACGTGGTCTTTCAGCCTCAAATGGGCTGGGCCACCGTCATAGGACAGGCCAGGAGGCCTGGACCTCCAGCAACGCAGTGACCTCTGCAATGCGGAGGCACAGGTAGGCACCCCAAACTCAGCCAAAGCCCGGAGCATTGTAAGGGGAGCCCCTAAATGCTGGAGTGTGAGGGCCTTTCGTCTGCAGTCGCTTTATTAAAGAAAGCCAAGAGGAAGGCAAGCAATATTTATTTGGCCCTGATGTGGTCTCCCCCAGCTCTGACTGTTCAGGATTTGGTGGCTGCACTGGGGCCTGTATGAGGCAGACACACCTCAGCACGAATCAAGTTGAATCAAAACTCTGCTTACATGCCTCTAGTGACAAGGAACTCACTACATTCCCAAGCAACCATTTCCCTTTTGAACATCTCAAACAGTTCTTACTGGGCCTGAGTAAACACTTCCACCTACTACCTTCAGGAAACACACAAAACCAGAACTTCATGCCCTTTCCTCATGAAGTCCTTCTAAGTACCTAAAGACGGCTGACATAAACCCCGAGGTTTCTTTTTTTCTGACCTTCTTGTTCTGGTATCATTCCTCATAAGACATGATTTTGAGCCCCCACACCTTGGTCACCCTCCTCCTCAAGGGTATGAAAACAGAAATACATGCCCCAACTATGTGTGAACCAGCACAAATCTCAGAGTGAGCTGCCTGTCCATGGCGGAAAGCAAGATCAGTCAGCTTTCTCGGCAATCACGCTGTCATACTGACACACACATACTGAGCTTGCACTCGTCTCTAATGAAATATTTTTTCTTCTGTATTGTCATGAAATTGTCTCCCACACCCTGTACTTTTAAGAACTGGGTGTCCTGGGCCGGGTACTTCACTTTGTATTCGAATCTGTTTTATTCAGTCCTCACAGACATGGTCTTCACCGTTTCAATCTATCGTCTGTGTGGACCAGCTCTCTGAACCTCGGAATTCCAACATTTTCTAGAAAGATACCGGAGAGGGGCTTCCTGGGGCACCTGGTGGTCAACTTGGAACTCTGGTCTGACCACTTCTTTTATGTTGGGGGACAGTACAAAGATGGGAAGTGCCCACAGTCTCAATTCTGGCTGGAGATGAAGGGACCTAGTAGGATGGCTGAGGGAGAGAGAGAGGGAATATATGTATGAGGTGGGCTTGGCCAAAATGTCAGAGTTCAGACTAAAAATTTAAATGTCGGTGCAATAACAACAATGAATCCCTCTATTCTCCAGTGCCACACTAGGAACACGGCCCTTACAAGGTGCAAAGCCATAAGATCCCAAGAGATTCTCACTTCCTATCTCTGTCCTCTGTCACATACGTGGTTGGTTTGCTTCTAAGATCTCATAAATAGTAATAGTGAGACCTGTGATAAATGGTCATGAGGGACACTCTTTACTGTAATAGGCACTTGGTCATGACAATAACCAGGAGGTCATATGGGCACTGGTTCAAACAGGAACTCCCATGCTTGATGTCTGATTTCATGGCAAAGACAGGGAGGTTAGAGCCCAGGGCAGAGCCAGTCCACTAGCAGCTGGGATTCTGCCCCAAGACAATACCTTTTTGTTTCCTTCCAGCTAAAAAAGAAAATAAAATCGCCAGCAGCTACTAGCAGTAGTTTGTTTTTCTGATCATCCTTAACATCCTATAACAGTGATGGCGAACCTATGACACGTGTGTCATTTTTTTGGTTGATTTTTCTTTGTTAAATGGCATTTAAATATATAAAATAAATATCAAAAGTATAAGTCTTTGTTTTACTATGGTTGCAAATATCAAAAAATTTCTATATGTGACACAGCACCAGAGTTAAGTTAGGGTTTTTCAAAATGCTGACACGCCGAGCTCAAAAGGTTCGCCATCACTGTCCTATAACATACTAAGGCACCTGGTATCCACAGGTGGGAACAATTCAATTCCACTCCAGGAAAAAAGAAAAATCTCCAATTTGCTTGGAGAGGCATCCAAAACCTGGCTTGCTTCCTCGCAGTGCAGACCAACATTCCTTTCTGTTGGCTCCAAACCGGCCACTGTCGAGAAGCTAAGCATATCCCCTGCCCAACGTGAGGATGTGGGTGCTGCCGATGGATACAGCTTCTGAAAAGCCCGCAGACAGCGCCAGAAGGCAGGCTGACGGCCACAACTTTAGGGGCTGGGACAAGGGGGTCCCCCCTCCCCCCCCAATGGATGCACTAGAAAGAGCACAGGAAAGCCTGGCACAGAGCAGGCACACAACCACTCTGGCCGTTCACTTTCATGAGGGTCTTCCTCTCTGGGCTGAGAAAGGCAGATCTTCTTCCTTCTTCTCCTAAACTTGGCACGTTCTGAACTGTCTGGGAAGCAAGGTTCTGCTTGCTCTGTGAACACAGTCCCATACCCACTGCCCTGGGGGCTGAAGCTGGCTCCGCACAGAATGGAGAAAGATCAACACTTGGCTTTGGGCTGGCCACGTCCAGATCTGCTGCTGAAAGCCAATCACCCTTGTTTGTGTACTGAGACCAGCTGTTTTCACCACAGTCTGTGGAACGTGTCCTGGAGTCTGCGCATGGACACAGGACAGGTATTCTGCGGAAATTCCTTCCAAGACATACAGGTGCAACGATCCCTGAGCACACATACCAACTGGCTTAGGCATGTGCGACTTTAATGCCAGTTGCACTTAGAAGTGCACATCTGGACTGCGGCTGCAGCTCTTTACGGCCTCTCTTTACAAGGTTTTTAGTTTTTTTACTTGAAGAGAAATAATGAAGGCCTCTCTGGAAAACAATGGTGCCGCTGCAGGGGCCACCAATCTGGCTCTGGGCTCTGAGCAAACCATCTGTGCTCAGCACCACCATGACCAGCTCTGCCTCACCAGACTACCCGTGAAAATACTGCCCGTCCTGTGAGCCCAGCTCATGAGAATGAGGACAGCCGAGGCCTTCTGGAATTTCAAAGCCATCACTATTATCCAAGAGCTGCCATTTCAGAGAACCCATTCTGGGTCTGGGGCTCTGCATTCACTATTTTACAGTCAAGGAGGCTGAGCCAGAGAGGGGAAAGGGATGCACCCAAGTCACACAGCTGAGACGTGGGAAGTCGGGGTTGGACTAGGGGTGTGGCTGGCCCCGGTTCAACCTGTGAGGTTGAATTTAGGTGAGTTAAACACACACATGCAACCATGCCACTGTACACAGTGCCACGGCTGGAGGAAAAGAAAAGGAGAGACCAGGAATCTGGGGCATGATGCTGGGTATCTTGCACTGGGAACTGTGAAAAGGAGGGTCAGTGAGGCAGCTGGGGCCTGCTGGCGGAACCTCTGGAAGACCACCCATCTGGATCCTGCCACAAAGCAGCTTCCCCAAACCTGCCAGCAGCAGCCCAGGAAACAGCCAGGGAGCAGAGGGTCTCTGGCGGGAGCCTGACCACCAGAGGGCGTTGTTCCTGCCTTCCAAGTGATGTCTTCACCCCAACACGTGGAACTGCATAACCTAAAATGTGACTGCTCCACATGGTTATAGGAACCCAAGCATTCTGGAGGAATCAGAGTCCCTGATGCTGACCTGGGGACCATGTTTGTAAACAAACTTGTTTTCTGCACACTCCTGTCCTCCATTGAACATTCTTTAGCATATAAAATCAGCCAGCGCATGCCAAGGCAACCAGCAGTGGACACGCCCTCCCCAGCCTCCAGGTAGGGGGGCCACACACAGGCTTGTCTGCATCTACTCCTTATGGGCTCCTGAAACTGTAGCAGACACGTCTGCTTAAGAACAGTGGTCACAAGAGCTGAAACTCACACTGGGAGAGCAGGAAGCAGGCTCCACTCCCCCCGCCCCCCCAACCCCCCTAAGCTGACAGGGGTCCTCTCCACCTGTCTCTCTGTTCAATTAAAACAACAAACTGAGGAGGACTTGGGTTCCCCATGAAGTGCTCCCAGCACTTTCACATGAGCCCAAGGCTGTGGCCAGCCAGAGTCCCCAGCAGGCGGGCCGGGGTTCTCAGAGGCCCTCTGTGCGCGTGGCTGAAGATACAAGGAGTATATGTGAAAACCCAAATACTGATTACACTGCAGACAATCTGAAAGCCAGACAACACTGTCTTTACCCACTGCCCCTGGAGCCAAGATGTGCGGCAAGCAGTGCCAGTCACAGGATCCTCTGCAGACCTTTAAGTCTGGGAGGAGGCCCTACACCTCTGGGCGAGGGGAGAGGGTCTGTGCATGGTGAGCCACTGAGATCTAGCTGAAGGGCCAGGGAGTGAGGGGGAAGGTGCCAAACCAAATGGTCCAGGTTTCATGCAGTTCCAGCGCGTTCCCGATCACTCCTCCCATTACCTCATGCTACTCTGCTCAGTGCTCTCGCCCACTTCCCAGCGGGGCTCTGAGGCTGGAGACCGAAGGGACTGGCCCGGTTGTTGCTGGCAGTGCCTCAGGAAGCACTAGGTAATCTTAAACTACGACCTCTCTCAGCCAGACTAGGCGCGTGGTTAAGACTAAGTAGCCAGACTAAGGGAAGTCTGAGTCAGGGTCCTTCCACTCCCAGCCTGTCCAATCCAGCCTCCAGACTGCCTAGGAGGAATTTCTTAGGATGCACATCAGAGCTGTCCTAGGCACCCCTGGGCCCTGCAGACCCTTCCCGATGCACTAAGAATGGCACCCAGAGCCCAGGCCTGACAAGGGCCTGTGTGCCTCTCCCCACCACTCACGTCCTACTCACACAATGCTGACCACACAACCCGGGAACCACCTCAAGATCTTCTGAAGGTCGCTGTCCAAGTGAATGCCACTGCTCACAGCACGGCCATGATGCCCTGACCCCCCAGGTTACATGGCTGAGCTCGGGTTCCCGGAGACCACCCAAGGCTCAGTGATTCACCAGGAGGACTCGGGACTCAGCAGTGCTGAGCTTCTGGCCGAGAGTCGCTGCACTGAAAGGAGATAGGGCAGAAGCAGACAAGGAAAAGGCACTTGGGGGTTTCCCAAGGAAACCAGACACAAGCTTCCAAGTACTCAGATATGGCAGGCTCTCCACAGTATTTGTGAAATGATGATGTCTGCTCTCTCCCATCACCACAGATAGGAACTACTTCACTATTTTCCAGATAGAGATTTACATGAGGTCTCGCTGTGGGCTGGGAACAGAGCCCTGACCTTCAGAAGCCACAGCTGCCAGGGAAGGCCCATCTACTAAGCACCCTGGCCGCTTCCAGGAAGGCCTGTGGGCTTCTGGGACTGCCACAGGGTACCAACCTTGTCTCATTCTGTAAACTTCTTCCAGACAAGAAGGGTTGATTAGAAAAGCTAATTAAAGCTTTTGAAGATTATCTGAGACCTAAAGCAAGAACATTATATGCCTTCCCTCCCTATTCCTCTACCCCCCCACTGGGACTCTGGCCTTCATTAAGCTTTGATTTCAATCAATTGCACACCCACTAAAATTAACTTATAAGGCCAATAAATTGCAACCGCATGTTTGAAGGTATTATCTGCTGCAAGCGAAGAGCCAAGGATCGCAGAGCACGGGGCAAGATGTCTGGCACAGATGGGAGCAATCATCTTTGGAAGAAAGCAGTGCCAGCCCTTCGGTTAGAACATCTGGCCACAGCAGAACCCGGCTGACAGAGGCAACGGTGAGACACAATATGAAAGCCGGAGCAGACAAGGCTCCTGTCTTCTCTGGGAACCTGAAAAATCAAAGCACTGACCTTGGGGTTTGTGGCAGCCGGCTGGTGCCTCACACCACAAGTGAGATATTTTTTCGGCAGCTTCAAGCGCCTACCACATGCCGAGGGCCCCATGGCTAAGTCTCTCTCAAAAAAGATGGATCACTTAGGTCGAGTGATGAGGTTTTAGAACTGGTGAGCTATCCTAGGCTTTGGGCCCGAAAAGGCAGTCAACTCTGCCAAGAAAGAAGTGATCCCATGAACCAGTCACCCAAGAGTGTGCCCTTATTCCACCGACCCCAGGGCTGCATTCTAATGACATTCCCTAGACTGAGCCAGGCCCGAGAATGAGAGATGGAAAGCCATCTGGGGGCTTGATAGGGAAAAACGAGAATAGCCTAATGTTGGGGAATAGGATGGGAGAGATTGGGGGAGGGAAGTGATGAAATTCAAGATGACTTCAGAGTAGATAATGACCTAACCCAGCCGCAGCAAAACATGCCTGTCCTCAGCAAATTGACTATTTCAATCTAAAAACAGACTGTTTGGGTAGTGCTAACAGTTGCTTGACAGTTATCGTCCTGGGGGGAAGTTACTACCATGGAAACTTTCTGCCACTAATGATGGCAAACAAAAACCCCGATGAATGTGGGAGGGGGCGGAAGTTGGTGCTGAGGGTGCAGTTGAGAGCTCTGAGCAGTAGGATGACAAGGAATGGATGGCTTCAAAGGAATCGTGTAGGACACACAGCTCGTGTCTCCGGGCCCCTACTCACCTCTGCCCACCTTGGGGAAAGCGTCCTGCCCCCAACTGCTGGCACATTTATTCCATAATGGAGACATGCTGTGCAGGCAAGGAAGAGGGGGTGCCACATCCCCATAGGAGTAAAGAGCCGGAGGGCCTGCTAGTCCATCCGTCCCTGGCCCTGCTCCCTCACCCAGACCATACCAGCTCCATGTGCTGACAATTAATTCTAATTCCCTGCAAAGTCAGAGCCTTTACAGGCCCGGGGAGCAAGGCCCAGAGCCCAGGACAGATCCAAGGCCTTCCCCAGGCTGCTCATGGCAGAGAGAAGCCTGTGGGGGACAGTGAGCAGCCCTCCCTGGGAAGAGCTGGCACAGCTCCAGCAGGATGCTGGCCTGAATTTCAGCTCCAAATCTTTGCACGCTCACTGGGTCCGCTTCCCTCATCCTCTTACGGAGAACATCAGGAGTTAGCAAGGCCAACGGACCCACAAGAAGCAGGGAGGGAAGGGAACCAGGGTGCCGTGTCACCAATGTGCGAGTGCGCACACACAGCTGGTGCTGGCTGAAGCGGTGTCTGCCTATTTACTGGTGACAACAAAAATCCCCCCAAGTTCAGTTCTACGGCACAGGAGGGGCGGGGCAGGGAGGGCAGGAGAGAGCAGGCCTCCTGTGTGAGCTGAGTCCAGCTGGGCCTCCCAGGACAGGGAAAGGCCCTTCCTCAGAGTGGACCACAGGACAAGAAGTCTCCTGAAGGCACATTACGGCACAGCACTTGCCACAAAGGACTCTGAGCCCCAACGTGGCTGGAATCCGGCAGGGTTCAGCCATTTGAGGGGGTTGGGGAGAGGTCAAGGGCCAGAGAATAAGCCCAGTCCTAACTGCCATTCATCAGGATTCAAGAATTCAGAAACACCTGGGTTGTCAAGACCCAGAGCAGCGGTCGCCAACCTTTCGGACCTCATGGGCCACCAGTGGTCCGCAGACCACCGGTTAGTGACCGCTGACCCAGAGAGCATGGGGGGCAGGTCTGCTCTTCACATCCTCAATCCCTGTGGGGCGCAGGCCAGGCTCCAGTCTGGAGTGGGCAGCCCCCTCATCCGCCCTCCCGGGCACTATGCTGTGCCAGTCCTGCTCTCGGGGCAACAGCTTTTTCCATTACTCCCTTTTCCTTCTGGTAGAGGTGGGCTGCCCGAGGCCCTGGGCTACTGTCACCAGGCCCAGGACACATGCCATCTCCTGGCCCCTTCTGCAGCAGCTCAGAGTGACCAAAACCAACAGACTTGAGGCAGCATCATGGCATGGGGTTGGGGAGAGGGCACGCCTCCCCTCAGAGTGACCTTTGCCTAGACCACTGCCAACGTGAAAGGGAGACAGATGGACAAATCCATGTCAGAGCTCTGAGGCTTCATTCACTGGGGCAAAAAACTGAGTCTCTACTGGGGTGGGGCGGGATGAGGATAAAGAGAAGGCACGACCCACTGTCCCTTCAGCCATGGAATAGTGTGGTTCCTAGAAAACCCAGAGTAAAAAACCCTTGAGCCTGTGTTGCTCAAGGCAGGGAGAGAAAGGCATCCTAGGCCCTGGCTGACTCCCGTCTGCTCCGAAACCACGGGGAAAAGAGCTCATGCTCTGGGCCCCACCACGCACACCAACGTGACCACAACAACTCAAACCCAGAAATGGTTTGGCTCATGTGTGGCCCAGCGGGGAAATGTTCCTGACATTCGGTCTCAGGACAGCGCTCACCAGTGCACGCTGATAACACTGGGGGGAAGGGGAGGGTTAACACTGATGACTCTGGGTCCCCAGTGACAGCTCTAACCACCATCCCTCCAGTGGCCCGTGGCTGCTGTCACATGGGAGAACCAGGCTCCCCTACCCCCTCTGGGGGTGCCATTCGGAGGCCTTGCACTCTCCTCCCCCCCCTGGAAGCAGCACACCAACACTGCTGGGGACAGAGCAACACCCTCCGGGCTGATTCCACAATCTCACACTGCCACGGAACCTCAGGGTCTGCCTTGTCCAATTTAACCCCACGTGGGTACAGGAAGCTGTCCTGTCACCCCCTTTACTCCCCCCAGCAGATCAGCTCACTCTCAGAGGAGAGTGTAGGCACACTCAAAGGCACACAGAAATGCAGCCACTAAAGCTTTAAAGCCACTGGAAAAGTGGACATTTGCCCAGGAAGGCGCTGGACAGTTGGACCCAGCTGTGGACAAGCTCTGGCCATGTTCAAGGCTGTACCCCCTGCTTAGCAAGTACCTGGCTCATAGCAAGAACTCAAATGCCAGGCGAGTAAATGGACTCTGGAGTTGGATCAGGATGGCTTCCTAGTCCAGTCCCCCCACTTACTGGCTGTGTGAACTTGGGCAAGTTATTCAATTCTCTGAATCTGTCAACTCATTTGTAAAACAGGGAGAATCTCTCTCACAGACTGTTGGGAGGTTAAATGAGATAAAGAAGATTGTGAGGCAGTTAACACAGTGCTCGCATGGTCACCGGAGGGTAAGTGCTGTTTTATTATCAAATCATCACTATAATATAAAACTGATTCCACTTGGAAATTCTTAGTAACTGGATTGGCTTCTTGCCAACTGGTCAGATAAAAGATAATCAACAACTACAAATAAATGATGAGACAGCAATGAGTCAACTTCTCAGCCCCACTGGAGAAGTAACTATTCTACCATGGGGCAAAGTTCTAGATGTGAGAGCTCTTCAAACATTGAAGAGCAACTGTGAAGAGCAATAATCTGTGGAAACTTCAGGCAAATATGAATTTAAATCCTAGCTTCTCACCTCAACGTCCTGCAGCCTAGTGCAAGTGATTTACCCTCTTGCAGCCTCAGTCTCTTCATCTGTTAAAAACGGGCTAAAGTATGTTCCCCAGAGGTTCTCAAAAGGATCAAGGTAACGTAGATAAAATGGCTACACAGAGTGCATTCAGGGCAAATGAAACGCCAAGGGCCATTTGTCCATGGCTGTGCCTTTCAATTCCATTCATCTGCTGAAAGGTGGTAGGGTTGTGTGTCGGGCTGAGATGCCACCTTTCCTCCTGAACCAGCTTCTGAAAGAGATTCTTTACGAAATGTGTTCCATCACATCTGCTGTGAGCTGCAAGAGCATTCCAGCATCTGGGAGGGGAGACCTGAAGTTCCCACGCCAAGTGCGACACCAGCAGCTCTGCTCCAGGACAGCGCGGGGCTCGGTGGCTTTGTTTCACTGTCTTTCCTGTCCAAGTCCTGGATCAGGGTGGAATGCCCCCACCTTAAGCTCAAGGGGCAGTGTTTACACCTTTAAAAGGTAACATAAAATGAAAAAAGAAAGTAGCAGGGACTTATGTAGCCTGCAGAGCTTAACATTTTTACTATCTGGTCTTTTATAGGAAAGCTGGCCAATCCCTCTCTAGGTGACTGAATGTGTACAGTTTTGCTATGTAATATAGAACTTAAGTGAAAATGCGATCCTGTTGATTAAAAAAGAACACTGAAGAGAATAACCTTTCTGGAGCTTTTCCTTGCAAGGCTGGTAGATTAAGTGGCCACTCTTTCTGGTGGTGGATGGGAGGCAGGATTGGATGGGAGAGGAAAGAAGAGGTAGGGATCTAACCAGAACCAGCAAAACCACCTCCCGAGGAGCAACTTAGGAGCCAGCAAAATGTCAGCTCCCACTGTGTTAAGGACCTTGACTCGTCCTGCCCTGGTGCCTGGTCTGGAAGCAGAGACCCCCGAGCACCAGGTCAGAACTGGGTCAGACATGCAGTATGATCAAGAACAGAGGGGTCTTTGAAGACACCCTTGGGTTTGATTCCTGGCTCTGCCTCTTGCTTGAGACAAACACCTTTATCTGAGCCTTAATTTCATCTGAAAAATGGGAACTAAAACAGCCATCATGTTTGTGGGCATTTGAGACGACCTGTAGAAAATTCCTGGCACTGTGTCTCACACACACTAGGTGCTGTCCAACGGCACCTGCTGTTACCAGGAACCATGGCATGAAGCAATGCACAGATAAATCTACGTATGATAGCATTCTACCACCGAGTCATCTCCCAACTGACCCAGCTGGAAAACTGGTGCCCAGCATCTGCTCTGGGCGCAGAGAATTTTAAACAGCCAGGCAGGCCAAGGAGCAGGTTCCAGGGAGTCTATCGGCCTGGCCCACTCTGACTTATGATGGACGTATCAAACCGTGAGAGCTCGAGTGCACTGGGAGCAAGTAACTCACAGGTCTCGATACTGGTCAAAGGCATTGTTGGCTTCCACCTCCAGCTTCCTCAGCCGAGCAGAAGGCATGGCCCCGTCTTCCAAGGGAGGGTCATACTTGTTACTCCATGGTGACCTGGAGGAGGGAAGGAGAAGGAGGTGACATGTATCATTTTGGGGAGACACCACCCGTGACCCAAGAGTCCAAGCCCCAGCTGTCCAAAATTTCAGAGAAAAAGCCACTACCCACAGGAAAGATTTTCCAGGCCCTGACAACAAACGCAGCATTTTTGAGGATTGCAGAGAGAGGGCTCAGCAGCAGCCCTTTGGGTATGAGCCCCATGGTCCACCTCTCACCAGCTGTGTACTTCTGGCAAGTGGTGTGATATCTTTGAAAAATGAAGCTACCACCTGCTCCCCATGGTGCTGTTGTGAGGAGCAAAGGGGAAAATACAATCCGAAATGCCTGGGCCAGAGCCTGGTATAGGGTGAGTGTTCAACAGCTGTGCTTTCTGACGCCCTTTCTAATGTCCCCGTTCTCACCACTGTGTTGATTAACAGATGTCCCTCTCTCCTCCCTGACCTGCTGCAGCTTGGGGGAAACTTTTAGTCCAAAGACCTTACACAGGTAAGGATGAAGACGAGAGCGGTCCTTTGGGAAGTGGGCAAGAGACTAGGCCCCATGGAGACGCGGATTACACAAGAGAGAACCTGAGCGATCAAGTTCTCCGTGGGGACAGAGGGCAGCTTTCCCAACACCAAGGGCCATACACAAGGACTGCTAAATGAGAACCAGTCTCTGCTTTGCCAGCCCAAAGACTTGCCACATTTTAAAAAGCGTTATTTGCCACATCAGGAAAGCATTTAATCACACAGAGTACTGGAAAGGGGTTATAAGGGAGGTGTCTGCTCATTAAATCCTGCAGGTGGAGTTCAGAGAGCTGGGGGTTCACAGAAGGAAAGAGAGTAAAAAGGTGAGCAGAATGGGAAGGAGAAGACAATGGGAAACTCAGACAAAGCCCTTTATACCCTGATATGTCCACTGTGAGAACCACAGTGAC
>NW_006293088.1:414280-415089 GCF_000327345.1 Myotis davidii | reverse complement strand
CTGCTGAAAACACACCTCACATCACTGAGAACGTAAAGGAACCTTTCAATTTGGGATGGATGTTAAGGAAAAAAGGTATCACCGTTTCCTGAACCCATTTTAAATTCTGAGACAAATCTCTCTCTTTTTGGTAACGGGTACCCCACCAGGCATCCTATGTCAGCAGGTAGGGAAGACCTCTCCCTTCCAAGGGTGGCAGACTTATCTGGTTCATTCCTCAAAATAGTGCTGCTAAACAGGACTTCCCATCACAACAGAAACGTTCTCTGTGCTGTCCAAGATGGCAGCCATGAGTTGGTGTGGCTACTGAGTACATGTGGCCAATGCACCTTGAGGGACTGAAATTTTCCTTTAATTTAATTTGAGTTCATTTGAATTTAGCTAGCCAACTCCAGAACCTGAGCTCCAACAGGGCAAATCTTTTGCTTGTCCTCCATCATTTGATCAGCACCTAGAACAGTGCCTGGCACTCAACCACATGCTAACTTTTAAAAAGTGCTGTTCAAAGAATAAATCAATTCTTATATACCACCCCCCAAAGCAAGGGTAACCATTCCCCTCTCCTTGTCCCCACTGCAATACAGGTGTCGATTCTGACCATATTCTACCCCTCCCGCACCCTACACTGCAAGAGAACGTTGAGAAGCGAGTCTGTGCGATTTGCCTTCACCCCAGCGCCTAGCACCGAGTCCGTGTGCAGTAAGGGCCAGCGACGTACAGCACGGGGTGGGGAAGAAAGGACCCCCAGGTTCACTGGTTGCTGTGGTCTTGCAAGCCAACAGAGACAGAGCAACTTTCTTTTTCCTGCT
>NW_006293088.1:407992-414228 GCF_000327345.1 Myotis davidii | reverse complement strand
AGACAAGGTGCAGTTGAAGGGCGCAGTCACCTCCCGATTTGAAAACTAGGCTTGGTAGTTCCACTCGTCAGTGGGTGTGGAAAACAATCTGAGAGCGAGAATCCGAGCCCCCTTCCCCTGCAGGTGCTCTCTTCGAGTCTCCTCAATACACTCAGGCTCTGGCCTTCAGCCCTTCGTTTCCTGAGTTAAATGGCCATCGTCTTCTTGTGGGCCTGGAAGACCCGCCCCAACTGGCTCTCATTTAAAGGCGACCTGTTTAGACACTAGAGCCCATCTTTCTTGCAGACTGGGGGCCTGGAATTTTCAAGAAGCCTGTTAACTCACATTTCTCCTGGCTCACAGACGACAGCATTTCAAGCTGCTAGTCCTGGAGCCGGGGTAATTGTAGCTGGGGGGAAATCATAACATTACCCAGAATATTCTTAGTGGAAGGGGCACTCAGAACACATTTAAGAGCTTAAATGGAGGCAATTTGAAAAAAGACAGATGGACAGGAACACTTAGATTTCAAAAGTCAGGCCTTTCATTTCCCTCAGAGAAAGCTTTTTGTTTCAGCTAACAGGTTTCAAACAGTGCTGCTGGCAACGGCCACACCATAAGGATCTTATTTAAGCAAACGATCAAACAGTTAGGATGGAAATGTGTGGAGAAAATCAGAAGACCTTGAAGTTTTGTATCAAAAGAGGGAAAACGGAAGAAAAGTCCTGGGCTCTGACACCCCGGGCTCCTCTTCAGCTGAGGTCCCTGGGCCCCTCTGCAATGCCTGAGGAACGAAGGTTGGAGCTGGCAAGATGACCTGAAGGGGAGGCAGGCACCAAGTCCCCCGGTATCTTGGCCTTGGCATGGACGTGGAAATGATCCCAGCCTCCCACAGGCTGCTGGGGAATAGCTGCCTCACACAGCAAGCTGGAGTTTTCAGGTGGAAAAAGAAACATAATGATCTTAAGCATGACTCAGTTCAAGGTTCACCTCTTCCAGGAAGCCTCCTTTGAACTCTGCCTGGTGAGGCTGCTTGTCCTTAGGACCTCAAGGGTCTTCCTCTCTGAGGGCCGGTCCTCCCTTTCCTAGGAGGTTCCCAGCGAGGACTGGACCTGGGCCTATGCTCACCACTGATCCTTCACCACTCTATGCTGGGGACACCCACCTGCATCTCCCTCTCCGCCCAGGTGGCTAGGCTATCAACAGTCTACTGGACATCTCCACATTCATCTAATGGGCATCTGGAGCTTAAAATACCCTCAAACCAGCAATTCCCAGAGTCTTCTCCACCTCAATAAACAGTGACCCCACCTTCTAACTGCTCAGGCCCAAAGCCCTGCAATTGCCCTTCATACCCCATCCACTTGCAAACTCTGCTGGCTCAACTTTTACAAGTAGACTACTATTCACCCTCTCAACTCTAGTCTCTGGTCTGGCTTGGATTAGGCCAAAATACATTCTCTACCTAACTTCCATTTGAAGCTCAAAAAGTGACCCGAGACACCCTTAAAAACCTAGCTCAAGCTAGTTTGGCTCAGTGGATAGAGCATTGGCCTGCGGATTGAAGGGTCCCAGGTTCGACTCCGACCAAGGACACATGCCTGGATTGCGAGCTCGATTCCCAGTGTGGGGTGTTCAGGAAGCAGCCAATCAATGAGTCTCTCTCATCACTGTTGTTTCTATCTATCTCTCCCTCTCCCTTCCACTCTGAAATCAATAAAAATAAGATAAATAAACTATGAAAAACCTAGCTCAAACATCACCTCCTTCGGGAAGCCCTCCTGGACTCAACCATGGTTTCTTCTATGCTATCCTCAAACCCTGAATAAGCTTGGCAGTGACTGCATGAATCATATCATACAATAATCAGCTGCTGGATACATCTCTGGTTCTAGACCAGTGATCACCCAGAGTAGGGGCTTATGTCACTTTAGTTATTTATTGCCCTCAGCATGGTGATGGAAAAGAGAAAGGAGAGTTGTATATTTGTTTGACAAAGCTACATTCAAACGTCCCTTAAGCACACAGGCCCTCCCTGTGCTCAGATCCCCATCACGTCCACATCGTGTATCTTGCCTGTTGCAGGACTGAATTATAATGAAACTGCTCACATTCCTTTCCCATTAGACTGTAAGCTCCACGAGGGCAGAGGCCTTCTGTTCATGCTGCATCTCCAACACTGACTGAAGGTACTCCACAACATCTGGTTGATTGCAGGGAGGAAAGGAGGAAGAAAGGGAGGAAGGACTGACAGAAGGACAAATGTAAAGAAGGTTGGTAGACTGTTGCCTGTCAAAGTCCGGTAGTCCAGGTGCTGCCATGTGGCACTGACTGCCCAGGATGCAGCCTGGCATGCCTGATGCACTCTAAGGGCAGGAGCTCACCTATAGGAGTCCCCGTCTCTGTTGTAGTCACACAAAAGGTAATCCTTTCCCACCACTTTGTCTCTGGCGATTTTCAGTGGCTGGTCAACAGAAGACAGGAGATCTTCACATAGACTGGGAACCTGGCAGAGAGAAAGGAAAAGGCAGAAACAGGGGTTAAAATAACACATCAGATCCAGGCTGGCTAACGGCAACTACAGCCAGATCACGGTCAGCATATTTAACATCTGGCCCTTGGTATCCTGCCAGAATTATGGGCCTGTTCTTTTCTTTTCCACATGTGTCTGACACCAAGTGTGTCCCTCTATAAAGAAACCTGTTCTTGAATTACAGTGGAGCGTGATTTCCAATACAGCCTTCCTTCCAAATCTGCGTGCTTTAATTACCTGGTCGCCAGGGTGGTCTAGTACAGTTAAGTATGTATATACTCGTATTGGTCTCCGGTGGGCAAAGTACAAGCTGAAGTCCGAGAAGAAGGTAAACATGTTAAATACACAGGAATCCACAGAACTCTGAGAAGAGCAACCCGTCCATGGCGGCCAACTCCCACAGGCTCCCATGCTGGGAGCAGTTTCCAATACTTTCCAGGCCCGTGGCCAAGCATTACCAGGCTGACTTGTAGAGTCAACCTTACCTGCTGCAAAGACAGGGTCGCACCAGCTCCCCAGAGCCCGGAGCCCTAGACGGCTTATTATACCAGGGTGACCTGCCTGGGACCACCTCAATGAGAAGGAGGGCCCGAGGTCTGGGGTGGGCAGGGGTGAGTCTCGGGGCAAATGCTGCTAAATGTGACGCATGGTCCTGCTAGTCACCAGGCCACTGGCCTCTTCTTCCCAACCCAAACATCAATTTCCACCAAAATATTCCAGGAAGGGATGGCAGCACTTTCAGAAGTGGATTCCTTCAGGCTTGAGTCACTTCCACGCTGTATTTTCAATGTGCCGACTTCATTCGTTTCATGGGTCTGGGTTTATGGAGGCCCCACCATATCGTTTACCAGGAAAGGGGCTGCCAACTGCACCAATAACCCTTCCAAATGGAAAAGTTAAATCATGTGGCCAGGACACCCAGAACAGCGGCTCGGCAGAGGGGCCGGCAGCTACAAAAGCTCCTGTGTTCTCCTGGAGACCCTTCCACCTCCAGAGCGATGGGGACAGAGACCGCCACCAACCCAGACGCCCAGCCTCATAGGCTTCTCGAGGCACCTCTGCTGAGCCCGGTGCTGCAGAACTCAGCCTGGAAGGCCCTGTCTGGCACAACTAGAAGACAGTTGCCCTGCTTCTAGCTCACATCAATTCTGGCCTCAGTGAAATGGCGTGTTTCTTCTCCACAGAGCAGCCTGTCATCTAGCAACCAAGAGGTACACACACCAGTAACCACTGGATACAACCCGCTTATTTTCAGGATCCCTTCTCCATGTACCACCCGCCTGCGTACCCCTCTCCACCAAACAAACACAGAGGCAAACAAAAACGGATCCCCCTCCCTCAAATGGGGCTGTTTTCAAAGTTAGTTTTGGTGTTGATCATAGCAACCCCACTACCATTTCCAAGTGTCTACCGTGTATCACACGCAGGCTAGGCTCTCTACAGATGGCATATTGTCTGCTTTCAGCTCCCCCTCATCCTGTGAAGTTGTTAAGTGTTATCCCCATTTTATAGGTTTGAGAACTGGGGGCCCAGAGTCAGTAAGGTGCCCAATGCCCACACAGGAAGCAAGGGGCAGAGACAGAAATCCCTCTTCTGACCAAAACTCTGTTTACAGACAGCTAAGAGGAAAGACCGTGCACATCAAGGCACACTCTGGTGGCAAACAACGCCCTCCCACCTCACCCCGCTCAGCTCTGGGTGGCCTCAGAGCCCGGAAGAAAGTCCTGGGCAAGGCAAGGGAGATTTTAACAACTTCCACCCAAAGCAGCTGGGGTCTGGAACTAGCCTGGCTTCCTGCTGTTGGCCCAGTGAAACAGCCCTGGGCACCCATAGGCCTGCCTCTCCCGAAGTGTCTCTATTTATCCTGCTGGCTGCTGCCCTGGCTTATGTGCTGGGCCCTGACTTGTGTCTGGAACCCATTTTAACTAGTTGGGGCCCTGAGACTATTGGCCCAGTGTATCCTGGATTATGGTGAAGACTAAGCAAACAGGCTCTGTAGCCAGACTTCCTCAGTCCACTGCTTACTGGCCTTATGGCCTTGGGTAAGTCGTTTTACTTCTCTGCTAAGACTGGATTTCCTCACCTGTAAAGTGGGGACAATAGAAATTAACCTACTGTGATTTGGGGGAATCTGAGCGAATGCATCAGCATTCAGTGCAGGGTAGGGGAAAGAAAGCATGCACACTAGTAGCTGACATATTTATACCCCCACTCCCTCTGTTGTCCGCAATGCTGTCTGCTGTCTGTTAATCTTAGGCCATACCAGCCTAGATTACGCTTGAATTTTCCACATTGTTTCAGGTGCTGGATAAAAATGGGCCCCTGAGAACCTCGTTTTTCTTAACCCCAGTTCCACCTGGAGCCACCTGCTTCACCTTTCCAACCAGTCATGCTGCTTGCAGCTAAGTCTCCCAACACAGGAAAGCTTATAAGATAATGGGGTTTGGTATGAAATGGGTGTGACTTCATTCCTATCCAAGAAGTTAATCCACAGATCAAAATTATTTGAAAAATTCCTTCCTGGCACTTACACGAATTGAATTACATTTTTTTCTCAATTTGCTGCCTGTCTTCCTCGCTAGAATGTACTGGGGCAGGGACTTCAGTCTTGTTAGTGGTTCCATCCCCAGTGCCTTTGGCAGTGCTTGACACACAGCAAGTGCTCGATATATCTGGGAGGGAGGGGGAAGTTTTACAACATGGAGACTCCCAAACACCAATCGGCTTTAAGAAAAAAGTTTACTGTAAAGAACTAAATTTTGATGACACCAATGACCAATTTTACTTGTGGTTCACATATAGGAACCAAGATGTCATACAAACACTCTAGATAAAAAGAACTGGAGTTTTAATTTAAATCCTGGCATTTTATTAATATATGACCTGGAGAGCCAACCTGCGAGCAGGAGACCTGGGTTCCAACCTGTGCTCCGCTGCTGATGGGCCACACGATAAGATCAGTAGGTGAGCCACACCAGACCCGCATCCGTGAAAACACTTCAGGAAAAGACTAATCTAGATGACATTAATTTCTTCACATGGTTAAATGCAGTCAACCTTTTTCAGAAGAACCCCCTTGCCCTTTAAGATGTTCTTAATTTTATGAAGCCATAGATTTATTTTGTTTTTGTTTTAAAGGTTGACAACCCTATGAATTACCTACCCCCCCTCCCTTTTTTTATGTTTCTTGCGTGTGTGTGTGTGTGTGTGTGTGTGTGTGTGTGTGAAAGCCCTGGCAGCCTGAGATGTGCACTGGCCTCTGTCTCCTCCGTGTGTGTGTGTGTGTGTGGCGGGGGAGGGGAGGGGAGGGGAGGGGAGGAGCAGCAGCCCTTGATCTAGAAAATGAGATCCAGTGTGCCCCACGTGTCCAAGTAGATCAGATCAGTGTAAAGGACGGAAGGGATCCTCCCACTTTGTAACTCATGCCCTTCAAAGCACAGGCAAAGCAGACTAGGCAACAGTGCAAGGAGTTGCTTTGTGATACCGGCTGTCATCAATAGCCACTCTTGTCACCTGCTCAGCCTGCCTTTCCTTTTCTCGGCACAGAGCCCTCATTCCATGTAGTTAGAGCAAGGCTGATCCTCCACCACTGGCCATGGGCCAGCAGAGGGCCGCAGCCTCAACAGCCTGGGCTTATTCAGGGAAGCTCTACTGGGAATCCTCTCCAGGAACTACGGCAGCTGTGGGCAAACTACGGCCCGCGGGCCGGATCCGGCCCGTTTGA
>NW_006293088.1:406559-407131 GCF_000327345.1 Myotis davidii | reverse complement strand
TTTTGAGTGGAAATGTTAGGGGGTCGTCTTATACGCCCAGTCGTCTTATACGCCGGCAAATACGGTGCTTTGAATTTATATTAGTTCACACAAACACTCCACCATCCATGCTTTTGTTCCGGGCCTCCGGTCCAGTTTAAGAACCCATTGTGGTCCTCGAGTCAAAAAGTTTGCCCAACCCTGGACTACGGGAAGGTGCATGCTTTCCTTCTCTCTGCCAGGGAAGCTGGGATGGGGTGAGGGTCCTAGGCTGCAGCAGCCATCAGGGGGGCACCTGCCCGAGCTTCTGAGCACTGGGGAGCCCCTGAGATATTGTCTGAGGTCCTAGGTCCAGCCACCCTTGAAGACCTGTCAAAGTTCATGGCCAGGTACTGATCAGCTTCAGAAAAACATACATCTGAAGTGTCGCTAAAAAAAAAGGCAGTGCACAGAAAAACATGTAGAACTCAAGAATGGCATATGATCTGCCCTGCCGTGCAAAGCACTTGGGATATAAGGCTGACTGATTCTTTATACAATTCTCACCTTTTGGATAAACTCTGAAGGTGGAATATTTTTGTATTCTCTTTCCC
>NW_006293088.1:399381-406206 GCF_000327345.1 Myotis davidii | reverse complement strand
CTCACCCACCCTCCCACCTCACCCACCCTCCCTCCTCACCACTCCTCCTCCCATCTCACCCATCCTCCCACCTCACTCCTCTACTTCTGCCTGAACCCTCTCAAACCACCACACTGCCTACTCACTGCTCCTTGAACACTCACTTGCAGATATGTTCTTCCACTACAAATCCTCTCCATTTAGGATAAAATAATGGATTGGCCAATTAAATTTTAGGTGCAGATAAGTGATGAATAACATTTAGTGTGAGTTTGTCTCAAATGTTACATAGAACATAAACCCGGCACTCTACCCCCCTCCTCTTTCAAATCCTACCATCCGTTAGGGCCCAGCCCAAACTCTGATTTCTTTATCAAGATGTCACATTCTTTGGAATTTCTGCAGTAACACTGATGTCAACTGAATCCCAAATGCCAAAGGATGGAAGTTATAATATTGTCATTAGCTATCATTCTACTCCATCCTCATGATTTAACATTCACTACAGAGCAGAGACCGGTCCCCTAGCACCAGCCCAGTGACACGCACACGAGTGCTCCAGTATATCTGCAGACTTCTGAAGAAGTATTAGTCTTGTGATCCGAGGTCTCATTATAAACCCAGACAAAAGGCAGTTTACCTCAGTAATCTAGTCAGTTACTGAATGACCCCCTCCTACACTCATGCCCAACCCTACCCCCGCCTCCTGGCCATGTCAAATGCTTAGAACAGTGGAAGAAATCACATTAAGACTCACGGATCATGAGTTTGCACAGCAATTTAAAAGAAAGGACAAGTCCAAACAAAGCCGAGAGTTCACTCTGGGGTGCGTGTATCATGGGCTCCGCTGCCTCTGAAGCCAAGGAGGGCCTCCAGCGAGGACCTGTGGCTGGTGCCAGTGCCCCAGGGCGAATGGTTTCTGTCCAAACTGCTCATCTGAACTGCTTAACAACCTTTGTAAAGGAGCGTTCAGATAACACCAAAGGTGTCAGACCAATCCAGCTCGTTGGGGGGATTTAAAATTAATTCCAAATGGCATGGAATAATAAACAACGCTGCACTGGCCAGGGCAGCGTCTCTGCCCTCGGGTCTGGTGGTGGCGTTCAGGGCTCCATCCATTTCTCCACAGCCACAGCATCCCAGGGAGCAGGAGCCACCACGCCCCTCCTCACTGATACTCTTCTGGCTCACTGGTGCCCAGGGGGCCACGGAAAAGACCGAGGGAAAGGGAAAGAAAGTGAGCTTGGGTAGAAAGAGAAAAATCTCAGAAGCAAGAAGAGGTTAGGATGCAATTAGCAACGGCCTCAGTGACACCTTAATAATAATGAGGAAAAGATGAGGAGGATGTCATAGCCCACAACAGGCAGTGCATGCCAGGCACTGTGGCGCTATAAACTCTACCTCCATCCCTTCTGCAATCCTCAAAACAGTCCTATATGTAGGCCCGGTTTCCATTCCTATTTTAAAGGAGGGGGAAACAGGACCTTAGAGAAATAACTGGCCCCCAGTCACAGAGCTACTAGCTATGTCTAAGAAAGGACATGTGAGACAGTAAAGCCAGATTTAAAAAAAAATCACATCTTGTTATTGCTCCAAAACGGAATACTTTTCTACTATCTAACCCAACAGCTGATCACATGAAAAGAGATACAAATCAGACGTTTCCGGCCACAAGTGAGGTTTGTGTTTGTGCCTCCATATGGTTCTACTTTGCCTCTTCCCTTCTCCATTAGTTATTAATGTTGAAAAAAATTGTTCAACCAGAAAAAGAAACTTGAGACGAACCCTTAAAAAAGCACACAAGCCAGACCAGTCCAACTCCATGGATAATCTAATCCACGGCGCCCTGTCTTTAAGAAGGGCACCCTTGTAACTCGGTTTTTTAAAAAATGGCCAAATGAACACATTCCATCTTTTGATCTGCCTGCTGGCTAAGAGCCCGCCACCAGAGAGATAAGAATCAAAACCAGACCCTGTTCACTGGGTCGCACACTCAGATGAGTAATGTTAGTGAAGTCATGGCCGGGCAGTCCTGGCCGCACTCCCCCCGTCACAACAGCCCACTCCCTGGAGGCAGCAAAGCATCAGGGTACTGGAGCTCCCTCCCTGTGGCCAGCAGAGGTCTCTGCTTACAATCTGTTCCTTTTATTTTTTTCCAAGGCCCCGAACTTCTGCCTTATTTCATTTTTAAATTAAAAAAAAGAAAATAGTGTTTTCAGCAACACACACACTAGTGTCAGAAACAATCTACAGTGTGGCGTTCTGGAAAACACCAGCCTTGAAATCAAACATGTGTTCAAATCCTTGGCCTGCCACTTCCTGACTGAGTGTAAACTTCCCAAAGCTCAGAACTGGGGGCTACAACACCCGCCTCGAAGAGAAATGAATTCCACTCAATAAATGCTGAGCGCCCACCTCGGGCATGTGTTCAGCGGATTCGACAGCAGACAGGATAGACACATGCAACCCTGCTCTCACAAAGTCCGTCCCAGTCACCAAAGACAGGAAACAAGGAATGCCCCCAAGAGGCATCAGGACTTGTCACCACAGGATAAGAGCCACACCAGCTGATGTTACCGAGCACCTCATTCTGAGGGGAGGCCGGTGCACGATCCCAGCACCTGGTGGGCCAACGGAGCTACCGAGGGGTGGAGTGGGACTGGAATCTAAATTCAGAACTCTGGCCCAGCCCTTCCAAAGCTGGGGTCACCAGGTCAACAAAGCTCCCACCATTCAGTTAGGCTCAGAGGAAAGGGGTGAGAAGCCAATGGGGGAGAACTCCGGGTCTGAGTGGGCCAAGGCCTTTCCTCCAGGTGCCTGGCCAGAGCAGACACCAGGAGCTGGCACCAGGAAGGGGCTGCAGACAGGCACCCTGCGCCCACCACCCAGCACAGAGCCTGGTGAGAAGCAGGCACTTGGACGGGCTGGACTGAAGGCCTCTCAGGCTTCCACCCTCAACAGCTCACACCAGGGGTGCCCTATTTCAGATCTAGTCCTGCCCCATTTTTTAACAGGAGAAAATGTACAATCTTCATTACGGCTGTACATGTCAGGGGTGTCATAATATATGAGACCCAGCCTGTATTCTAATTAAGCTATCAGCCGACTCAGAATGACATTCTTTAAGCGCAGACTGTAGTCTTCATTTGAAGACTGTAAACTGCAAGATGTACCACCAATGAGAACACCACTAATGTGCACGTGAAGTGTAAGGAGCAACTTCCCGATTTCAGAAACATTAAAACGCATGAGCTGCGCACCTCAGATTCGAGACACTGGCACCTGACCTACACCAGCAGGCTGAGCTGGTTCTCACTGCAGGTCTAACATAAAGGAAGCTGGCCGACATCAGGAAATCGTTTTTGACCAACAAATGTTTTCTTCTACTTAGAAATCAATTTTCACATGCCATTAATAACAAAGAGCTTTCTCAAGAAACAATAAGCCCCCCTCTTTCTTTTCTTAGGCAGGTGCCCCAAACCACCCCAGAGATAAATAATACACAAAGGCAAACTTCCTGGGTTTCAGGCATTCAGACTCAAGACTCAAAAGCTCTGCCCTTTGGAAGCTCATAGCCTGGAGTAAGAGGCCAGAGGTTTTCTAAAGGAAGGGGCAGAACAAAAAGGACAAATTGAAAGGAGAAATTAAAATCACTGCATGTGAGTCAACCATGGGCCCACACAAGGCTCTTGTTGTCCACATGTAACCTTATACTTCCTTGAAGGGATGAACCAGGGCTGGGAGCCTAATTGAATTAACCATTCCCTGGCCAGGAGCACAGCTCATCACCTGTGTCTGCAGAGAGAAGTCAGTGTCTCTCTAAGCCACCTGCTACTCTTAATTAAGGACTGTCCCTGAGGGATAGAGCACAATACACAAGCGACTTCAGAAGCTAGAGGCAGCACATTCACCAGATATGCTATCTTGGACTCAGTGCTGAGAATTGCAGAGCCACCGAGCTGGTATTAGAAGCCATCATATCCGGGGCAGGCAATCCTGAGAACAGCAGACAGGGAGGCTCACCGATTGGGCTCAGGGTCCTCACTGCAGTCTAAAGGTCTCATCCCTGCCCTTTCACCCAACAGTCTGGACTCTCCACTCCACGGCCACTTTCTCCACCAGGGACATGGTCCTTCCCCCAATGCCACCTAATGACCCTCAGTGTCCTTCAAGGTCTGCCTCTCATGCTCGTTCCCAAAGCCGCCTGAAAGGAGGCAATTCCCTGTCTGAGCTCTTACAGCTCCATACAGATCCGAGATGGTGTCTTTCCTCAGGGCGGGGGGAGCTTGTGCCTGCGTAGGTGAGGCCTCCTAAGTGTTAGTGGAATCATGTTGAATTGTGGAAAAGCAGGGTCACTCAGGTTGAGGTCTGATCTTTTGAGGTCCACGGCTGTCCAGTGGGAAGCCAGCTCCCCAAATGTTCTCCAGTGTCTCTTCTAGAGATGGGACTGCTGGGGGAGAGGGAGATTCAAGCTCTACACCATAAGATTGTGGACAACCACGCTGCTGGGGCCTATTGGGCTGGGCCTGTCCTCACGCTCCTTGTGGTGCTACCTGAAGCCCAGTGACAGCCTTTCCTTGAGAGCAGGGACAGAGCTGCGACCCTCTTCCGGGACAGCCCCGGCCTGATTTCTGTCTAGGTTGTTGAAGTATTGTTGCATTGGCTGCATTCTTATGTCACCTCAAATCTTTTAGGGAAGAAGGTAAGAATACATGAGAACAGCTCATTTATAACAGTCTTTTGGCTAAGACACTGTAATTTCATGGGTAGGAGGGGATCTCCACCCTGTATCTTAGCACCAGATTCAATGACACCCACACAACCACCAGAGCTGGAGCCTTCAACCACTCAGCAGGGGCCCACCTCTAGTATGTTGCCCTGGCAAGTAACCCAGAGACAAAATATTTAAGCTGAAAGAACCATCAACTGACGAGTGGCAGACAGAAGTACTTGGCAAAGGGGGGTTTTCATGCTTAGGTCAGCGTGAACCTCTCTCCTAAAAACCACCGGTAATGGAAGATCGGCCCATTTCATCCCTGGGAGCTCAGGTGTAGGCCCAGCTTCAGGCTTTACAAAACGTCTGCAAACCACAGTTAAGCCTCCCATACAGCTGGGAGTGGGCTACCACCATGGAAATACAGAGGTAAGTTTCTGATAGGGAAATCTTTGACAAGAAGGGATACAGCAGTTGCTCTTTGCCACTGACCTGGAGAGCCCCTCATGGCTGAGGACAGACCGCTGGATACTCTCCATGTGTCACAGCGTAGGTGACACCCAGGGAAATCACGTGTGTTCAGCTGGCAGTAAAGGGACAGCATGGCGAGACGTAACAAGGAATCATAAAGCTGGGCCAAACATGGGTGATGGCAACTCAGGAAGCATTTTGGATTTTGAAAGCCCACAAAATATGTACCCTGAAGTACAAGAGGGTTTTCTCAGATCCCAAGACGAGGAAGGAAGTTTCTAGAGTCAGCGAGGGTCTGAGGTCACAAGCAACCTCACCACCACTTCTGAGGCTTCCTGGTGATCAGGGACTCCAGCCTAGTAGACCCCCCTCCAGGGGTCCTGGCAGCCACCTGGGGAGGCTAACGATCTTGTGAAGCAGCAGCAGAGGCTCAGAGCCAGGCAGCCACTGAGTCACAAACCAGAGACCTGGCTCTTTCCACCACTTGCACTCTGCAACCCTCAAGACCACAAACCTCTGAACAGCCCAACAGTCCTCCAAAATTCCAGGGATGCTGCTGTTCCTTTCAAGTGGCGCTGTGGGTGCTGTGTGTGTCTGAGTGGGGACAGGGCCAGCGCTGTTCGCCACGTTATGTGGGGTGTACCCCGGACAAGCAGTGGCTTTTTCCTCCTCAGCACAGACATCATCCTGGTTGGCAGGCCACAATGTTTCACACGGAATTCCTTCCACCAAATCGATGTCTCATTAGGTTGTTTTAACTTCACGGAGTCATCCAGCGAAGATGACCATGCACAGACGAAGAAAAATCTGAGGTTCTTCCTACTGGGGAAGCAGTCAGCTCCACTCAGGAGCAGCGATGCGTCTGGTTGTCTGGGTCATTCAGTACCAAAAGCACTTCTGTTTCTCTACTTTGGCTCATTAGGAAGCAAAGCTCCAAGTTGTGGCTCCAGATGCAACCCACCTAAATGTATGAGGGATTAAACAGAGTGCCTCATCCTCAAGGAGCTCAAAGTCTAAAATGAAAGAGAGGGGCGCAAATGAAATACCAATGTGCTAGGTGCTAAGGACGGGCCAGTACTGGACGCAATGTGCAATGGACACAAACAGCAGGGTCGTTGGGAGCAGGGTGAAAGAGGTGATGCAGTTAACAGGTACTAATTGGTAGTTCCAAACCAGGCACAGGGACGTAAGGTAAAGCACAGGGATGAGAGTCAACAATTTTGTAATAACTACCAATGGTGCCAGGTGGGCACCTGAATTATCAAAGGGAACACTTTGGCACCTCTGTGAATGTACATCTGTTATGCTGCACTTAAAACTAATATACAATGGTACTGAATGCAAACTGTAAATTAAAAACATTTCTACTTATCTATATATATAAAAGCTTAAGCGACCAGCCGGTAGCTATGACACGCAATGACCACCAGGGGCCAGACGCTCAACACATAGACATGGAAACATGGAACAGACTGATGAATCTCGGAAGGAGGGAGGGGGGAGAGGGAGAAGAAATTAACCAAAGAACTTATATGCATACTAGAGGGTGGGGTCCCTCGGCCTGGCCTGTGGGGATTGGGCCGAAACCGGCTCTCCGACATCTCCTGAGGGGTCCCAGATTGCGAGAAGGCCAGGCCGAGGGACCACACAAGTGCACCGGG
>NW_006293088.1:391018-398722 GCF_000327345.1 Myotis davidii | reverse complement strand
TTCCAATGCTCAACTGTCCAATCCTTGTGTTCCTGTGTGAATTGCAGACATTTTATCTTGGTAACTGCAGATAGGAAAGGTGTTCGAACAGGCCTTCGGCTTCCATATCCCATTCGATGCAGTGTACGGCTAATTTGCCTACAAACGTCAGGTGGTCATAATAATCTGGCCACTGTGTGTGTGTGTGTGTGTGTGTACCCACGTTCAAAGGCTGTTAAATCGCATAGTTTACCCGTATCTTCAGAAAAAAATCACTTCTACTGTCGTGGTAAACAACCTGCTTCCCTATTTATAATGGTCTGGCCCTCTAGCAACTTCAGCACGAAATTATAGCTAATTTGCCTACAAACATCAGGTAGTCATAATAATCTGGCCACTTAGTGTATATAAAACGCTAAGTGTCTATCCGACCAGTAGCCATGACATGCACTGACCACCAGGGGGCAGACACTCAATGCAGAAGTTGCCATGATGTGACCATTTGAAAATAATGGATGGCTCTCCTGATAGGGCAAAGCCCAGGAAGGGGGTCTTCGTGCATCTCAGACGGATTATGCCTCCCAGCTCCAGCTGACAGGAACCCAGTATCCTCCTTCATCTCCAGAGCTTAGCCTCCTGCTGCAGAACTCTGATCCTTCAAGGTCAAATTCCTCTACAGTACTTCCCTGACCGTGAAGTACTCCTTACCACTAAACAGAACCCTGGGAGGACTGAGCTCTTTTGTTCACTTTGCCCTGAGTGAAACCCAAATGACCCTCCAGTCCCTCATCCACCTAAGAAACTGCAACAGCACCAACACCAGGAGCACCCACTGCCCCCTCCCAAGACTGTGGAGAGATACACACACCAAGGGTAACAAAAAAAATGACCAGAGAGCATTTGCACAAGCAAGTCCAAAGGGACTTAAGTTTCCTGGACACAGGCGGAATAAAAACTGAAAAGGAAAAAACCTTCCCCAAACAAAAGTAGGGGCTTCCAAGGAGACTTGCCGAGCGGTAAACATTTTGGAAAGAAGGAATTTTAAACACAAACAGAAAAGGGCAGAAAGTTGAGGCAGAAGAGCTATGCAACCACCGGGAGGCCCTTTAATTGGGGAAAGATTTGCAGAGCCTGGGAGCATCAGCAAATCTCCTGTGGTCTCAAGAATGGAAAGAATGTGGAAACCAATGGGTAATCAACAGGTCCAAATTCTGCTCTCACCAAGAATGAAGCACCTGGTCGTATCCCTTGCCACCTTTTCAGTGGTTCCGGTGATCCCTTAAATCAACAGAAGAGGACCACCTGGGAGAAGATGGGGTGGATTCTCTCCTCCCTAAGGTCTCACAGACAGCACACCGGAAAGCTCTTCTGTCAAGGTGTTTTGAGGCAGAAATGCAGGGGAAAACAACGCACGTCCTCAGACCTAGAGACAGTATTTGTCATCTGCGTGTATTATACGGCACTTCCACAAGTATTTCCAAGAGAAGCAGCTGCACATGGGCAGATGACCTGCACTAAAAGAGAAAAGTGATGTTCCCCTGCCCCACCCAGAGGGAATGCTTGCCTATCTGACCCCAAGTGGCACAAGCAGAAGCAAGCAGTTATGAAAAGAGCTGCCAGTTCTAAGTGATTTCTAAGGGTAACAAAGGTCGGGCACAGACCCTGCAGCCCTCTCCTCCACCAAAAGCTAAGAGTTTAGGGCAAATCGGAAGCCAGGAGTTGACTTTGGATTCCCTTGGGAGCAGTGGCTATTAGCGACCAAAGTTGTGAAAGGGGCACCGGGACTTGACAGAGCGCCTGGATGGTCTGATTCGGAAAGTCCTAGGCCAGATAAAGGCAGGTGGCACTGGCAGCTCCATAAAGCACTTGGTCTTCACAGAGCCAACAAGGTCACGGCTTCCAGGAAAGGACTGATGTGGGCTTTTCCTGAGGCAGGCGGGCACATGGAGTAATCTAGGAAAAAGGCACGTTTCCCAGCTCTAATCTTAAAATTGCAGATAATCAATTGATCTCTGTCCTTTCTCTTTTCCATCTAGAAAGTCTGACTGGCAACAAGCAGCTGATCCTCAGCGAACAGGAGTGTGTGCCCAGCACCTGCTTCTTGGCAAGGGACTCATGGGGCCTGAACCAATGCCCAAAGCTTACTAGGCATCAATTCACAGGTTGTAATCTGGACAGAAACAATGCTGCTACTCCACCTTTGCCCAGCTAACTCCCTTCCTCTCACCCTATTAGGAGGCATCTCAGGCTTCACCTACTACAAACAGCTTTCCCTGAAACCCGCCCACCAGAGTGGGCTTGGTGCTCCTGTGTGGTGCTTCCACAGCGCTGTGTTCCTCTCCGCCGGATGCTGGTATTACATCTATCTGGATATCTCTCTCCCTGTGACTATGGGCACTCCGACCCCGTGCTTCAGCTCAGGCTCCAGCATTCAGGAGGGGCTGGAGCATGCCTTTGGGAGTGCCCACTACATCCACACACCGGGGATACAAAGGTGAACAAAGTAGACAAGATCCCTGCCCTCAGGGAGCTTAACAGGCAGGAAAGAGTCATATCCTTAAGCGATTCCAACTGAGAGTAAAGGCGAGTGCCATGGCTGGTGACACTCTGAATGCAGATATTAGCTGTGACAGTGGTACAGGGTGGGGAGTGAGGCCCAAGCAGAGGTCTGAAGATAAGCAGAACCGGTATAGAGATGTGTTCCCAGCACAGGGGACAGCGTGCACAAAGAGCCAACAAGACAGGGCACAGGGCCTTTGGCAGACCCAACAGCAGACCAGTATAGCTGGAGTAGAGGGGCCTTGGGGAGGCAGGAGGGTGGACAGGGCCAGATCAAGAGTTCTCAGGGCTCAATCCGATGACACAGTGAGTCATGAAGGGCCACGGAGGGTCACGATCAGGGCTAGTTTTGGAAAGGTTGCTCTGGCTGCAGAGAGAGATGGTGGATGGGTGACTATAGGCAGGGAGGTCCAGAGGCTATTAGAGTAATCCGGTAACCTAGGGCGGGGTACTAGCAACAAATGTTCACTGATCTGCTCTAAAATAAGGATGCATGTACCTTCCCCTGACAGGCTGGATGCGGGTGGGCGGCACTCTTTAAAGTGACCACACTGGGCATGTGCAAACTTGTCTCCAGTGGCCTCCATAGCCTGAGCTGCACCCGATGCCCCTGGGGCCAGCCTCTCCCCTGGGCTCCCAGATGCAGTTCTTCTACATGTCACATGCCCAGCTGAACACCTTCACTGCCAAGATCTAAGAGGTAAGGCCCACTTGGTATTGTGAGAAGATCTCACTGCCCCACTCCTGGCTGGAGAACATTCACCCATCGACCTGGGCAAAGAGGAAAATGCAGGGCACAGGCCTCCTGAAAAGGACGGCTGAACTGCAGGGGAAAAGGCAAGGCATTCAAGCTGTTCCAATTCCTGCACTGCTCCTCCATTCACTACATGTTGTCACAAAGCGCACAAGGCAAGCTCACCACCATCATCCTTTCCTTCCACACAGCGGTTAGCACTTGTTTGCACCCAACACTGCACTAGGCACTTCACCCACACGACTTCCTTTAACCCTCACAACTGTCTTCTTGGAGAATGAGGTAAGTTCATAATTCTCTCCACTGTAGAGATTAGGAAACTGAGGCACAGAGCACCTAAAATGCTTACTCACTCCACCTAGATACTCAGGGCCCATCCACACCCAGCTCAGATGATCTTTAAGATTATCGATGATTTATAGCCTTTTCGTGTACTGCCACCTGGGCTACCAGGTCTGAGGACATGGGGTTGAGGTCTCCTGAGTTAATCGCTCAGCCTTTTCATCTCTAAGATTACACAGCTTAGAAAGTGTTAACACACAGTCCTCTACTCTCAGAATTTGGGGATGAGAGGGTTTATGGGATCATGAGCTAATATCTATCTAACATCAGTGACGGGACTATCTGGGGTCTGGGGATAAGGATGAGCATTACTTCATTCCACAGGTGCTTCGAAGCCAGAGGACTCTTCGGTGCTAAAAAGACAAAATGATGGCACACAATGAACAGGAAGTGCTTTAAGCCAACCCCTGTTGAATGACACAACCTGGAGACGTGGCTTCGTGTAGTGTTTAGAAGTAGGAAAGTCAATGACACAGGTATGGGCACGTTGGAGAAGTGGTAAGCCACTGTAAAGTGCCTGACACACCTCCCTCTCCCACCTTATATTCAGCACACAGAAAGGGGAAAATCCACTATGAAGGATGATCATTTCCAGCCTGGAGCAAATCTCCTCTAGGGGTTTGTTCTGAACCAGGAGTGCTGTTTCAGCTTCCAGTCAATAGTAATGAAGGTGCCTATACACTCCAGAATGAGCAGAGAGGGAGATTAGCGGTAATTAAATCTCCTCTGTGTTTGGCTCAAGTCTCTCCTCTGAGTGGACTGCTGTCAGATACTTATTCCAAAGCTGTCATCTGACAAAACTTCTACCACCACCATCTGTAACATCAATTCTGGACTTAGCTAGAAGGTTTCAATTAGGTAACAGGCCCACCAGGACCTAAAAATCTGGAGTTTCACAGATGCTGTTCACCTCTCTCCTGCACACCAAGCACCTAGAATTTGGTTGGTGATCATCTGCAGGGTGGGTGGGTGTGGGGCTGGACTGCCCCTGGATGAGGCCTAGCATGGGCAGGTCCTGTGCATGCTGTGATTGACAGGTCTCTAATGAGTCTTAATTGTGAGTGTGACAGGTCCAGGAAGGCAGCAACACATGTGGCAAAGGGACAACCACAAACTGCCCGACTAATGACTAAAAAGCGCCCGGTCTGATGAGGACTAATGACCCAAACTCAGAGGAGGGCAAACCCCTCCTCAGCCCTGCGCCCCGAACCCCTCCTCAGCCCTTCGCCCCAAACCCCTCCTCAGCCCTGCGCCCTTCCAAAGCTCTGACTCCTTTATGTAAGCCACGGCAGCCCCTGGGTGTACTGGAAGGCATCCCCACCTCCAACCTCCCGACGAAAAAGGAACAGGGACAGGGAGGTTGCTTGGTGGTGGCATCCACAGACACGGGAGGTCACATGATCATTACCATGGCCATTTCCATCTCCATCAGTATTTCATCTTTAACAATGGAAGGCCAGAACAGGAGACTCTTTCAGCCTGGAAAGGGGAAAAGCTACATTCTAGGAAACTGAGCAACTTCTTGCTGGTGCTAATCATCGTGACAATATCTGCATTCAGAGTCAGCTGTCTGCTGGTGGCCTGCAGTGACAGGAGAAAGCTGTTCCTGGGGAAGCTGTGAGCACAGACAGCATGGCGAGAGATTAGGCGTCTGAGTAAGATGGGCCTGGGGATGATCCTGACTCAGCTACTTACTAATTAGCTGTGAGGCTGTGACCAACTCAGTAAACCTCTCTCAGTTGTCTCATCTGTAAAATGGGGACAGAAGACTTGATTTGTGGTGTCCGGTTTGAAGAAACTAAATGTGTAAAGGGTCTAGAACAGTACCTGGCATCTGACAGTTATAAATGAAAAGTCAGGAGGCCAGCAGGGTTTTACTCATTTGCACAATGGCTACATTAAGCTCGTGCAAGTCTGATGTGACCTTAGAACCCCATGCGGACAGTTATTACAAGCCAGGTACTATGCTGGCATTTACAGTCTCTAGAACTCAAGGTCAGTGTCCTCACACCCATCTCCTAGATGAGGAGATCGAGTCTCAGGTCACACAGCTAAGATGTGGTGATGGTGAGAGGTGGGTTCGGTTGGGCCTGTCAATTTCGAGGTGCTCAACAAGATCACATCTACTGCTCCTAGGCAGACATTGCAGGCTAGCAACCTCAGACTAAGAGCCCTAAAAACACCTCACCAAGAACCTTGATCTCCAAGCATACTAAAATAGGCTTCTTCAACCTGGCACATAAAGCGAGTGTAGGAAGAGAGGGGGACTATTCAATAACCAATCTGTTTTCAAGGAATGTGCAAAATAATGGGCACTCTGCTTCTACCCATCCCGAACTTCCACTTCCTGGCTGGTGGCACCTCAGATGCATTTCCTGCATCATGCCTATGAACAGATAGCAGTAGGTGAAGTGCTAAGTAGCCTCCCCACCATGAGAAGGACTCAGGAGAGGCCCAGGAGGGGGAAAATGCCCTGGGACAGGGGACCATCACTGGGTGACTGTGAAACACCGTCACACGTGGACTTGGGCGTTCCCAAGCTGGAGAAAGGGATGCCTGGGGGCTGCGCTGGCCCTGTGGGAGCGGGAGGGAGATCTGAGATGTGGGTTTAAGGCATGAACAGGAGATTAGCAGTCTTGATAAAATGCTATTGAACACTGAATGGAAGTGAAGCTCGAGAAAGCAGGAGCCTGGATAACAGAAAGGGATCCTGAGGGCTTAGAGTTCACAGGTGTCCTGTCTGGATAACATACAGCTACCGTGTGGCAACTCTCAGTGCCCAAAATGAAGCGATGAGGTCAAACGACCAGTGAGTGAGGCTACCGTGTCAGCTGGCTTGTCAGACAACTTGGGCGGTAAGATTAACCTTAGGACCCCTCCTACCTTGTCTGACCATCCAACCATTTTAGCTTTTCCCTCAGGGCTTCCAAAGAACTCCGAGGGATACCTGGGAGCAGTTACGCATTCAGGGAACTGACGCACAGAAAAGAGTACCAGGAACCCACACCATCCAGGAAGCCCGCCCCTGCCAGCTCAGAACACAAGCACGGTATTAGGTATCTGTGGGATGACAAAAGTCCTTACTAGTCACGAAACCAGGCAGCCACCGTCTGACTCTGACCTCCTTTCTCACTTTGGAGCAAGAGGCACTGGCATTTCCCACAGCTTCCTGTTCAGGGAGCCCAAGCTTGATAGTTCAGAGAAGGCAGGGGAGGGTTTCATGACCATTTAAAGTGCCTCAATGGACAGCCTTCTCATCTCCCTTTCCAGGTTAAATAAACCAAGTCCCTACAATCCTGCGCTGGGTTATAAACCCCATCCTGTGAAAGGCAAGGCCGGGGCTGTGTCCACCTGTGAAAACACAGTCAAGAAGGCTGCCTGGGGGCTCAGGGCACAGCCCCTAGGCAGGCAGGACCCAGGGGTTAACAAACAGGCCTGAGAAAGCCTGCAAAAGTAATTAATGAAAGCATCAGCTAGCGTTTATTAAGCACCTGTCTTACACGTACACTTTATGTACACTCCTAAATCCTGGCGACTGCCCCAGGAATACCGTATTTGCCGGCGAATAAGACGACTGGGCGTATAAGACGACCCCCTAACATTTCCACTCAAAATACAGAGTTTGTTATATACTCGCCGTATAAGACTACCCCCTCTTCCGCACACCTTCCACACACCAAATAAAAGGTAAAACAATATCAGATTTGATTTTAACATTTTAATTTATATTCAAATGCTTATGACATGCAGGAAAACTGTCACAAGGCTGTATGTAATCAAACATATACATAAAACAGTGCAAGTTTATTACCGGTAATTCACTAAAGAAAACACACTCTATAGACTGGTACCGTAGATGCTTCTCAGGAACACAGGCAAGCAGCCCACAACCTAGAGGGACTGTCAATGATAGAAGTCAGATAACAAATAGAGGGAGAGAGCAAGTGCCGGGCACGTCCCTAGCAAGTTTGCTGGCGTGACAGCTTCACCTTAAAAGCCTTCAAACTCCTCTTCATCGAAATGGAAAGAAGATGGCGGCGATATAGGCAGACGCGTCCCCGGGCGGGGCC
>NW_006293088.1:390167-390850 GCF_000327345.1 Myotis davidii | reverse complement strand
CAGCAGCGCTGCTGATGCCTGAACAGTATGTGGAATGAAGTGGGCGGGCATCGGGAGGCCACTATGGCACGGGGCAAGCACTATGGGCAGTCTATCTGAAGTGTACCTGGCGTATAAGACGACCCCCCACTTGGAGGCATATTTTTCAGGGCCAAAAAATCGTCTTATACGCCGGCAAATACGGTAAATACCGTTTTCTTATCCCAATCTTGTGTATCGGAGGGAACCCTGGGAGGTGCAGCGACCTGCCTGAGGTCTGAAAGCTGGAAGGTGACAGAGATGGGACTCGAGACCCTGTCAGCCTTGTTCTGCCCAGGTACTGGAGACTGACTCGGGTAACTGCCAGAGGCCGCAGCCTGCTCCACTCTGCCGCACCCATACCCTATGGGGCAGTTACAGGGTCAAAGACCTGAGAGAAACAGATGCCACTTCTGCCAGCAAAAGGGGATCCTGAAGGTGGTGAAATCAACATAAGGGTATCCATGGTGATGTTGTTTCAGTCCAGGCAGCAGAACTCAGATACTGAGACCATCTGGCCCTCACTTTACAGAGACCCAGAGAGACCTGCTGATCACGTGGCAAGTGAATGGCAGGCCCAAAGCTACAGCCCAGGTTTCCTGACTTCCTGTAAGATTTGCTTACTGCATGCAGTGCTTTTCCCCACTCACAGATCCCTCCTGCTG
>NW_006293088.1:358571-390122 GCF_000327345.1 Myotis davidii | reverse complement strand
GCTACAAGTTTTCTGAAGCAGTTCTCCTTTGAGGAAAAAAACACAATTGGGAAAGCTATGTTTCTTTTTATGCCATTTTACCAGTTATGAAAATTTAAAACCTGGCTAACATCACACTTAAAGCCATTGCCAAAAAGGGTCTAAAGTCCAGGTCATTTGACATGTAGGTTATGAGCCTTTCCAGGAACCAATGTTTTCCAAAGTGGATTCCATGAAAGTAACTCAGAAAAATGCTGGGTTAAAGGAAAACAGGTTCTTTTCTTTCAAATGCAAGACTTCTCAGAACCCTTAATGTGACAGTATGGATGGCGAAACTCCTAGAGAGCAGTTAGTGTCCCTCAATTGCTCAGTCTTTGTTCCTCAAGAGACTCCACATCAAGGTGAGCTGACAAATTAATTCTACGGAGCCAGGAAAAGGGTGGGTTGCCTCCCGGAGAGGATGCAGTCCGTCCACTGAGCAGGAAGAAGGGGCATCAGGGAAGGACGCTCCCACCATCCTATCTTGTTTTACTATGCACTTTCCTGGCAAGTAGAGAAAAAAGGTTTGTGTGCATTGCCTCCTGTGAGTCACCTGTCTGCATGCCGAGCTCTTTGTCAGCAGCGTATTCCTACCTTTCTTTATTGATGGAGGTAACAGCACACAGTGGTTGGAAACCTGGCGTCAGAATGCCTAGGTTCAAAGCTTGGCTCCACCACTACTTGCTGACCTGGGACAAGTTGCCAAAGGCCCTGCTTCTCTTTTAGTTCAGAACTAAAGTGGGGACAATGACACTAACCACCTCAGAGGTGTTTTCTAAAGATTTTAGAAGATAATGTTCTTTGCCATAAGCTGCAAATGGTTTTCCAGAGTTTGCCCTTTGCTTTGAAGTTTATTTTGTTTAAACTTGTAAGTTAACTTTGCATATGCCAAAGCCTTCCTTTTGACGTTAGCTTCTATGTCATACAAATGCCTCCCCCATCTCAGTATCAAATATTACTGATGATTTACCTCTGGTTTCTTTATGTTCATTTACTATTAGTTCTTTAGTCCACTAGGAGTACAGGTACATGTTATGCAATAGATATTTGGCTCGTTTTCCTTCAAAGTTATTAGTGGTCTTGGCAGTTTTATTCAATAATCAATTATTTTCTCGTAGTGAAATTTGAACATCACTTGTACTATATCCTGAGTTATGGTATTACTGGGCCTGTTTCTGAGCCACCCGACACCATTCATTCTGGCCTCTGTTCTGCCCTCGGTCCAGAGCTCTGCGGTACGGCCCTCTTGCCCGAGGGAAGCATGTTATTCTAGAAATGTTCAGGACCAGGGGACATCTCATCAGTCTCCTGGAAACAGGCTTTGCTCCCCAAGGAACACAACACACACAAAGCAAATGGCCCCTGTACTTTCCTCCTCCATTCATTTGGGTTCATGCTTTAATTTTCTGAAGTGCTTGCGCAGGAGGCAATTCATCTCATTCTTAATGGACTCACATGAGGGTGTATTATTCTGCTGTAACAGAACTCACCGAGAACTTCGAATAGCTTCTGGCTGTATCTCTGGGGGAGCAGGTCAGGTGAGGGCCATTTCCCAGGAAGCCCCATTTCCTCTTTCTAAGCAAATCACAGCATTTAGACCAGTGGTTTTCAACCTTCCTAATGCCACGACCCTTTAATACAGTTCCTCATGTTGTGGTGACCCCCAATTTCATTGTTACAAATTGAACATAATTAAAGCATAGTGATTAATCACAAAAACAATATGTAATTATATATGTGTTTTCTGATGGTCTTAGGCGACCCCTGTGAAAGGGTCGTTCGACCCCCCCCAAAGGGGTCGCGACCCACAGGTTGAGAACCACTGATTTAGATGGTCTGCCCAGCTGCCACCTTGACACAAATCGAAACTGCGCCATTAGCTGGCAGGGTCCTCGCCTCAGCGACAGGGTGGGTCATGAAAGGCCTGTCCCTCCGGGGGCAGACCTGCGTGGGAGCAGAGGGCCAGGTCAGCACGTTGGTCCAGGGTCTGCTTTCTGGCTCTCCCGGCTGCAGTCACCACAGCTGCAGTCCATTCAGAGAGCGAAGGCTCGCATGACAAGGCTCACCACAACTTTCCAAGGAATGGAGTTCATTAAAATCCTGCTGGAGGCCCTTGGCTGGAATGCTTTTTCCCTTGTAAAGGGGACTGCGGCATTGTCGCCTGTAGGAAAGCTGGGGAACACAAGTCCAACAGAGGCGGCAGGGGTTGTTGCATAATTACCAATTATTAAATCCGTTCCCCTGCTCCTGCTCCAGAGACAGTGTCCAGCCTAGGAGAGAACACTTCCCGGCAAACTCTCTGACAAATGGGAGAAGGGAAGCCAAGTTCCCCTACTTCCAACGGAACCCCACAGGGCACCTCCCTAGGTACAGCAAATGGGGTGCAGCACAGACCCCTCCTGGCGTGGCAGGGCTACAGAGCAGGCTTGGCTCCACAGGCACCAGCCATGTGCATCAGTGCTGTGCGTCATGAGCCTCGGCAAAGCCATGTCCCAGGGGGGCAGGGCCCAGCTTTCTGGAGCATCAACTTGAGTTGGTGGAAAAAGCATTCTTTTTATATTAAAATCTCTTGCATATGGGCATGTAATGAATTGGAACACAATTTTTTAAAAAGACTAAACAAAATTATCCACTTGAGGCAGCCACTTTGGATTTGCCCCCAAAACTCCACACATATATTTGCTCCCTTCTGTTGTCAAGAATACTTTGGGGAAAGAATCTGAGCAGTAAGAGGCCAAGGGAAAGGCGGCCAGAAACAAGTCAGAAGAGACAGCAAAGCTTGTGCTGACTGGGCACAACCACCACAGAGCCTAGAACACCTTCACTCAAAGACAAACATGCCTGCTCAGTATCTGTTCAACAGGTAACAGAGGGCATGGCCATGGCCAAGTCTTCCTTCTTCTAGAAAAATCTTCCCTGAATTCCCCACTAAATGCACACACTATGGAGGAAGGCCTCTCATCTTGCGCCCCCAGCACCTAGAATGGTGTGTCTGGCACACAGATGTCAAACACAGAAATAACATCTTGGTTCTGTAGCTCGATGGTCACTGGGAAGACCAAGTGGCTGAGAGAATCCAACCGAAGTCATTCTGTCAGGGATCAAGTTTTAGGATTCCCGATCTTTTTCTTTTTTTCCCGTGAAAGGGGAGTCAAGGAATAAAGGCTGCATTTCCTCCCAGGGTGAGCACAGTACCTCACTCAGAGGTGCTCAGTAAATGTCCACTGAATCCATTAACTTTTCACCCACTTCGGCTAAGACCCCTTTGGAAAGGAAAAGACATTTTAGGTGTTGCATCTGAAATTAAGGAGGAAAAAATGCTGGTAGAGACTGTTTTAAATGGTGATAACAACGGGGAAACTAAGCAAGGAAATGCACTTAGTTTCACTGCTCACACTTGAACTAAACCACATCACATTTGGCCTTCAAGATCTTCAAGAGCCAGCACGTCTTCATCACCTGGGAACAGAGCTGAGTTTGATGCCATATTCCACACAGCAGTCATGGGAAAAATAATTTCCAGGTTTCATTGGTTCACCTACTGGAGTCTGAAATCTGAGTACCCATGTTTAGCAGAAATCAGACAACCAGTAATACTAATGAACTATTAAATATACTATTAGCCTTAATTTTACCAACCAGTCATAGTGAGTGGGAGTTCACAAAGAGCAGGTTCTTAGAAGCAAAGCTGTGTCTCCACCCACTTGCTCACTGAGCCCCAATGCCTAAGTGTACCCCATTCACTCCAGCCTTCTGATCTGTCAGGGCCTCCTGCTCCTTTGCTACCTGGACTAGATGTGGACAATTTCTTCGAGCTGTTCAAAGTAAAGGTACTGCTGAGGCTGGCAGTGCAAGCCCTCTGCCCAGCTGGCCCTTTCTATTTCTGGAGGGCAACCCTGGCTGCTGAAAAGAGGAATGTACAGAAATGAAAACTGATCAAGTTGTCAACTCCCTCCCTGGTCAGAGCGTCGGAATGTCTCTTTTCACCTTCAGCCTGCAAGTCTGGCTTGGGTGCTTTCCCAATGCTGATGTCTTCCCCTTGCTTGGTTAGAGTCTGGGGACACCCAAGAGCTGGACCTTTGAGTGACTATAGCAAAGAAAGGAATTAAAAAATGAAGTGGCCAGTGCAAGTAGAGACTTTCTGCCTAGTTAAACAGATTTAGGGCTATTTTTGGTTTGCTCTTAATAAGGCAAAGGATGGAGGGCCTGCTGGGTGCCAATTTGCAGAAACAAACTCCTTCCTCAGCTCAGGGCTCAAAATATACCCCAGCTATTGCTGCCAATGTGTAGAGCAAAGCCTTAGAAGGTCAACGTTTAGGAAGCCAAGGGAGCATCTTAACATCACAGGATTCTTGGCCCACATGGACCTATGCGTATTTTTGAATCGGCTCAACAATGGGTTTCGGTGGGCTTTACTCTAGTACAACGGGATTAATGTGTAATGAAATGATGTTTGGGCCATCTGCAAAAGGAGGTCATTTCCCACCAATCAGAGTAAGCATTATAATCCCAAGGCAGCAAAAGTTCTGATGCTGGAAAGAGAAAAGAAGAAAGCAAGCTGATCCGGCATGATAAATTGGGCTGCCTTGGCCTAGCTGCCAAGCACACGCCACATTTCTCTTTAATACTACACTGTAATCGGACCACTGGCGGACTGGGTACATCTGCCTACAGTTCTCTGGCTCCAACATCTGAGAGAGGCCATTCCCTTCATGGGGAATGCTGGCAAATCCTAACATTCTTGTCAGTCTTAAAATTGGAGACTTTTCTTGAAAACAACTACCTCCCTTTCATTATTTTAGGCAGGTGAGCATGGGAGGAATGATTGCAATTTGCACCGAGAGGTGCATTAGCGGCTTTAAAAACATCTGACTGATCCCAGATTCCATGAAACAAAGGCCTGAATACATTGCTTGACGGAGCCATAACAGTGTGAGTTTTCTGAAATTACAGCTTTGGGAAGAAACTAAAACTGCAAGTGAACCTCAGAGCCACAGCAGTACACTCAGCACAGACCAACTCTTACAAGAGTAAGAGAATTCTGAAAATCCAGTTAAAAAAAAACCCCACACCTGTCATTCCCAGGGAAAATAGAAGAAAAACAACAATGATTAAAGGAAAACATTCAAAGAAGTAAGTTCTAGGACTGGTCATAGGATCCAGTACAAAACCAGGCCAAATGCTCCTATATACCTCAGTGCAAAACAAGGACCTGAAGCAGACCATTAATCAAAAGTGGCTTCTGAAGCATGTCAATACAGCTTTAATGAGGCGTGCTTTACCAGATCCTAATTCGCTGAAAAGTCATGCTTCATTTCCATTTGAACATTCATCATACTTCATATTTAAAAAAATTAATGAGAACACCGATTCCCCAGGCCATTCTGGATGATGGGAGTCTATTCTGGCCTCTTTTTTAGCCTTAGCAGGTAGATGGGGCCCAAGGTTGGCCTCCAGACAACTGGTGAGGGGAAGTCAGTGCCTCTCCAGCAAAAGTGAACTGATACTCCTAAGTGGTCTGGCTCTAAGAAAGGAATGTCTTTCAAGTCTCTAAGTGTTAATTTTAATTATGTGAAAATTTTAAAAAATATATTTTTATTGATTTCAGAGAGGAAGGGAGAGGGAGAGATAAAAACATCAATGATGAGAGAGAATCATTGATCGGCTGCCTTCTCCATGCCACACACTGGGGATGGAGCCAGCAACTCGGGCATGTGCCCTGACCAGGAATCGAACCATGACCTCCTAGTTCATAGGCCGACGCTTAAGCACTGAGCCACACAACGGCCGGGCATTTTAATTATGTGAATTTTAAATTATCCATAATACATCTTTTTTAATACTTTAGCTTACTAATGAATTATTTAACAGTTTTCCCCAAACAGGTAAGACTTGACACACCAGGAAAACACACCATATTTAACCTGTCGCTAAGTGTAAGTGATCAGGCCCAATGTATCCAGCAGTTACCCCAGCAGGAGAAATCGGGATTCCTGTTGCTGCTCAGCCACACCACCACCCTGGCTTCTTCCTTAGAGTCTAAATCACCCCAAAAAGATGAAGTGGTCATATATACATTACGGAGAGTCAAGGAAATGGTAACATAAATAAAAGTATCCAGCTCGTTCCCACAACCTACACCTGCCTCCATCCCCTTTCCAGCCACATTCTACTGAAGACAAAGTTAAATGTAGAAAGGCAGTGCACTCTGACAGTAATCTATGAGCTGCTGCATACAACATCATGTATCAGGGACAGACACAGTGTGGCACTTCAACCTGGGTTCGAGCCTCCTCCTGCAAACTCAACCTCAGGGCTGATCTCTCCCGCCCAGTATTTGGCAAAGGTGAAAGGTGGCTCCTTCATTCACCATCAATGCTGCAATTTCCTGTTGAGCCCAAGTACAAGTGGCACATGCAGCAAGGGAACCAGCCGACCAGGTTTCCATAAAAGCAGCAACGTGCACATCTCTGAAATGAAGGATGACGAGGGAATCACAGAGAAAATACACAGCTGCAGTAAAACACTTCAGTGGCCATAAGAACAAAATAGCCTGTTAAACACCAAGAAGAGTCTACTGAGAAAATTTTGCTCATCATCCATCCTATGTTTGGTTTATTTCTAAAACACAGTCATAACTAAATTGGCAAACTAAACTTAAACTCCGCTAAGCACACTTTCATGCTGAGTTTAAAGAAAAAGAAGCTTCTGCTGCCGACCAAATTAGGGATCTGATCTTACCTTCCACCTTTGCCCATCTCTTCCACATATGATTCACCAAAACCCTCCAACCGAGAAAAAGGCAGACATACAGCACTTCTAGGCTACATCTGGTAATACTGCCTTTTAGCACTGCTGAGAGTTAAACACAGACACACAGGTAAACTGCTGAGCACAAGTGTTGCTACAAAGCTCGGTAAGGGGGCTGGTGGTGACAATTAGCACCACATCAAATTAAAACCCTCCTTCTGACTTTCAAGGACACATCCTACCTATCCAACTTTATATTTCATTATTTCCCAACAAAGACTGTTTTCTCTGACTCCTGTCCCCACAACTCACATTTCCTAGACACATGCCCAAATTCTACACAAAATGAGATCTAACCAACCCAATGTTCGGGCCGATGTTTAAAAACCAGGATATATTACATATAACTCCAAATGTAGGGCTCCTCCAGAAAAATCTGAAAATAAGCAACAAACACCATATTCCCACAGGGCACCATGTGCCTGGAGCAGAGGGGCCACTGCTCTCAGATGGAGCCTGCCAGCCAGACCCCTTGTTTACACGAAGTCCACTTCAGTGTTTTATGTCACCTCCCTGGCTCTTGGTTTGTGATCCCCGATTCTGAACATATAGAAGGTTTATCTGCATCACATTCAACCTTCTTTCTTTAGTACGCATCTAAAGAATGTATTTGTCCAACAGGACCCATCATATTTTCCATTTTCCTCTTCACCGCCATCACAAGCACCTATATAGCTGGCTTTCTTGTCTGGATCATTTACCTCAAGAAACGTCCTTCGTCCCACTTCCTGAATTATTGCACACAAAAGATAGCAAGTTCACGTGCTATCTTCAATAGGCTCCACTCTGTCTCACACAGCTGCCTCTAAACTGGGAGTCTGTGTCCCTGTAAACATAAAATAGCTTCACTCTGGACCTTCCAGACCACTGTGAAGAGTTTGACTGGTGAATGACATGCGCCTCCTGCAATTCACATGTTTTCCCTAGTAAAACTATTCTGGAATTCATGCAATGAAATTAAATATATCATTACAGCACATGAACAAGTTTTCAAACCTCACCAACGAGCCAGGATTGGCAACTGATAATTATATTCAAGAAGACATGGGGCAGAGGAAAAGAACAGAGGACTGGGATTCAGGGCTCAGGTTCCAAGGCTAGAACTCACTGGCCAAATGATGCAGTAACTCAGTTGGCCTCTAGGGGCCTGCTTTTATTTTATTTTACCTTTTTGAATATTTCCCATAGCTTCACAGATATTTTTTAATACTTTTGAGCATTTCAAAAAATAATATGGTGACAGTTAATCTGAGGCATCATTTTAAGACCGATGATTTTGAACCTCAAAAAAAACTAGATATTAAGAAAATAGATGTGATGAGCTCTCTTCAAAAACTGACTTTTGTGTTTTATGCCGTTTCACACTAGAAGTGAAGCCACCCAAGCATTCCCCAGGGTGGATTTTCATGCTGCTTGGGCGTGGGAACTTCCACTGTGGCAGAGAGACTACTAAAGCCTGACACTACCCACTGCTGACTGCTCGCTGCATGTGTGGCCACCTCTTCTCCGTGCCTGAAGGTGAGCTTCTAGAAACTGAAAATAAGCCAGTGGGGGGAGGAGACAGGTTGTAATCAACCTCAGAACTCCTGCCTTGGGCTTGTTAACACGGGGGAGGGTGCTGAATGAACCCTATGAAACCCATCTTCTCTGTCTGGAGGCGTGTCATGGTGGTGTCTGGCTGGAGAGACAGGTTTCCTGTGTGTTTTGAATTCTGCATGGGAAAAGGTACACAAAAGCGACCAATTATGAGCCCTAGCCCCAGATGAAGCCACACGAACAAGGCACGTACCAGGTCGATCAGGTCACTGAGGTTTTTCTCAATTTGCTGTGGAGGCAGGCGCCTCATTAAGTCCAAGGCACAGTCCAGCTGCTGATCACTCTGTGAAAAAAGAAATAAAAGTGTCTAAGTCGTTTTGCCAACAGAAATACCAAAAACTCTCTTATAACAACATTTTTGCAGTTTCAGCTTGCTCAAGGTATGCTAAGACCAAGGAGGCCTGCAGTGGGCCCTCGGTCCCGTCTCCTGGAGGGACACTGCTAGTCTCTCTTTGACAGCAGTGTCTGTCTCAAGTGGAGGCGTCCAAAAGACAAGCAAAGAAGTGGGAAGCAGGCCAGAGAGTTCAGAAAGTGACCCTGTTCTACCCACATCAAAGTGTCATTGGTTTTTCAGCAGACCATGGGAGATGCAGATGTATTAACTCCCGATGGGTTCTGCAGTCAGCATGCTCGAATAGCAGATTAAGCTCTATCCTTTGCTATAACCTGGATTTAAACAGGTAACATTAGGTAGCACCACCAGGCCAGGTTCCTTGGTGAGCTCCAAGCCAGGGAGAAAGCCAGGCAAAGAACAAGCAGCAAAATGCACACAAAGGTTCAGTGCTTCAGTCATTCACTAAAGCTTGGGACATTTTCCCTGGTGCCAGGCCCTTGCAAGACAGACAAAGACCTGAACCAAACCACTTACGGCCAAGAGGTCACACTAGCTGGCCAAGTGGCCACAAGGCAATACACTGGCGTCACTGCTGCGCAGGGGGCCTGGGAGGATAAAGACTGCTCTCGTTTACCGAGCACCTTCTTTCAGCCCTGTGTGCTTCACAGAACTCTCTTCATCTAATTTCATGATGCAAATATTTACTGAGAGCCACCCTATGCCAGTCACCACAAATATATAGTGAATGGTGAAGGAAGAAGGAACAATTAAGTGGGGGCAAGACTGGTGAAGTGCAAAGTAAATTCAGTGCAGAGTGGGCTGTAACAAGAAGGCCGGACCTCAGGAGGACCAACAAGAAATAAGGTGAGAAAGGTGGGCCAGGTAAAATGGTCAAGACTCTGAGGAGTACACAGAAGGCAGATGGAGCCCCCAACACTACCGGTCAGAAGCACTATCTCATCTGTATCCCGATTCTGCTCTGGGCAGGCAAATCTCAGGATTTTTTAAAAGCCCTAAATCAAGAAGCTAAGGAATCTTCACAAAATATACAAAGTAATCCTGGAAATGCCACGTTTGGCTGTAATGAAATACAACCTTTGACTATGACCTTCTACACTCCTGATATATTAACTTCAAACAGGCTCAGGGACAAGGATCTACTTTATATTCACCAAAGACATATTACATTAAGTTAACTGGAAGCAATTTGATTTTCAGGTAACTAATATGGCATATACAGCAGGCTATTTAAAAGGGGGGGGAGGGACTCATCCCCCCCACCCCGCTCAAGGTGGTTATCAGTGACAATTTATTCTGGGACCCACAACACACTGGCTACTGCAAAGAAACACACACACACACACACAAAAACACATACACACCAGGAATTTTGTAGCACTTGTTTAGCTTAATGAAACATTGTAGCAACCATGAATTTCCTACTTGTGCCATGCCTTCTATGCTAGCCAAGGCCACAGTGACATGCGTCTGGCTCGCTGGCATGGGAAGACATTTTAACACCATTTCTAAGGTCGAGAACACAGACCAGCTGATTTGACACTACTGAGACATATTCCATTCCCAATTCTGCCATTCATTAACTTATAGCCTTGGGCAGAGTTGTTAGTCTCTACAAGCCTCTATTCATAAAATAGAAAGCATACACTTTATAGGGTTCTTGCAATGATTTAGTTAATACCTGTGAACTGTTTAATTCATAGCAGTATGTTTCCGTATGTATGCAAATACATGTCTTAAATGTTTTAAAATAAAAAATATTTTATAACATTCGCCGCAGTCAACCCAACCCCGAAGCCTTTCCTACTGCTCTAAATTGGAGGTAGGTGTTCAAACCCATAGTTGTGCAAGAATAGAAAACCTTAAATCATTCAGGTAGGCTAGTTAAAAAGTATAAACTAATGAGCTAAAGACCTCACCAAAGAAGATATACAGGCAAATATACATGAAATAATGCTTAACATCATAGAAATGTAAATTAACAATGAGATACCATTAAACACTTGTAATGTCAATAATATTGTAATAACTATATATGGTGCCAGGTGGGTACTGGAAATATCAGAGGGAACACTCTGTAAAATATTTGATTGTGTAACTATTATGCTGTACACCTGACATTAACACAAAATAATAATGAATGCAAACTGTAATTGAAAGTAAAATTTAAAAATAAGAAAAAAGCAATGAGCTATCAAGCCATGAAAAAAACTTAAATGTAAATTACTAAGTGAAATATTAATATATCAATCTTAAAAGGGTACATAATGTGGGATTCCAACCATATAACATTCTGGAACAGACAAAACTGTAAAGACAGTAAGAAGATCAGTGATTGCCAAGGGTTGGAGGAGAAGCAGGGATAAATAGGCAGAGCACAGTCGGTTTTCAGGGCAGTGAAACCACTCTGTATGACGCTATAAATCAGGGGTCCTCAAACTACGGCCCGCGGGCCACATGCAGCCCGCCGAAAACATTTATCCGGCCCGCCGGGTGTTTTTGCCGCTGCTGCCTGTCCTACTTAGCAGCCGACTCGTCCCGGGCCCGCGGTGCGCATGTGTGGCATGTCTGAGGGACAGTGAACTGGCCCCATTTAAAAAGTTTGAGGACCTCTGCTATAAATGGTGGATATGTGTCATTAGAAATTTGTCCAAACCCATAGGGGAGGCTATGCATGTGTGAGGACATGGTTTATATGGGCAGCCTCTGTACCTTCTGCTCAATTTTGCTGTGAACCTAAAACTTTTTTGAAAGGTGTAAACTAGTGTTTCTTACAGGGGCTGATTTTGCCCTTGCCACAATCCCTCACTGACATTTGGCAATGTTTAAAGACCATTTTGATTGTCATCACTGGGAGAGGGGAACCTACTGGCATCTCATGGGTAGGGACCAGGGATGTTTCTAAATATCCTATAATGCACAGGAAAGATGCCAACAACCTGGCCCAATATGTAAGTAGAGTCAAGTTTGAGAAACCTTGGTTTAAAACAATCAGTTTTGGGGACTAAAGACTCAAAGCAAAGCTAAGGCCACAGAAAAATTGGACATACAATTCTAATTCGCAGACCATTTACAACTCCTAAAAACATCTGGTCTTTGGAAATATTCTGAACTTGGATATTAACAATCTTCCTGAGAACTAAAATAGAAATTTAGACAAAGTAAGCCTAGCTACACTGAAGCTTAAATCCAGAACACACTGGGATTCAGAAGGGATCAACTAGAAGGTGAGCAGTGCATTACCTAGGAAAAGAAAAGCTGTAACTTGGCCAGAGAAGGTCAACAGGAAAAGACATTGCTTTAACCCTCCACAGAGCCTGTTCAGACCGCCAAGCTCAATATGCTGATGGCAGCCTCACCCCACATGCCAGCGCTCGTAAAGGCTTCCTTCCAGACAGCCCTCTGTACCTAGCTGAAAGCTGCAAAGTGGTTTAACTCCTATTTCGCATTAATCCCAATTAATCTTAATTGGCAATATTTCACTACAAATTTCTAAGGTTAAGGATATCTAATTTTCATTAAATTAGTAAATGACTAAAAGCTTCCCATAAGGCAAGCAACATGGGAAAACTTAATGACAGCTTGTAAAAAGTTAAAATTAGAGTTAACTGGAACCCTTTGTGTGGGAGTCATCCCAAATCCTGAGGGGTCCAAACAGGAAATGGCACAAGAGAATGAGGAAAACATGGATGATCTAAGCTCCATGCATCAACACGAGTGACCCCAGAAATAGACTGATGGTGGGAGTGAGGAAGCAAGCTAGGATGCTGCCACTTTTATAAAGCTCAAAAACAAGACATACTGAACTAGAGTTTAGATATAAACACACACACGTGTGTATGTGTGTATTTTAAACAACTATTGCAAGGCTTTTTTTTCCTTATTAGCTAAGACAAGGGAATGATAAATATAAAGTTCAGAAGAGTGAGAAAAGTAGTTTTAAGAGGAAAAGGCACTAGGGGAAAATAAAATTTGATATTTATGTAGATCTTGCATAAAATGCTGGATTTGAGCGTTTCATATCATGATGCTAAGTCTTACATATATGTTATGTTCCTTTATGGTTATTAGCTAAAAAAATGCTTAAGTTGATTTTTGTGTATGACATAAGACTGGGGTCCAGTTTCATTCTTCTGCACATGGCTGTCCAATTTTCCAAACACCATTTATTGATGAGACCAGCCTTTCTCCATTGTGCATTCTTGGCTCCTTTGTCGTAAATTAATTGACCACATATGAATGGTTTATTTCTAGGCTCTCTACTCTGTTTCATTTTCATTGTTTTACTTCACTAAATATTTTTTCCAAGATAACTAAAAAATAAAAACACAGAGAAAGATAAATATCACATGATCTCCCTCATTTATGGTTTTTTTTTGGGGGGGGGGATAAGGACACATATGTAATACCTTAATCAATAAAGAAATTAAAAAATAAAAACAAGAACAGGCAAAGACAGAAATGGGTTTCATAAGCTAAGCCAAGGTCTACCCTGTCACTTGATGTCTGTGAGACAACCCTGTGGCCTAGGATTTGGGCTAGACGGCTGCTAGAGTCCTTCTGGATGGGTCCCATATCCAACAGCAAGTGCAGATGCACCCACAGCGTCCCACCTGTCCTGCCCTTCAATAGCCCCCTGAAGGCTTGCAACTAGGTTTCAATTCAACCACCATGCCTTGAGTGCCAAGCCCTGTGAGTCAGGCCCTGAACTAGGCCCACTGAAGGAAACCTAGTTCCAAACCTCAAGGAACCAACCACGCACAGAATAGCAAAGAATCAGAAGGCTGTGCAGCGTGTACAAGAATGGGACACAGAAGGTGCAGAGACGAGGCATAGTTCATAGTACACTGATTTGGGCTTCTTCATGGGTCCATTTTCCCCTGGGATTCCCCACCCTGGTTACGTCTAACCAGTGGCTTCCTACTCATTTTGTATCCTGTCACCCTGTGACTAAGGGCTCTGCACGGGATGGCTCCTTCAAAATCCTCCCTGACCCTGGACACCTCCTTCAGAAAACGAACTTTACCAGTTCCACCTTCACTGGTGGTGTTTTCCATGTTGAAAGGTAAATAGTAAAAGAATGACCATTTCACTTCACTCCGGAATCCTCTGCCCGTTCAATTAGTCATTATTTGAGTGTTTCCTAGGTGACAAACACTGTTTTGGATGTTGAATGGTGAGCTTAACAAAGTTGCTGTCTTTAGGAAATGATGGTGTAGTCGAGATTCATATGGCAAAGAAAAATAAAAAATAAAATACAAAATGAGTCCTTGTTAGGATGTCAAAGAATAAGGAGGGACAGTTTCCCCACTGTAAATTGTGCTATGAACATAGGGCTGCATACATTCTTTTTGATTGGTGTTTCGGGTTTCTTAGGATATGTTCCTAGAAGTGGGATCACTGGGTCAAATGGCAGTTCCATTTTTAATTTTCTGAGGAAACTCCATGAATGTGCTTTTTAAAAACAGTGCTTGTAATTTCAAGGACAAGCAGTAACTCCGACTGCTCGGATTTCCGAGCAGAAGTCCTGCTTGGCCTGCTCTAGTGACTGGTTGTGGCAGATCTGTACTTAACAGCATCTGTCTACACATAAACAACCAACCAAAGCTTCGGGGCCTTTACAGTTTGTTCTCAAGTTCATTGGGACCTTTACTGGTTTACATTCCCTAGAGGCTCAGCAAATACTTCACAGACAGCACAAAGGTAAACTGTGCTGGAGCCCAGGCTGGTTTATCACAAATTTATGGGGTCTAACTTAGCATGGTTTGCCTTGTATAATCTGTGACCCAACAAGCAACTTTGTTTAAACGTTGAATCTGCTCTCTGCCGTGTGGCTGAGGAACAATTTGTGCTGGGGGCTATTTGGAGCAAGATTCACTGGCCAGCCCAGACAACCATTCATCTGTTGGTCACTCTGGAAAACTGTAGTTTGTGCTAATAAAAAGAAGGTGTTCCTTCCACTGAATGCCCTCTGATTGATCTTCTGGGAGGGGCGCAGTGATGACAGCCACACACAGAGGGAGGTGGCTCACCACGCACAAACACAAGCATTCCCTTCTGGTGACTTTTCGTTCCCATGGGAAAACCCAATACCCTCTTATCCAGTGACTCAAAGCCACAGTGGAAGACCATGTGTCAGGTCAAGTCTCCTTTAACCTTCTGGAGTCTACTGTAAATCACCATGGCTGGCAAATGTCATCTTTCAAAAATTGAGGTGAAAACCACTCAACATTAAATTAACCATTTTCCAGTACACAATGTGGTGGCTGAGTCAATGTCACTTTGGTCACCATGAAAATGTATTCACTTTACAAGTCACTGCTTTACAAAATATTCTGCCAGGATCAAGAAATTCTGATCTGATGGACGTTTCAAGTTCACCCAAACCTTGAACCCTCATTCCTCATTTTACAGATGAATAACGAGGTTCAGAGAAAGTTGTGCAAGGTCATCTAGTCAGTGGCAAAATCAACACTTGAACCCCTATCTTCATGTTGAGAGGTTTCTACTATACCTCATGTTATCTTTCCACTTGATGCAGGCACTGAGCAACAGTGTGTCGGGGTAGGCACTGGGGACACAGAGCTGAACTGTTCAGACATGGTCCCAGCCTTCCAGGGGCTCGTGACCTCAGGAAGAAGGCAGCAGAAGATCACAGCAGGAAAGAAGGATGATGCCAACACACTCTACACTCGGAACGACTGACATGCCAGCTACTCCATGATCACTGAGGGGCTGGGAACTCCTCCCAGTGACCTTCAGATCATACACCCTGGGACGTGGCCCTGTACCTGCTTCCTAAACCTTTCTGCCTGTCAGGCTGTCAGCTACACTCCTCATCTACTGTGTTGCTTCTAATCTCCCATGAGTTCTGAAATTAGAAAACTATTCTTTAAAAAAAGAAAGGACTCTGTGAGAAGGAATAAACTGTAGATTCCTCATATAACTTGGGGACCAGCATCACAGCCCCACATTTGTCAGCACCCTGATAGCACATGAAGGTGGTGTGTGTGTGTGTGTGTGTGTGTGTGTGCGCGCGCGCACGCACGTTTGTTCAAGGTTAAGGGCGCACAGCTTTCATCCCTTTCTCAAAGTCTAAGACTCAAAAGGCACAGATGTGATCTAATCATAAAAATTCTTATTCTCCCACTCATCCTGCAGGGTGGGACTAAGCAAGTCACCACTTAATCCCTTGGAGCCTCTGTTTTTAAAACTTTAAAACACAGGCCTAACAACACTCTCCACCTTGCTGGGCCACTGAGAATGAGGTAATGCGTCTGGCACAGTGTCTGACCCGAAAGGGTCCCTCCAGCCCAACCGCCATAAATGGCAGGACTCTCCCTGAGTGAAAAGCATATGGCTTATCTGCTAGGCTGTTCACATAAACGATGCTGGGTGCTCAAGGGCCCTTTCCTCCCTGATATTTTGCTCATTTGACGCAGGTTTTCCATTTAGGCTGCCAGGAGTCTCTAGAAAGGTAGGCGGGGTGTTATTTCAGTTTCCAAGTCATTAAGCACCAACAAAGAAGGGCAGACTTCCACAACTCTCACCCCACACGGTGCCCTGCCCTGTTCACGAGGGAGCGCATGGGACTAATGGAGCCCCTACAGCCAAAAGGAGAGGAAGGGAGAGAACCTTCTGGGCAGAAAAGAGTAAGAGCTGACCAAATTCTTCCCTTTGTTTCTGTTCTGTTCTCTTCTTGTTCAGCTTTCTTTCGGAAGCCCTTTGACCCATCTCTCCAGGCCAGGATGGCACCAAGAAATACTTCCACCCGCTCACCTTCTCCCTATTTACTGGTGTTCCCAAGCCCATCTGAGGCCATCGAAGCCAGACAAATGGGACTGCCCTAGCAGAGCCCCCAAACCACCGCAACACCCCACCCAGCAATGAGAATTTCCAACCGCCTCATTCCCTGGTGCATTTATCTGGGAGCAAAACTTAGCAACCTACATACAGGCTCTGTGTGGAGTACTACAACAGCCATCAGCTGATTTTTCCCTTACACATCCCTTCAGGGAGTGAAAGACCCAAAATGAATCACGCTCAGGAGGTGGAGCTCATTGCTGTAGTGTGGGTTAGAAAAAGGATAGCAAATTCATCGTTTATGGCCCCCAAATCTCTGCAGAACACAGAGCAGTTTCTCTGTGTTCCGGGATCAAAGTTTACCTGGTAAACTGGGTGGAACGGCAAACATTCTTGCAAGGGGTTAGCAATCAGGGTATGAAGGAGACACAACTGTGCGAGCAAAGCAGCGTCACTGCGCAGCAAGGGGAGGCAGCAAGAAGCACGGGTGTTAGCTGGTGCTCTTCTGCTGCCCTTACGAGCAGGTGCCCGTTTCCTCCTGCATCCTCCACCCTTGTCCACCTCACTGACACCTCAGAAAGCGTGCTGACCCCTGTCTCAAGCCTTGAAACCTGGTTCCCTATCAGCATGCAGCCTACAAGCAACTTCTGCTGCTTTTTATGATTCTGCCATGCAGAGCAGAGGGGATGACTGCGCAAGGAAACACCCAGGTCAGATGACAACTGACAAATCCATTGCTCCGGATGCTGCCTGCCAGATTTCTCACGCACTGTTCTTGGCTCTGCTAAGGAGCCAGCTGGGCGAGTGAGCATTTTATCTTGGGTGTGCCTCCCTCTACCTCTCCAGAATCACAGAACCATAGAAATGTTAAGCTAAAGGGGACTTTAGAAACCATCTAAACAGCAATTTCTTTTTTTGTTGTTATTAATCCTCAGCAGAGGAAATTTTTCCATTGATTTTTAGAGAGTGGAAGGGAGGGGAGAGACAGAGAGAGAGAAACATCTAAGTGAGAGAGACACATCGATTGGTTGCTTCCTGCCCGTGCCCCAACCAGGGCCAGGGATCGAGCCTGCAACCGAGGTACATGCCCTTGACCAGAATCAAACCCGGGACCCTTCAGTCTGTAGGCTAACGCTCTATCCACTGAGTCAAACTGACTAGGGCAGCAGCAACTTCTTTTTAAAATAAAGAAAACCAAGACTCGGACTTATCATCACTAAGACTTATATCACTAAATAGTAAATGAATCAGGACCAGAAAACAAATTTTTTTTTTTTAGTTTTATTGCTTAAAGTATTACAAAGGGTATTACACATGTCTCCTTTTTTCCCTCACCTTGACAATCCCCTGGCCTCCCCTACACCCCAGAAAACAAATTTCTTGATTATGTAATCATAATCAAAAATTTAAGAATATAACTACACTATGTTAAAGAATACTTATATCTCATCTATATAATTTTATTTTCCAAATTAATTGTTTTTATCAAGAATACTAAGTGTCCAAAATACAAATTCTGAAAGGGGAAGTAAAGAAACTAACAGCTGCTACGGGCATACCATAAGCCAGGCAGGCATGGGTGGGTTTTGGGAGAGCCTCACAAATAGCTCCATGAGATGGGCACTATTATCCCAGTTTCCAGATAAGTAAACCACAGCTCAGAAAAGTTAAGTGACTTGTCCCAGGTCCTGGGCACTGAATGACAAATTCGCAGGTCTGCTTCCTGTGACCAAACAGTCCCTACAGAGTGTTAAACAACCCAACCTAACATGAAATTAATTTCAAATGACTTCTGGAGAACAACTTGCTAGTTCACAAAATCAGAAAGGGGCAGTGAGCATCTTCCCCCAGGCTGGGCAAATTGTGAACAACTCTATCAACTCCCAAATTCTGACATCTCCTATCACCTTGAATTACAGACTCTATCCTCACAAACACTCCCAGTAGTGGGTGGATTTCTCAAAAACACTGAAGCCTTTTTTAGACATTTCTCTGGCTGACAGCTTCCCAGACCCCTTCAGATGACCCGCAAGGCGCCATTACCTATGGTCTGATCATTAATGTTTCACAGATGTCTACAGCTGCTGCCTCTGCATGATCCCGGCTGGTTTCATGTAGCAAGTGACTAACCCCTCCACTTTGTCAACTGGTAGTCAGACACATTACTAAGGGCAATTCCAAGACATCTTCAATGGATGCCATACATGCTGCCCATGTCTACCTCAATGGCACAAGAAATTCAAGACGCCTTTCTCGAAAGTCAAAGAACATGAAAGCAGAGTGTCCCCGTATTCCGAAGTTAAAAAAAATAAACAGTTCGGAAAAAACATCATCTACATGTTCCCTGACAACAGCTAAGAAAAGTAAATTCCCTTTTTCCTAACAGAAGCCAATTCACATAAACCTTCCCCGAAACTGATTTATAAGGTGGCCTGGATGAAATCTGTAACATTTGGCCACAGGTTAACACCAATCACCCCCTGCACATGGCTTCCAAAGGTGTGGGGGAGACCGTGGGTCCCACCTGCAAACAGTGCAAATGGAGGAGTCTTGGTGGGAAAGCACCAACATTTAAAGGTTCCACCCATCCAAGTATTTTATCTAGAAGGCGGCAGTGCTGCCTTGTGACTTATGTCCAAAGGAAGGCTTGAGGAAAAGAACACAATGTTTATGCATCAAGAAGAGCATCTGGGCCATTTCTTTCCTCGGGTCCTGAGCTCCTATTTCAGATGCCTATGAAGGGGGAAGATTCCCCCAGTCTCTGCTTGCCCCTTCCAGCTCAATGGCTGCTGCGTATGATGGTACCACACTCCAGTTACCATGGGCACACACAGATACAACAGACTCCTGCAACAAGCACTGGCCATCGGGCACCCCCAAATAGAACACCATAGCCCTAATATCTGATGGCGGCAGAAAAGCACAATACCACATTTTACAATCTGTGATAAATTTGTAAATCAAACCAAAGATCTGTCACAAAGACCCCCCACTTCCAGGTGTCAGGACCCACTAGGTAGGGAGATGCCTAAAAATGAGGTCCTTCTATATCTACGACCTAACACAGGCTACCTTGCCAGTCTATGGGTGGTAAAAAACAAAAAATAAACAAACAAACAAAAACACTGGAAGTAGGGTAGTCAAGGATTTAAATCCTCATGTCACTTCCTATCAGTGGAGAGCTCGACAAGTCCTTCACCTGTGAAATGGGAAGAATAATAATACCTCCTATCTTGCAGTGTTGTTTTGAGGACAATAGTATAAAATATATGTATGTAAAAAAAACACACACACACACACACACAAACCAGCACAGTTCCTGAAACGTATTAAGTGTTCAAAAAAATCAGTATGCTCACCATGCTCTGACAGATAGTAACAGGGGTACAAGATACTAATGTTCCTACATGGGATGGAAACACCTACACTAACGCCGTTACATTACCTGAAGGCATGCAAGTAATGTAACAGCAATAGCTATTTTACAAGCAATAGCACCACTCCTCCATCAACAGACAAGTTTCCTTAGAGTTAGTGAACATCTCCCCAACAAGACATTTTCTGAAGCTCAAAGCCTTCTTCCCTTCCATCCTATAATGAATGCTGAGTGCTGCATCTCATGAAAAGGGGCTGAAAGTCCTTCAGTGAGCAAAACGGATCAAAGAAAGGGAAGCAACAAGTTCCAATTCTAAAATATATTTTTGATAAGCACCCCAAACACTGAACAGTACTATTATTACCATCTCTCAAACTACCACCTAAAGCAGGCTGTGCCCAACAAGGCAACTTCCACTGAGTTGTTACTCCACAACAGGCTCAGACTTAAGGGCTTAAATTGCATTAATATAAATAATAGCTAAAACTTATTAAGGCATTGGTCTAAGAGCTTTATATGCCAATATCTCATTTAATCTTAAACACAATGCTGAGAGGTACTAGTTTTCTGTCAGACATGAAGACTGTGACACACTCTGTCTGGCGAGGTTACATGTGCTCTCTGACCCCAAAGCCTACATGTCTAACCACTACCCTGTGCTGTCTGGCAGCCAGCCCACTGCTCCCTTTCTTGTCCTCAGAACCACAGCCATCTCTTTGTCTATAGAAGATGGAGAGCTACTTAGCATCCGCTTTGCCCAGTTGACTGGCAGAGGAGGGAGTGGTGTGGCACTCTAGTTAAGAATACAGGTTTGAAAGAAGCTCTCTGCATTCAAATCCTGACTCTACCAGTTTCTAGCAGTATGAGCCTGGACAAGTTACTAAACTCTTCTGACCTCAGATTTCCCAATCTATAAAATGAAGGTAACAAGAACACATACTTCATACTGTTATTTTAAGAACCAAGTGGGGGTAATCCTTACACAGCCCTCAGCACATACCTGGGACATAGTCATTGCTCCATAAATTTTACATGTTAAGTCAACAGAGGAAAGAGGGGAAAAAAAAAAGGTAGATATAATCTAAAATTTAAAAATAAAGGCCTCTGGCCTTCTGCCAACCTCTAGAAAACAGTGCTGGGCTTTGTGCATCCACAGCACGGCGGCGACTGTGAGCACCAGGAAGTCCTTGGGGCCTGCAGAGCCTGATGGCATGACTGCTTGACCAAAGGAGGGCTAGCTGAGGCTCCGTGGTCTGGGCTGGGCCTGTTTCAGCACCTACCTCCACAGAGCAGAACTCCAAGGATGGTGTGTAAGACAATTCTTTACAAATACGAATGCTCCATTTCTCAGAATAGTGTTTTCCTGTTCCAGGGTAGATAAAACTGTTTCTCATCCAGGCATATAAATTCTCTAATGACTCATTAAAGGCAGAGTCCTGTAATGTGGGACCTTAAGTTAGTCAGGTCTTCCACGCATATAAGAAATGCCACTCGGGCCCTCACAGCTTGCTTCTAGAGCAGGACAGGGAGAAATCTGAGGACGCGGTGCTGCCCAACTCAAGGCAGAGGGGTATCATTATCCTAATCACGCAGGTTAGTAAGTTCCTCACCTACATTACTGCCAAAGCCATGCAGTATGCAACTGAGCCCAAGGAGACACACTTCCCTAAAGATGTTTTTGAGTGGGATGCTGCAAATTTCCAATAAAGGAAATAAAAAGTAACATCAATTCTTTCCTGTCTCTTGGTCACGTGATTTAATACAGAATGCAAAATCAGCCAGCCTGAGAAGCTGTGTGCCTTCTGCACGGTCTGAAAGACTGGATATGGAACGGAGAATCTCTACCACTGGAAAAGTGATCAGGAACAAAACACAATGGGCAGTGGAACTTATTCCCCATACTGTCACAGCAAGACACCGTTCGAGTTTTCCAAAACCAGCAATGCATTCTCCCCATATTCCCACCAGCCCGGGGAGAGGGAGTAAGCTGTTTACCAGGGACCTCAGCAGAGCCAGCCTCAAAACTCACCAGTGGGAGAGCTTCATGACACAAAGAGAAAACATCTTTGCTTTAGTTTGCCAATTTTCTTATACTGAGCTCATAAGTTCCATGACCAAAACGAATGAGAGGCACCACAGGAGAGCTTGGAAAAGCAGGGGGGCTGTTTTGCTAGGGCAAGTTCCTCTAACATGAAGGTAGAAATCAATTCACTTTCCCCTTCTAACCCTCGAGTCCCAGGAGAACGCCAATGTTTGGATGGCCTACGAATGCTCAGCTTTCCGGCAGTGCCCCAGACAGGGAATCCATCCATCCAAGTATTGTTCTTACCTCCCACCTCCTCCTACGTCAGGGAGGGGACCGGGCACATGGTTCCGAGGTCACGCTCCTCACTTAAAGGATCGTGGGAATGCTTACGGAAACACTGTGACAGCCCTGCCAGCTGGAACTGCTGCTGAGGCTGGAGAGCCGAGGAGAGCAGATGAGATGCAGGAGGAACGGAGCGCAGGGAGGCAGATGTTACACGTTATCATAAAACAAGCAAAAACGAAAGAGTTGTCTGCTTTAAATGTGTGCTGCTTACTGTATTTCGATTATACCGCAATAAAGTTAGAGAGGAGAGAAAAGGAGAGCTGGCCGGTCGCCTGCGACCTCAGAAGTGCACCGCTGGCCTGCAGCTCTGGAAAGCAGGTTTTAATGAGAAAATTCAATTAGGAAGTCAACTTAAGGAGACCGGAGCATGCTGAGTGGGAAGAGGAGGCTTTCCCAAGTGTCTGCGTGCCGAGCAGCACACCAAGGTACTCGGAAAAATGACCACTGAAGCTTCCCACGGCTCTCAGGCCACAGGACTCAACCGAGCCGACACGTGGGGCTGGAACCGGAACCCAGATCTGTTCTCCCTTTCCCAGCTTCCTTTGCTATTGCTCTAGTGACACTCTGTGTAAGAGAAACCTGCTACCGAAGGACTAGGATTCCGGCTCTCAAACACAACAAGTTGTTCAAAGGAGGTAACAGCACAGACATGTATGTGCCTGGCCATAGAGTGTAATGAATGTGTGTTAGAAATAGATGCTGGGAGAGATGATGTAGGGACCAGAGGCTGACAGGCCCCCAGAAGCCTCCAAGGTCATCACCAAGGGTTGGCCGCTCTCTTCTGGTTTTCCTTCCGACCAACAGTGGGCAGCTGGATGAAGTTGGGACATCTTCTGACTGGAGAAAATGGCTTAGCTGATTCTTATAGGAAAATTAAATCCAGAGCAAGGACGCAGGGGTTGGAATCCGTTTCCAATTGATGATGGAAAACAGATTTATTCATCAGCCAGGATTCATTCTTGTAGGATGTAAAAATCAGCGAGTTCCTCACAAGACCACAAAAGTTCAAGGAGGTACAGAGGGTGGTGGCACATCCTGAAGAGATGCCTGTGGGAAAGAAGACTTCTGGCCTTTGGCTAGCCCAGCGGTGAGACAGGGAAGAGCACGTCTTTTGGCAGGTGTTCCCAACACTCCCACACAGAAAGGTGAGATCAAGTCCAGAACTGCCCCATTCACCTAACTGTTCGACACTGACGGGAACCGAAGTCATGAAACCTAGACAACTGCAACCTCTTTCCCGCACAGCACCACTGTACACATTTCCATTCACATGGGAAATGGTGGTATCAGCTGGTGAAGTGTGAGTTACTGAAGAATCACAGAAATTTAGTGAGCTCGGAATCCACTTCCCCTTAAAAACTCCCTAAAGCCTTGTGTCTTTTAGCCTCTGCTTGGTCATTACCAGAGGAGGAAAACCCACCGGGTCCCAGGGCACATAGCACTCACTGGTTGTGAGATGTTTGTCCCTATACCTTCAACTTCTACCCACTGACAAGCCTTCTGTCCTCTACAGCCATCCCAAAGATGTGCAAGTTCTTGGCCACCAACACCCCTATAACATCCCTTCAAGTATCGGAAGCAAGCCGTCATGTCCTCCCTCACAAAGCAGCTCACCTCCTGGCTAAACACTCCAAGTTCTGCCCGTGTCCTACCTACGACTCAGTTCTGAGACCCCTCACCAGTAAGTGTTCCTGTGGTCAACGCCACTAATTCAATGGGTGCTTACTAGGCACCACTCATCTTCGAACTTATTCCCGTTTGATTCAGTGCTTGGAGTCTGTTGTTTCGTTTGTTTTTGAGAGAATCGAGGTCCTAACATGTAGCACTTCAGCAGCTTCTCCGGCTGCCATCACATCCTTTGCCCGGGAATAAAGCAGGACAGGGCAGAGCACAACCAGGCAGGGGGCTGCTACCAATTTTGCCAACAGCTGAAGTAAAACATACATGTACCACTGACAAGCCCAGTAAACTGCTTAGAAAGTACTTCCAGGCCTAATCATTCAGGAAACACTTTAATAAAGTGTAATGAATATGTGTTGGAAATAGATGCTGGGAGAGGTGATGTAAAAACAATTTGCTCTCTTATGCAGATTAAGCATGTCTCCTGAAATCTAATCCTGGCAGCTCAGCCAACGTTTCCTCACAGTCCAGCCTAATGCCAACTGTTCTGGATGGCAACCACTGGATCTAAAGCAAGGAGCCGCCGCTTTGCTAGAGTGTGTGGTATGTGCACCGATGAACAGCTTGAGGAGTAGAAGTTGGTTGACAGCCAAGCTGAGGTCCCCTAAGTGCAGTGACTTAGTCTGCATTGGTACTACTGCATCCAACTCTACTAATTTACTCTAGTTCATCCTTAAGACAGACTATTACATGAAAAACCACACTTTCCAAGAATAGATAATGCAATTAGAAAATATACATAATATACTAATAAGCAGGAAAGAAAACTCTAAAAGGGTGAATCCCAGTTACTTCGCCCTGTTTGTCCTGGCTGTGCAGCTTGTGTCCCAACTATGGCCTGGGGTCTCTCCCCTCCCTGAACTCAGGGGGAGGGGACACATGGCCCAATGGTGACCCGAGCACACAGGAGTTCATGGGCTTCAGAACTTTCCTTGGAAGTAACGTGAGTGTGGGAGGTGTACTTAGGAACACTGCATTTTCTCTGGGACTCAGCTCAGTTGCCCAGCCAGCCTGGGGAGAGGAGTGTTTCATGGGCGAAGAAGAAGGCCCAATGGCCCCGAGGGAGTGGGCAGAGCACATTCATTTCACTCACTGAGCACCCAGCATGTTTACAAAGAACAAACCACTGATTAGAAGGTGGTAATGGGCATGTTCACCCCTTTTCACAATACACACCCCATGTGTCACCAACACGCTCAGAACCCTAGAACTAAAGAAAGAACCACTTCAGGTCCTCCCCAAGCTCCAAAGTGGCAGAGGCCATGGTGATGCTGGGTGAGGGAGGACCCAGAACACAAGGAGAAAACAGCAGCCTCCAGCTGCACAAGAGCACGAGAGGAATCCACAGGGGCCCTTAAAACTCATCACAGCAGACGTCTCCACATGCTGGAATGACGGGGGCTCCAGTCTTTGAACTTTGTAATTTCCAATGATAATGAACAGATATCATTTTTTTATCATTAAAAAAAGGATAAAGAATTTTTAAACCAACAATTTTCAAAAACAAAAGGCAGCAATCAAACTTGTTTAGAGCTTGGTACAGAGTGTAGGAGAATTCTAGTCTCAGAATGGAGAGACCCAGACTGCTCATTAAAATTAAACCAGAGGATCTGATTCAAACTCATTTAAGCTAGGGAAGCGTGCTGATAGGTAAATGGGGCCTCATTATGTTACCTGTTTGAAATTTTCCATAAAGCTTTATAAAAATTTAAATCAACACTCTTTTGCATTAAGCCCCACCTAAACCGGGCTTCTGCAGGCCTCAAGCCCTATATGAATCTAATTTTTACTGGGCATTAGGCAACCTTCTCTCGCTTGCGCTCGGTCCAGCGAAACCCCTTAAGGGAAGAGGAGCGAAGGGAAGCCCTGAATGAAGCTTTGCAGCGGCCAGGTGCTTAAAGGACTGAAGAAACAGGACGCTCAGAGGTCACCAAAACCGCTCCAGCTTGGAAAGCTTTGCCTTCCCTGATTTCCTGTAAAGATGCCACCAGGCCCTCTGACTCTCCAGCTCCACTTTGTTTTCAGGAAAGTGCCACTGCTTCCGGCTGTAGGGGGCTGCCTTCTACACACTAAAATACAGCTCCTCCGTGCTGCGGAAGCTGCCTCCGCAGACACCAATGGCACTACGAAGTCTTCCTTACTCGCATTATTTTCTCGGGAGACCGAGGGTGTAAGCACGCAGATCTCTAGCACTGGTCTGATTTCGTACCTTCCCCACCTACCCCCACTCCCCAAAACACTTAAAAATAATTAAACCCTCTCCACAATAAGCATATTTTACTTCGATAAAAGGATTTTTAAAAATCTATTCCTACTTCAAAATAAGTAAGATACTGTGTAATAGAACCACACCTACTCAGGGCCCAGTTGTAAGGAGATACAAGGCAGCTCAAGTCAGTTTCTGGTCCATGGCTGCCTTTAGAGGCCCCAGGAGCCAAAATTCAAATAACTTTGATGTGACCCTGGCCAGTTTGGCTCAATAGATAGAGTGTCGGCCTGTGGACTGAAGTCCTGGGTTTGATTCCAGGTTGTGGGCTCGATACCCAGTAGGGGGCATGCAGGAGGCAGCCGATCAACAATACTCTCTCATCACTGATGTTTCTATCTCTTTCTCCCTCTCCCTTCCTCTCTGAAATCAATAAAAATATATTTTAAAAAATACTAATACCTTTGACGTGAACCTGAATTCCTCAGAGTGTCTAGCACTTCACAAATGAAGAAACTGAGGTACAGAGGCTGACCAAGACTACAAAGTGGGTATGGGTGGCTGCAGCGTGGGATGTGTACCTGATGTGGCCTTCCTCTTTAAGGAAGACACAAAACCCTCTGGTTTTGAGGGCAGTTCACAGTTTCTACCTTGTGAGGCCAGAGATACAGTGATAAAAGCCACAGACCCTCTCCTCAGAGAAATGCACATACATACAAAAGTTGGAATAAGGTATTTGGTGGTTTCACAGGCCCCTCTGTTGAAAACCTTTGTTCAGATTTATATATATAGATATGTTTTGTATTTATTTATTTTTTTAAAATAGATTTCAGAGAGGAAGGGAGAGGGAGAGAGAGAGAAACTTCAATAATGAGAGAGAATCATTGATCGGCTGCCTCCTGCACACAGTCTATTGGGGATCGAGCCCGCAACTCGGGGATGTGTCCTTAACCGGAATCAAACCTGGGACCCTTTAGTCCGCAGGCCGACACTCTATCCACTGAGCCAAACTGGCTAGGGCTCTTCAGATTTTTGATCACTGATAAACTTTGGCAAGAGAGTGTCCACTTGGAAAGGGACATATGTGTAAATGTCCTTGCGCCCTCTCTCTCCTGAAGTCTGCATGTCCCTCCCCTAGAGCTGCCCTCACGGTGTTTCCAAACCCCAGAACCAAGGTTCCCACAGATGCCTATGCTACCCCCACTATCTATCACATACACCAGGGGTCCTCAAACTACAGCCCGCGGACCACATGCAAATACAAATATTGTATTTGTTCCCGATTTGTTTTTTTACTTCAAAATAAGGTGTGTGCAGTGTGCATAGGAATTTGTTCATAGTTTTTTTTAAACTATAGTCCGGCCCTCCAACCGTCTGAGGGACAGTGAACTGGCCCCCTGTTTAAAAAGTTTGAGGACCCCTGACATACACAAACTAAACTTTACTGACAACTAAGGATGAATACAAAGGAATTATTTCCAGCCTGGCAGGTGTGGCTCAGTGGTTGCACATCAATCTATGAACCAGTAGGTCACGATTCAATTCCCGATCAGAGCACATGACGGAATTGAGGGTTCAACCCCCACTAGGGGGCGTACAGGAGGCACTGATCAATGATTCTCTCTCATCATTGTTTGTATCTCTCCCTCTCCCTTCCTCACTGAAATCAAAATACATGGGTTTTTTTTAAAGGGGATTATTTCCAGAAACGAGAACAAGGCTACATTTGTCTAGATTATAAACCTAAGATTTTGCTAAAACAAACTACATCCTAGCTCCTTAGGGCACAGGTCTTCACAGGCCCTGAGTGGGCTTTCCACTCACTCCCCTGCCACTTCCCACATCACACCTCAACTTGACAAAAAGGAGCCATCTCCTGGAAATCTAGGCCTGATCCCAAGGCCAAGGTATGCCCTTTCAAGAAGGAGGTGAAATTCAGAGAAGAAATCTGGAAATCTGGAGGTGAAATCCAGAGAAGAAATTTTGTGAAAACAGTTCCAAATTGGGAGAAAAATGTTTTTCAGGTACAAACCCTTGTCCCGAATTCTGCAACAGCCTTACACAAAGCATTTACACAGACATTCCTTTCAGCATTATTTAAAGTAGCAACAAGCAGAAACAACCCTGATGCTCAGTGTACGGAAACTTCAGTACAACCATAAGATGAACACTGCACGGTCATTAACAGGAAGCTGGCAAAGGTGTTTTTAGTAAGTGCGAAAAAAACCTTATGTGATTTTAGTTAAGAACAAGCAGGATGCAAAATTTAAAGTTTGAAAGCTACATTTTAAAAATGGGCTAAAAAAAGGGGGGGGGGTGCCAAAGACTAAAAGGAGGAAAACACAAAAAAGTCAGTGATTTCATCCATGAGAGGAGGATTTTGAGTGTTAGTTTTTCATCCTCTTGAAACCTTTTTTGCATTTTCCACAAATGAAACATACCTTTTCCCTTTTCCTTTTCTTTATGATTATAAATGTAACACAGGCTTTCTATAACAAATTCGAGCATTACAGAAACAGAAAGTCCCTCTATGATCCCACCACCCAGAGGTAATTACTCCCCAAAGGTAACTAGTAATAATGATTTGGCTCCCATTCTTCCAGATGTTTTCCAACAAACATTCTTTTAGAATCAAATAATTTCTTTAAAAACCAATCCGTATGATTCCATATATAGGAAATGTCCAGAAAGAAGAAAGAGTAGTGGTTGCAAGGGATGGAAAAAATGCTGTTAGATGGGACTATGGAGATAGCTCCGCAACTCTGTAAATTTACTCCAAAATTTACAAAAGGGAATCATACACTTAAAACCAGGGAATGTTATGACATGTAAATTATACCTCTATAAAGCACTGAAACACAACAGTGCCAGGACTGGAGGCACTAACAGTGCTGGGCGGCTCAGAGGATGGGGGAGGCAGCCCTGGGCTCTGGCCCTACTTCTTAAGAGCACATGGTAAGACCATGTGGTAGGAACAGATGAAGCTAGTGGCCCCACAGGAATCACTGGACATGGAGAAACCATCAGGTGAGGGGGAGGAGGGGCAGTTCCAATGGATACAGGACACAGGAAAGCACTGGCCAGGCTTGCCTCAAAGATAAATGGTAGAGACAGAGCACTGGCCAGGTGCCCAAACACCTCACAAACCTCAGGATGCCCTGTGGGCAGGAAAACCTAGAATGAGGCTCCCATTCAACAGAAACTTTAAAGCCACCAGTGGCAAGATGTTACTCCCTGGTGGTCCTCAAAGGTGAAAAGAAATAGGCCAGAGCTAAAATGAACATATGACAATCAGCCATCAGGAAGATAAGGGGAATGGATTAGGTATTACAGAAAAAGCACAATGACTATAGAACAGAAAAGCAGTCTGGATGCCTGTAATGGTGTAAATGGATACAATGCTCTTAGAAATTAGTTGGCAATTGTGTATCAGAAGCTTTTAAAGTGTTCATACCCTTCTAGGACTCTAAAGAAATCACTCAAGCCCTGGCCAGTGTAGCTCAGTTGGTTGTGCATCATCACCTGCACCCAAAAGTTGCCAGTCAGGGCACACGCCCAGGTTGCAGTCTTGATCCCCCAGTAGGGGGCGTGCAGGAGGCAGCTGATCGATGTTTTGCTCTTACATCGATGTTTCTCTCCTCCCTCCCTTCCCCTCTTTCTAAAAATCAATAAAAAAGAAATGTCATCTGGTGAGGAATTAAAAAAAATAAAAAGAAATATGCTGATGAATTTAAAACAGCCTGACAGAGGCATTGAGCAGCAGTCCTAATCCTTGAGGGAACCCAGTATCACCCAAAAGGAAGCTGGAACCACAGACTTGTTTATGCCTCCCTAAAAGTAGTTTCTGGATGCAGCAATCCAGCTAAATGATCTGTAGCTAGCAGATTAACTTAACAAACATGCCCCAGGGATGGCACCCCAATTTCAGGGTCAGAGCAGTCCAGCCAGCGTTCAGCTGAGAACTGGTGGAGGAGGGTGCACAGCTAACTAGTTCACATGCCCTCTGCTCTGTTTAGTGGCCTCAACCAGAATGCTGTGCCACTCAAACTGATGCCACCTAAGCTATTTGCATCTAATTATAGCTGAAGTAGAAAGTTTATTTTATGTTTAAGAATTAGGCCCTAGCCGGTTTGGCTCACTGGATAGAGCGTCGGCCTGAGGACTGAAGAGTCCTGGGTTGATTCCGGTCAAGGGCATGTACCTTGGTTGCAGGCACATCCCCAGTAGGGGCTGTGCAGGAGGCAGCTGATCGATGTTTCTCTCTCATCAATGTTTCTAACTCTCTATCCCTCTCTCTTCCTCTCTGCAAAAAAATCAATAAAATATATCTTTTTTAAAAAAGGGTCGATGCTTCTCTCTCATCGATGTTTCTAACTCTCTACCCCTCTCCCTTCCTCTCTGTAAAAAAAATCAATAAAATAAATATTTTTAAAAAGAATTAGAACAGAGTGATGTTAGCTCTCTAATTATGACGCTCACACCTGCATTCTAATAAGCTTTGTTCAATGTAGGAAGGGTGAAGACAGAGATAACACAGAGGGAGCTGTGCAAACTCCTTTGCATGGAGTGGATGGGACGCATGAGTGCCTCCCAGGCATTGGTTTGGGGGTAAGAGGGATAGTGCTGGCCACACAGAGCAAACTTTTTGGAGGGCTAGCAGTCAACCTATCAGCCAATCAAATAAGTGTTAAGGGGCAGGGCCATGGTCCAGAGAGATGGGAAGCCAAATCATCTCCAAGGAATCAAATGTAAGACGGAGGCAGAGCCTGCTTACACGGCAGGCAGGCAGTGGGCAACTAGCATGGAATGGAACACTGGGGCAGCTCCAACGGCTAAAGTAAATACCCAGAATGTCGATGTTCTCTCTGGTACTTTCCATCTATGAGAGGGCTTTTCCTTTCCAAAGTAGAACTTTTACTCTTGGTTGTAAATCAATCTGAATGGGCTATCTACTCCCTTCTCCCTCCTACTCTATTGGGTAGCTGATTCATATTTTTCTACTTTTTTTGCCAAGTTGAAGAGTGTTTAGAGACTGAAATGAATACATTACTTCACTTCAGCGACCTCCTTAATCTACAAACCCCAGAGGTAAACACTCCCAAACTCTGCACTCTCTGATCCCCAATCAAAACCTGGTGGCAGCTGGGACAATTTGGACCAAAGAAAGACAGTGTTTTGCCACCTCTTACCTACGATAATTTTACTCCCTAATTGGCAATAAGTTGTCACTTAGCTAAGGTATGCGGGGGAGAGATGGGGACTGTTTTCGGTGTCTGTCCGTTTAATCACTGACCTTGCTCACATCCATAATCCTCTCCTAACATGTGCCATGTGGGTCC